>NW_022991444.1:0-365615 GCF_902827175.1 Gymnodraco acuticeps | reverse complement strand
GTGTATGTGTGTATGGATGTGGTGTGTGTGTGTGTGTGTGTGTGGTGTGTGTGTGTGGTGTGTGTGTGGTGTGTGTGTGTGTGTATGTGTGTGTGTGTGTGTGTGGTGTGTGTGTGTGTGTGTGTGTGTGTGTGTGTGTGTGTGTGTGTGTGTGTGTGTGTGTGTGTGTGTGACTCTGTATTTGCATCAACACAGCAGTGTTCACTTCCTTCGCAGTATCTGATTTGGCTCCAGCACTCCTCAGAATTTTGGAAACAATTGCATTTCTCTTTTGTTTTTCTCTCTCCATCCATCCGTCCGTTTCTGTCTTATCCCGCTCTCTCTTCAACTTGTCACACTTCCTCCCTTTTCCTTATTTTTGTCTTCCTTTTTCCCCCTTGATGTAGGCTACTAGCTCAGCTGACACACATGGGCGACCAAGCAGAACACACTTGTATATAGCGCTGCCTAGCAAGGGTGTGTGTGTGTGTGTGTGTGTGCCCTGGAGTGAGTAGTGAAACTACTGCTAAACTAGCTCAATTTGTCAAGAGCGGAGAGGTGTGGGCCTTGAGGACTGCTGTGCCGCTGTCTTCAAGGTAAACAGAGGAGTGTGGATTTAAAGGAAAACAAAAAGAAATTCAAGGATTAAATTCCCATACTCACATACACACACAAACAAACAAACACACACACACACATACTTGTGTTCTTTTGGATCAGCCTTACTGGAACAAACACCAGGAGGAAAATATACTTCATCAATGTCACTCCTTCAGTGTGTGTGTGTGTGTGTGTGTGTGTGTGTGTGTGTGTGTGTGTGTGTGTGTGTGTGTGTGTGTGTGTGTGTGTGTGTGCGTAAACAAGAGGCCCCCCACCTCGACGAGGCAACGTATCATTATTAAAGGGGCAGTGCGTATAAATTATCAGCTGCTAGCCCCAATGAACTAAATAAAGAAAACAATGTCACGGCGCGGTCACAGTTCGAACGTCTACTGAACAAATGATAAATGTATCTGTCTCTCCTCCTCCTCTGGACTGTTGCCACGGCGATTAATTCTGGGACGCAGAGAGAGGGAGGCATATTTTAGACAGCCTTGCTTCAAAAACCACAAGCTTATCACACCTACACACACATACAACCAACCTCCTACCACACACACAAATATTAATTCATACACACGTTAAGTTATAGGTGGGTGAGGTTCAGAAAGTGTGTGTGTGTGTGTGTTAACATTTGTTTTTCCTCCGTTTTTGAGGGGATAGCAAATTAACGAAAAGCAATTAAACACAGAAGAGGGGTGAATTAATAATTTGTGCCGGTGAGATAATAAGAAATGCAAAAGCGAACGTGTTTTTTTTAAAGTTATTAATTAATCTCTATCTGACGCTGAAGCTTTCACACTCAAGTGTTGAGGGGAAGTTTTCATTCCATTTCATTGTTGCAGTCATTCATCTCGGGCCTTTTTGTTCAACTTCAAACTTACTGCAGCTGGCCTTGAATTGGATAAAAGCTGGGGACTTCATTGGCAGAATCAGCTTAATGAGATTGTAAACATCAGAAGACAGGTTCATTCAAGATAAATTCAATGATTTTCAGCCGGGATTTTTGTAGCCAACACCAGGACTTATTTGAGTATCACACATTTCATTTCATCCCAGAAGGGTATCTACAATGTATTATTTGCTTTAAAGTGGACAGTTAAAATATTACTTCATGCCATTTTCCAGATTCATTGACGTTCCAAAGGTTGGCCGTTACATTTGTTTGGAAAATGATCACAAATACAGTATGTCGTTTATAGAATAGTATAGTATTGCCTTTTGTAAAAAACAGTATATATATTTTCACTAGGACTACTTTTATGGCCTAGAAATAAAGGGGAATGCTTGGAATTGAGCATTGCTCTTCCACAAAGGTTGGGTCTCACAAGCAACTTAAGCAAAAATAAAAAGGTTAATTGAAATAGGCTCATATAAAAACACTAAACCCCTCTTAAACGGTGGGGAGCACATACTGTAATCTGCCTGCTGATGTTACAGTCGATTTATGTAGCATTGAATTTAAATAACAGAAAAAGTTAATTGTTGAACAAATCTGTTGAGCTAACTAAGCTAAGATAGCCATTAAAAAGGAAAACAAAGTATAATGATTCTTGATCAACCATATGGATAATTGTTTAACATAAAGATAGCAAAACAAAATTAAAGAATTCACAGGAAAAGTGGGCATAAGCTAAAAGCTAAACTAGCAAACATGCTATAGTTATTCTCTCTGGGACCGTTACTACATTACATGTCACTTGTTAGACGCTTTTATCCAAAGCGACTTACATACTCAATACTGTGGACAATCCCCACAGGAGCACTTTGGGGTGAAGTGTCTCAGGGACACAACGACATGCTGGGGTTTGAACCTGTGACCCCTTGATCTGAACACCAACGCACTAGTCCACTGCACCACACTACATGATTCCATTGTCTCCAACTGTTCTCCTACTGTTCTCTCCCCTTGTCTTCTTCTCTTTCTTGTCTTGGGAACAGAAAGAGCAGTGGACAGTCAGATGAATGCCCTCGGCCTCTAACACACTCAGTCTTCCTCTTTATGTCTATCTGCGATAGCCTTATAGCCAGGAGGAGACACATAGGAAGACCTCTGGAACAGGAGAGCAGCACTCACATATGTTTGGACTGTCTGTCCTCCTGCTGGGCTGCCATTCATCTCCACTTTGGCACATTTGTCACAGCTATTGACAACAACAAGTGACTTCCTTTAGCATATAGGCAGAAATGTCAGACTGGTGGAGTAGCTTTAGCGTATTAGCACAGGTGGTAAAAACACAACAAATGTGCATGTAGATAGTGAAACATACACGCCTTTCCTATGTCTGCGCATCTGCCTGCGCTTGTGTCTGCTTATGTGAGTGTCTGTCGCCCTAGTCGGATGTGTAATTACAAAGGAGAGACGATAAGCCAGTTTTTTCTCTCCTCTCCTGTGGGAGCTCACAGCTAATTATAGAGCCAGCGGAGCTTCAAATTGCCATTTAAAACAGCCATACGGTGGGAGACAATAACACACTCCCCTGGTGGTGTCACCGCTGTGTAGTAAGTGTGTCTGCACGGAAGTATCACAGCAGAAGAGATATGGCAATGGAAGCAGCAACAGTAGGGAGAGAAAAGTACCCTGCAGCCCTGTTAGCTGAAAATAACTGAAGTTATATGTTAGTAGACTGAAGCTAACGGTGTGTAGACAGCTTTAGGGGAAGATTAAGAAGTGACAGGTTAACGTGTGGAGTGAGGTCAACATCATTAAAGGGGAACGTTTATTTATTTGTTTTTATGTAGTCATCTAATGCGGGCAAATAGCTTTAATTCCATTATAAGTCATCAGAGAGGGAAATGATTCTCCTAAAGGTAAATGCTGTTCCCAAATTGGGGTTAAATAAGGTACTTATCCATAGTAAGTGTATGACCTACAGTGGATGGCGGCTAAACACCAATAGTTTGAAGAAACTAACTAAAAAGTGCTGTCGAAGGGGGCAGCAACATGGTGTATTTAAGTAACCTAAACAATCGATATCCTTCACAAAACGTGCACAGTATGGAATATCTTCTCCACTTTAGATATCTGTCTGTGTATCTGTCTTTCCAAGAGGGAACTGAAGATGTTACCTTTACTCACTCAAAAAACCTCCATTGACAAAAACAGTCTTTTCTTAACATGGGGTGTCCCTGGTCTACCGCTGCCGTGATAAGTTAGACTACTGTATGTAAAACTCACTGTGTGAAGACCTCCTAAAACCCCACTTCAAAACATCCAAAGTGTCCCTTTAACTACAGAGTACTCAAAATAAACTCCCAAGCCACTCATCTGAGGACAATCTCTAGCTCTTAGGCAAGATTGAAAACAGAGGAATAGAGAAGAGCTAGAGGAAAGGAGGGGGATGGAGAGAAGAAGGATGCTGAGAGTTTGGAGTAGAGTGAGGGGGGAAAGATAGAGGGAGAGATAAGAGAGAATTAACAGAAAGAAAGAGGGAGGAAGGCTAAAGAGAGGACAAGGAGGGTTTGTGTGTCCTGCGGTGGAATGTGCTTTGAGTGAACGATCAGTGGCAACACACACACACACACATGTAACAATCTCTGTCTGACTCTGGTCATGCTTTACTTACACAGGAATCCCACTGTCTCTCACTTGCTCTCTCTGTCATACACACACATGCACGCACACACACAAACACACACACTACACAAAACTAAAGTGACCTTGCAATAATAGACGCAATCCTCATGACTTTAAACACACTTACCTTTGTTCTAACACAAACATGTACAGTACACGCACATACATACACACACCACACACATTGGTATTCTACTAGTATTCAAATGAGTACAATGGGAGAGGGGATATGTAAGAACATGTGATCATGGTAGACATGTGTGTGCACTGTATGTGTGTATGTGCAATCTTTATTGGTGTGTTTCCTGAAAATACTCCCTCGGGTTTACATGGGCCGTAACGCATGTGTAAATTAATTACCAGCATGGGTGTGTGTGTGTGTGTGTGTGTGTGTGTGTGTGTGTGTGTGTGTGTGTGTGTGTGTGTGTGTGTGTGTGTGTTAGATAGAGTTACAGTCCATCAGTGTAATGAGTGTAAGAGGAGCGGTAATCAGACACTGGTGCTATCTGTAACTAACACCAGGTTAGATACAGTCAAGTTAGGCCTCATTCAAACCCATTATAATGGGAACTGACATTGATGAACGCTAATAAACGATATCATTAATATCGTTAATATATGTTGTGTGTACTGTTCTTTTTGTACCTTGGAAAGGATCTTCCTCTAAAAACCACGACAAGAGTCACAGGCTGGACTCAAATCAGCGACATGGCAGGTACGTAGAAGGCTTTTAGATCTGGGATGATCAGACTACTTTTATTTTGGAAAATGTGGCAGTGATAGAGGAATGCAGTGTCTACAATCAAAGCGGCCAAAGCGGCAATTAAATTACAATCACCTAATGACTTTGTTTGATTTCTATTCATAAGATAATACTTTGGTGTTTCCAGTTTGTTTGGGACATGGTAAGCAGAGATGTCTACTGTGGTTGAACACACAATAACACACTTGGTCATTGAACAAATGAAAACATACAAAGTCTGGGGATCACCAAAGTTATTAGAAGTCATACTGAGGGAAATGTGAATGTTTGTCCCAACATGTGTGGCAAACCATTGCCCAACTTCATGGTGGCGCTGGAGGAAGAGCCAGGAAATCACAAGATGTTGTCTTCTGGGGATCATGAATATCTGCCCACATGGCAATTCATACCGTGTTCAATGAGATATGCAAGTCTTAACCAAAGTCATTGACCGACCAACAAACAGACTTGTTTTCCTGTCCATACCCGAGTAATAAACCCCTCAGAACAAAACATCTTCGCAATGCTGCTACTTACACACATGACTTAACACACACACACTACCATCACCATACACATCAAAAGGTGTTCCCATGACTGATAATCTCGTTATACTGTGCCAGGCAGAGACGAGAGCACACACACACGCACATCCCAACTGTAACCCACCAACCTTTATTACTTCCCACCCACGTGTTTCAAGGGTACTACTTCTTAAATCCACTAACAACTTGAAGAGTTTCCAACTCTATCTGATATCATTTGTAAAGGTTTATGGAGCCAGCCAACAAATGAGTCTCCAGCCACAACAAAAATAATGTGTGAAACATACCAAACACTATAACGACCCTTTTGTATGTGTGCATAAAGGTGTTTACTAACCTTTAACAACCTTTCCAAGGTGGTAAAATCTTTATGACGTGTATTCAAAGTGACCATTAGAGTGAAAAGCATAAAACCAAAGAAAGTTATTATAAATCAATGCTTTCATGCAAATATAATTGATTGTTGTTTATACTGCTGCCTTATGCCTGGGGGTCCTACAATATTTGACTCCCCTTTTTATTTACTGCAGCATCATTGCAGATAACGCCCAGCTGTAAAGCGTGGCTCCTGCAGGCAGAGACCACCTGACTGCAATGTATGAAAGCTTTCACCATTCCTAATATTGCTATAACTGTATTTAGATATAAGGTTGTAGTTCTATACCCAGCTCAACTCACAGCTGGCGGTACAGCTAAAGCCCTCCATACCACCCACCCAGCAATATGCACCCCTTACAAAACCAAACAGACCTCTAGGTGCAGATTTGAATATGATTCCAAACATAAGCAAAAGTAATTTCCTTTCATTTTATTCAGGTGTCTTTCCCAGAAGATATCCATGTTTCTTTTCTCTTCCCTGTTTATTTGGTTTCTGTGTATGACTAAAAATACAAAGTGTGTGTGACTAAGAGGTTAAGTGGCTGGATTGAAGTAGTGCCAATTAGCCAGTGCAATATATTTCTATCTACCAATTATTGAGAAGGTGACAGCACCAATTTGATGTTCCATTATGTGCTAATGAGATATGAATGAACAAAAGCATGATGAGGCAATGAAGAAAGGAGGATACAAGGGACAATCCAACAAATAACTTCAATAAATGAATCAACTTCTTTTTATCAAAAAGGGATTACAGACTAACGCCCATCCCAAATATAGCTCGACTGATCCCAGAGTGAATGAACACTGTTCATACTCATATAGCTTTCCCTATACTGGAAAACGCTCCAGTGTGTCAGGACACCTGCTTCAGCGCAGTTACATTTTTCCATAAAACCATTTACAAGCTGCGATTCCACTAAAACTACAATAAATGGCCATCAAAGTGTTCACAAGCTCCAAAGCCTAACACTATTCAAATGTTTCTTTTTTTGAACATCTGTAGAGAAGACAGCTCGTTTTTACAACCGAACTAGGCGACTGCATTTAGATATTGTAACATCATTATTTAAGAGTTTAGTATTGTCAGTAGGAAAGTACTTGCAGAAAGTGAGCAGTATCACGTTTTGAGAAGAAAGAAAAGGGCAAAAATGTGAATTTATGTCACTGAATTTGATATTATCCTCGGGCTGCTCTCTGCGGGTACAAAACCTCCTCCACCTGCACCCTCTTAGACCCAGGGTCCCACCCGCTGACAGAGCACTGTCCCGGGGCTGATCTCCTGTCAGCCCCCTGAACCAACCAACTCTGTTTCAGCTCTGGGCTTGCAGAAAGAAAAAAAAGGCATCGTCTTGAATGTCGACAGTTGCAGAAAGTGACAGCGTCATCATTTGAATGTGACCTAAGGGGTCCACAAGGCTGTATGAACAAGATTGAATGTGTGAATGTGGGAGGGGGAGAACACTGTCTAAAGTTGTCGATAGTCATTTGTAAGTTTGTGGGAGTTTGTGTTGAGGGTGACAAGTTTCCTTATATGTGTGGATATTGTAGGCAAAGATAAATACACTGCTTTCCAAGCCATAGACAGATTTAACCTCGCTTCGAAGAAAAGTAAAAACTTGAAAACAAGCCCAATCCATTTATCTGGATCACTTTAAAAGCCTGCAGGACTGACAGGAGGTCATACACTAGACTGACAGTGAGTGAAATAGGAATTATTGTTAATCATATGGAGACTTAAAGCTTGAATTATCTCATGCATAAACATGCTTTTAACTCCATAACAGTTAATGAATAACTTTTTAACCTCAGATGTGTTATCATTCAAGTATATACGCAAAAAGCAGACTTCCTCTAGTCACACTTCAATGAGATGTTGTTTGGTCCAACGGGATGATATGTATTGATTTTAGGGAACCTTTGTTCAGTTGTGCGGCTTCAATTTAAGGTAAAAAAAGGCCAAACTTGCTTAATGATGAGGTGCTTTTATCTAGGCAGAAATTCCACTTGAAAAAATGTGTAATAAATAAATTGTTATTGATTGTAGTCCATTCAATATGTATGCATCCCAAGTGTGATGTAATGTTGTTTGCAGTTTCAGGGTGGACTTTCTTTGCTCCAGGCCATTTCGTCTTATCCTTAGGCTAATTTCATACAAATAAAGGAATAATGAAGGTTCTTACACTCTAATAGTGTTTTAAGGTTGTTCACTAAGTGACTGCTTTATATCACAAATCAGAAATCCTGTATTAGTCCTGCAGCAATTTAAATTGTTACAGCAAAAGGGCCAGTGCAGATAAAATGGCAAATACAATAAGGCTAACGTACTAAACAAAGAGGCACATATCTAAGTCTGCAGCATGTGTGTTAAAAAGCAATTACAGATGCTTAATGCAGGTGAAATATTATGCATACAGTTAGTGTGATAACATGCCAGTGTCAGCAGCTGTGTGTGTGCTAAGCTTTGGAGGGATGTGGGCATGTGGAGCTGCGGGGGGCCTCAGTGTTTGCTGTGCCAGGCAGTAAGAGACACCGACCAGCCCGAGGGCCCTAATCCCTTTCCTCCTACCTACCAGCACTTTCAGTTTTCTCATTTCCACTTCAGTTATTTTCTCTTTTGCTTTGGCAGACTTTATAGTTACGGAGAGTATAGGACATTTTGAGTGTGCTGCAGACACGGGCCATTTCCCCCCAAAGAGACAGGAAGTTCAGCGTCAGTAGAAGTGAATGGTAGAGATGGGGGGGGGGGGAGCAGAGGAGCGAGCGCGGAGGAATGGAAACGGCCCAGTGGAAACCATGATGTCATGATTAGTGAGGTGCGACCATCCTGCAGTCACATTGGCACCAAATGGACACAGTGGAAAGCACACACACACACACACACACACACACACACACACACACACACACACACACACACACAAACACACACACACACACACACACACACAGACACAATCTCTCTGTGTCTGCTGCTAACCGATCACAGCTGCGGCAAGAAACAATGCTGCCATTGTCACTCTTAACCTCCATCATTGGCACACACACACTGTACAGTACATCAGAATGAAAACATGCTGATGCTTCAAGTCAAGTGAAAAATCACAGTAAAGCATTCACAAAAAGCTACAGAATGTTCTGCTTAGTACAAACAAAATCATTTAGGACTGTGAATGTTGCATAATTAAGAGCAAAATATGAAATTGTCTCATCTCAGTGGCAGTACATCTTCCTGCATCTGATTATTTCTCTCTCTGACAGATTACATAAAAGCCTGAGTAAACTTTCTGTGTACTCCTCCCCTTCTATTATTAGAAAAGACACAGTGATTAAAAGCAGAACTGGCAGCTCTGAATGAGGTTGTTGCTGGGCCTCATGGGACTCCTGAGAGAGGAGAAAACAAGCTAACAGGGTGGGAAGACTCAACTGCAGCTAACAGGCTCATGCTTGTAACGGGAGGAAGACAAGTGAACGTATTAAAGATCAATTAAGGAGGAAAGGAGCTGGCGGAGGGAGGTATAGAGTAAGACAGAAACAGCTTCCTGTTCTGTTTAGGAGTGTAGTTAAAAGCTTTAAGGGTTTACGTTAAGGCAACTCAATTACTTGGAGTGTTTAGGAAACAAAATATTAAGGTTTTGTGTTCAAATCAATCACATAGCTCAACATATGAACATCATTTTAAACAAATGAGCGTTGCCTTGAAAGGGACCTTTTTGGCAAATCAATCTTGACCCCAACTTACACTCTATGGTTGTCCACAATTCAATCTTAAACTTAAACTCAGAATGAATCAATAACAAAGGTAATGTCTCTCTGCTTTCAGAAGTGGTACACTTTGTATCTGTCAGGATCTCTAACAGACTTGAATCTCAATGCATGTTGTTAAAAGCATTAGTAAAGATATCAAGGGAATAAAGGGTAATGCGTGCACATTTGCATCGCACATGCTCCTTTAAAAGCACATGCTCCTTTAAAAGCACATGCTCCTTTTCAAAGATTCAGTGTCAGCGAGTAGTGTCTTAGATGTTTGTACAAATGCTAATTTGTAGTAGTTAGGTCTTCTTTAAAGCTCATGCAAATGTATTTGAACTGTTAGAAAATCAATTCAATAGAATTGACATACTGATAAGTAACATTATGAAGATTGATGCATGTTGGGTAAACTCTGCTCTGCGAACTGAAAGGTGTGTAAATAGGTGCAGCGGCAGCAGAGCAGAAACTGGACTGACCCTCAATCCTCAGAAACACTCTGCACCAGGCTCATTCGGCATCCTGAGGAAAACAAGCTGCTTTGCAATTACTGCTGAAACAATCACATAAGAAGTGTCTGTGATAAGAGGAATCAGTTGGTGGTTCTTGTTGGCACGTGTGCAGTGAAATAAAGAGGGAAGTGAACGAGTTTGTGATACTCTGTAATGAATACAATATCATCTCTGTCACAGTCTGAGTCAGCGCTGTATGAAATCCCTGCGTCACGCCTATTAAGAACCCAGTGAATTCATGTGAACTCGGAAAAATAGACTCTTTGGTTCTTTCAATTATTGTGAAGATGAAAAAGGCGCAGTGGAGAGCGAGCTGTCCGGCACGGCTGGCAGTCCTCACAGGAACACGCTCATTAATACAGGAAGCTTGGAAGAGCTGAAACCTCCTGCTACTTCCTGCTAACAAACAGGAGAATCAAGTGAACACCTGCTTCATATTCTTCCCAGAGTAATGAGGCGCGCACACACACACACACACACACACACACACACACACACACACACACGCACGCTCTGCTTTGAACGCTCTCTCTGTATCCCTCTCCGGTCATTCGATTCAATCAGCTCCCTGAGAGAGACGGATGAGTGCAAAGCTTTGACCTCTACTCATGAGCAGTCGTCTCACCAAACACACACACTTCCAGACAAGGAGCCTATTTGAGGAAATGACATCATCATCAGCCGCGGAATCGCCGGGGTCAAGGCTGGCTGGAACCCGTCCCATCACGGAGGAAATTGCCCTGGCGAATGGTTATTACACATCTTATGAGGGATTGCCGCTGCGAGGGTGACTACAGAGACACCCCCCACCCCCCCCCCCCCTGCCGGATTGATAGCGCAGCCCATTACTGATAGATGGATGGAGCAGATTATGGGACGCTCCATTAGTGTCACTTCATAGGGTGTGCAAGGTATGCGTGAGTCTGCAGCGAGGAGAGGGAAGGTGTCTGGAATCCTTTCTGATCGTAGTAGAAGAGTATCAGACTTAGAGGTTATGTGTAAGTGCATTCAAACTGGGGATCGGAAGTGTGATTGGAATGTATGAAGGCAATATAAACACATGATGACTTGACGAAAAAAAGGTGGACTGAGTTCCTATTAGATATCAGGAGTGCTGAAAGTTTCAATATATTCTGTTACAGACCCCCTGTTTTGTATGTACGTGGAGCATTAACCTGACACACACAAATATAGTGGTAGTTCCTTAAACGGTGTAACTTTATTTTCAAACTAATGCAGCACAATGGCAAATACAATTACAATGGTTGGGCTTATTTGAACAAAATGTGCCAGGAGGTTTTGAGTTTGCATGGTTTATTCACATTCCTTAGATGGCTTCAGATAAATGCAAATTAAATGTAATGTGATATGATGACAGATAATCTAGACTATATTAATCTAAAGTTTTATTCTAGTGTGCAGTGCAAATAGTTTCTTAAATGTGCATACAATGTGTTTGAATCGTTTTTCAACAAAGGACGGTGCCAACTATACAAATGTCAACGTCATTATAAATGCAGGTGAGACTGTGGAGAATAACTCTATCTTTAAATGTTTAATGCAATGTAGGGTCAGCACTTTCAAATTCAAAACGAGCACACAAACATCCGGACCTGAAACACCCTACAGATTGAAAAAGCCAACAGCTGTCTGTAAATGAAGAAAAACAAAAAGGTCTTGTTCAAGGTGGGCCATGATTGGCTACATCCCTGCAATGCAACACAAAAGGAACAAGACAAAAAGTAGTTTTTATGTAAGGCTGATTCTTTGGCTAGATGCTAATGTTAGCATGATCTTTCAAATTCAATATACTTGCTTCAAATATTTCTTTAAAAATACGTTTTTTTAGCAATCTCACAACGTCAACCCCACTGCCAGTGTGTTTTGTGTTTGGCACAACCATAACATGCGACAGAATAAACACTCAGTGGAGGAAAAAAACAATAGACAGGACACCATGCTAACACACACAGAAACGATGCATGCACAGACGCATCATATACCAAGAGTCTGGCTGCAGACCGCAGCAAGGAGGCGGATCGTATAGGGGCGGATCGTATAGGGGCGTTTCCTAAAGGGTTATGAACCCCGCCCCCACGTATTTCTTAAAGGTATAGGACGCTCTCTGTTTCTCATTTATTTTAATGCTTTGAATGAATCATAAACGAACTTTGAAAAATAATAATTATAATTAATTTGCATAAAGAATGAAGAGTATACAACCCACAGAGAAGACACATTCATAAATTGTAGGCATATCATTTTTCACTGTTTGTGCAGTGGTAGTAATTATTATTCAAATCAATCAACTACGTTTTATGGAAGATATCGCTGTATATCATTTAACAACATGAGTAGAGGTTTCTGTACACCTAAAATACTGAAGTTTAAGTTACTGTCCTGATGTGTATCATTCATTTGTTCATGTTGTGTCTGGTGGTAAGATTAATAAAAAAAATAAAAAATATATACAGTACATACAAAAAAATTAACGCATTTTAATCGCACTTATTTTTGCACCGCGGAACGTTTCTCACTGGATGAGTTTCAGGCGTACCGATTATACTGGAGCACCAACTAACGTTCATGACTTCAGACAACAACAAACCACAGTGAAGTGGGAAATGTTGTTTTAAAAAACGGACGGATGGAAGCGTCGATAAGAGCACGGTTGTGTGCAAATTATGCAAAACGGAATTCGCATATCACCGCAGCACATCAAGCCTCAAGTATCACCTCAATGCAAAACATATAGCAGCTAGCGTGGAAGCTAGCGTGGACGTTAGCCTCTTTTATCGCGTTCACACCAAAAAGAGCTGGTACTAAAATTAGTTAATGAGAACCTTTTTCCCCCACGAAAGTCCCTGCTAGAGAGCAGAGAGCTGCTAGAGAGCAGGGACTTTCGTACGGCTCTCTTGTGAGAAAAGAGCTATATTTCTGATTGGCTGGGCGGATTGCAAACCACGCCCCGTAAAACTCCCAAAACGTTTTGTGAAGCCGCCATTTTATTATCCTCGCATTAGCATTATTAGCATTAGCCCAGCGCAGAAACGCAGAGAGACTAACTTATGGCAACACAAAATAAAACATGGGAGCGGTGGAGATGAGGAGGTGTCGGCGTTCTGGCGATTTACTCGGAAGGCTGCTGGGACTCCCAGTAGCTTCTACTGAAGCCAGTCCCCAACTCCGGGGACTTCCGGCCGGGGACTTTGGGCGGCAGTATACGCCGTGAAGTGATTTGCGGCCTGCCAGTAAACCCAAAGCAGAAGAAGAAGAAGTGACGTCAGCGGCTTCATTTGCCTAATCCACCCCCAGGTTCAAAGAGTTCTCATGAACCTTTGTGGGAAAAATACTGCGGTGTGAATGCGCCTAATGGTATACTAAAATCCATGTGAAAAAAAATTGCTTCTCACTGTTCTTAGGTCAAATATGTATATGCGATTAAAAATGCGATTAATTTCGATTAATTAATTACAAAACCTCTAATTAATTAGATTAATTTTTTTAATCGAGTCCCGGCCCTAATAATTATAGAAGACACATCCGAAGTGTTACTTTTACATATTGATTAGCAGCCGACATTTACTGAAAGGATGCGTCCGTCTCTCGTCTGGTTCATTACAACTAGTAGTTACAAACTGTTACAGTTACAACCTTAATCAGCACCGCACATCTTATTACTCAATTCAACCAACCAAGCTAGCCATGTTGTCTATCCGAATCCATACCATATTATTTGATTAAGTTACGTAGGGCAGGCCTACTTATATTTCCAAGATAACAGTACACTAGCATCATGCTAAGTGCTGGTTAGCATCACAGCATATACGCTAACCTTAGGTCAATTAGATGATCAGCTTTGGTAACAGAAATCAGTATTGTTACCGAGCCTGATAATCTATTGACCTATCTAAGCTTAACGTTATTACAACAGTAGAGTAGGCCTGGTTGCAAACGGGACTATAGGCCAACGTGTTTATAGCATCATGCTAAGTTAGCATTTAATACCACAAACATTTTTACCACATACAACTATTATTTACTTTATTAACGCTTAACGAGGTTGGCCAGTCGATGTTGTACTTTGATAACGAGACAATTGTGTGTTGAGAAAAATGACATTACAATAAATATAAACATTCATCTCTGGAAAATACTATTACCGCTGTTTCAACTTGTTGTTCGGCCATCGTGAAAGAACGAATGACTTCTTCTGCGAGGATTTATAAAAGCAGCTGGAATCCCTTAAATTGCATTACTGCCACCTACAGTATGTATTTCTGCTGAGTGTCATTATTCTATTGGATAACAAAAGTTAGGAAACGCCCCTATACGATCCGCCCCTATACGATCCGCCTCCTTGCTGCGGTCTGCAGCCAGACCCATCTCTCATATACTCCGGAGAGGGCGACCATGACTCCTGCATGTCTGCGTGCTTCATTGCAAGCTGCCACAACACCCATTTACCTTGACCCGGGACCAAACTGCTGCAGCACAGAAGGTCCTTTCCTCTTCCTCCTCCCCTCCTCCTCCACCGGCCCATTCCCCAGATGAGAGTGTTATTAACCCCATGGAGCCAGTGGGAAGGTGATTCACCTCAGTTAAGATAATGTCACCCAGCCTCACCTCATCTCTTGGCTAATGGAGCCTGGAGGGCTGGCTGACGTCGGGGTGGTGGGATATTTCATCTCGTGACAAAGATTACTCTGTATCATTAGATGTAATAGAATAGAGCTGCGTGTCTTCAGCTTCAACAAAGACTTTATGTCCAGTTGTGTTTCGTAAAAGAAATAGGCTGCATATTGTTGTGTTTAAAGTCTCTCTGGAGGCGTGTGGCGCAGTGGGTAGGTATTGGTGTTCGGATCAGCAAAGACTTAAGGTGGTTTGGCCAAAGGCAAACAACTCATTGGCTCAGTAGGTAGTAAGAATCTACTGGTAAGATGGTTTAAAATGGTATAAGGGCAACCTCAAAATGATGTTATTATGAAGGACCAAAGGAGTAAGTTAGTTCAAGGAAAAACAGTGACAAAGCTGGCATATGCAGTGTGCCCGGAATGAATGGGTCAAACAAACAGAAGACACTAGGAGACCTCTATTTGTGTCCCATGTAAAACAAATGAATAATCTGTCCCATGTCAGCGTACATAGTGTAGAAAGATTGTAGAAATGGGCCAGGAAGAAAGAGGGGTAGGACCAAGGTCCCAAGGAAAGAATCGCACCCAGGACTATAGGTGGTCATATGGCATGTGTTGTAACCACTTGGCTCTCAAGGCAATCCAACACTTTGACATTCACTACATACTTAACTAGTACGTTGGGTACTAAACTGATGCACAAGTACTTATTTCAATCATCATTCCTTCCTAAACATAATCAAGAAATGTTTTAATTTACGTCGTTCACACGCATAAAAAACGGTTTCATAATGTGCCGGAAGGCGTGGTGTGCCTCTTCTGAAGCATTACATGGTAATGGTATTGGCGCTTTAATTGTGTGATAACGAAAATGGGTGATTAATGTAGTTTTATATATGAAACACAAGGATAACTTAACATTAAGATCTGAACTAAGTGTATTTAACAGATTCTACGTCCCAAACTGCAATTGTTATGCCATCTTTATTTAAATATTCAAAATAATTAAGGTCATTATATAGCTCAAGGCTGCCTCTGTCATTAGGTGAGGAGTTAGTGGGAGTTGGAGTTAGAATCAAGGTCCTTTTAGCCGGCCGTGAACTGTGATCGATGCAGACCTGGCAGACTTTTAGCTGCTATTAGCCTGCTAGCATTGACCACCACTCTGTTCCCTTGTCTTATGCACTTCCACTTAACTATGTCTCCCTGACTCTTTTGTACCTCTCTTCCACACTTCCCTCTCCATCCTTCCTTCTCTGGTGCCAGTCTCCTTCTGTCACATTTCTCATTTGCTCCTAGCTTCACCAGGTCCTTTCCTCTCCTCACTCCGCCGCCCTTCCTTCCTTTCTCTGTCGCATCCATCTCTCTGCTTTAAATCTCTCCCTGTCTCCCTGTTCACTTTCATCCCTCTCTCTTGCTTGGTGCTGTTGACTGACAGTACAGTTAAACTGTTATTGGCTCCTGCAGAGGAAGCAAAGCAGCATGTGTTGCGGCTTGGCAGCACAAACTAAGGAGCGTGTGTGTGTGTGTGTATTTTTGTAAAGTCAAATATAAAAGTATATGATTCAACTTATTTGTTCTGACAATTGAACATGTTATATAACTCCAGTTTATAAAGTGGACAAAAAAACAGGCATAATTATTTGGTGCCATCACTTTTACAAAACACTTACATTCTTTCTAATTATACATGCCGGCAACGCAGCTTCGGAAACACTTAAAGGTTATTGAATCTGGGTCATAAAATGCAAGTAAAAAGAATCATTCATGGCTTTTAATGTCAGCATTCAGTTTCATTTCATTCATAATGAAATTAAATTCGGAGGGCTTGGTGCCAAGAAGTGATACGTGCCTTGGCTTGTAAGCCACCTCACTCTGCGGAAATCAAACCAATAAGCAAGTGTTCATTTTAAACTGATGGTGGTAAAACACAAAGTTTGACACTGAATCAGGAAATGGCTAAAATGATGAAGCCTAGTTGTTTTGCTGCTTATGGTCCAATGTTTACTTCCAACAGAATGATGTGTCTGCAGACTGCTGAAGTTCACCCTGTTTCAAAATGATGTTCTTATGTCTTACTAAAGTCGTTCAAGACTCCTCTTTGGCTGTCAGACTGATAACAAAGCAGCTTCAGAGAACGGCACATTTCACAGCAATTCCCATGTCTTTTAGATAGCTGATAAACGTGCCAACAAAACGACGGCATTACAATTGTCACTAACAATCCGTCTGGCTGAACCATGGGCCGTGTGGTTGCTGCATCTCAAAGCATTAGTATTGTTTTTGAGCTACAAAACTAGATGAGGAGAATAATGCTCCAAAACCTCCAAACCTTTTTAAATCCTATATTAGCCTAGCATGCTAACACAGGCGCTGTCCCTTGTTTTTTTTACCTTCACCAAGGAGGGTTTGTTTAAGGTGTTTGTTGGATTGTCAGCAAGTAGGCCCCTATATGGAAAAAAGACTTGCCTGACTAAACTTGGTATATAATGTAGCATGGGCAGAATAAGAACGTTTTCTTCTGTGACTGATTTGCTGCAGTTACAGTAGCCCAAAGCACCAGGTTTAAGAATTGTAGTTTCTGAAATTTGAAATGATAACAATGCTTTTCGTCATTTAGGCCTGTTCCCACCAACAATCAAGAGTTTCAGTGACTGAACGAAAGCAGTTAGAAAGCTTGTTAGCATTTCTTCCCACAATGAAAAAGGTCTATTGAATGAAATGAAGCTTGTGGAGTTTGTGCATCCTTCACGGTTCACATATTGAACCTAGTCACTATGTCAACTAGCTTGTAGAGCTAAAAATGTTATGAGGGGGCGACATTTTGTGGTGTGACCAGGCCTTCTTTCTGGCTCAGTTATTTTCCGAGATGTCATCTGGGCTATGTACTGGCTGCTCCAAAAACTGTCTAGCTGACAAAGCTAAAAGATGTTAACTGCCTCAGAGAGGTTGACTCTGGGCATCTTTGACAGATGAAGCAGTAAAACCATGGTCATTTTTTCCTGATCGTCAAGTTTAAAGACCTAATCCCATCTGTGCTTTATCAAAATGAGCATCCTAAAAGGACACAGCAGCGCGTTTTTGTGCACGAGGTTATGCATGCATGGTTTGAAGAGGCAAACTCCAATCATGTCCTTTTATATGACGATGATGCCTTCAATGTTGTGTCAATACTTTTGGACCTTGATGATCGGGCCGCTCATGGATACATCTGTTAGGAACTTTATCACACAACATGACTCAGCGCTCTAAAACGACACACGCAGTGTTCATTCCAAGTCCTCTGAGATTTAAAATCAAACAGACTGAATACTCTCTCCTCACCCCTATTATAAATATTCATGCAACGTGCCAGATGTGTGTGTCCGCCCTCCTGTGTCAGTGTGTGAGTGTGTATACCCTTGCACGCGGCAGGACACGTCCACCATCTCGCTCAGTCTCAAAATTACCTCATTACATTTCATTGCATTAAGCCACTTTTATGAATTTAGCGTGGTCCCAGGCCCATTGTTCGCCTGCAAATGAGATTAAAGCGACATTTGCCTTTCTACCCGCTTTCAATTATATTTCTGGAAGGACAGCCCGGGCACAGCGCCTTAATGGGTAGATGTAAAATAAGAGAAGAAATGGGACATTCACTTTGGACAGTAATTCTAAATGAAGACAACTTAGTAACACGTTTGGGATATTCAGACTTTCATCGCATAATGCACTGTAGTCTATTTGGATTTATTATTGCTTACTTCTAGACAAAAATGCAAGATAATCACTGATTTCCTGGAGGTTATTTAAAAGTCTATGGTTTGTTTTTGGCTGATAAAACAAAAAAGATATGTAATTGCATCCCTATAAAAAATACAGTGAATGGTTTTAGCCTCTTTTTCAGATGAATAATGAATGTGTTCATTGCGTGTTATCTTTAATCAGCAGTGTGTTCCACTTTTGTTAATGTTTTTGTGCTCCTATAGAGATAAAGTGCAATAAAACAGAGTACGCTGAGGTTAAGCTCAACGCTGCCTTCACACAACGCAGATTAGAACAACTAAAAACACATTAGATCATCCAATGGTCAATGAAATCATGTTGGTATGCCTCAACAAGCGTTAGGAGCTCTTCTCAAGAAAGTACAATTGAAAAACTGGAGGTTAGAATATGATATTAAATGTATGAGCAGGCCCAGATATAACTTCTGTTCTCTCTCCAGGTTTAAAAGGTCCCCTATTATACTGTTTTTTTTTATCAATATATGATAGGTCTCAGATATGCACAAAAATGTCTCTGAGGTGTTTGGTTCGAAATACCAAACAGATCATTGCAGCATTACCCATAATCCCCTCTGTTTCAGCCCTGTTTCCAAAGTGCTGATTCTCTGTCTGTTACTTTAGATGAAAATAAGGAGCCCCTCCCCACGCCCCTCTGAGAGACATTTGGTTACAAAGAACTCAATGGTGCTCAAGGAGGAGATTCAGGGGATAAGGTGGGGGGGGGGGGGTTACCTTGGTTGGTGATTGGCTAATGGTTACACAAGCCAAAAAAACATTATGACATCATAAAGTGGCCAAAATCTGATCAGCTCATTTTCAGACAGGTTTTAATAGAAATGGATCAGGACAAAAAAAGAGAGAATCTTTTTTCTTGAAACTTTCAGAGTCTCTTTCCACAGAGGGGACACATGTTGATGTAGAACAGACATGACAAAGTGGATTTTGCATAATAGGTGACCTTTAACTCAAAACTGTTAATAATGAACAAATTAAGTATATGATTTGTGTCAATTATGCAACGTAACATTAGATCAGGATTTGGAAACACCAGTTTAATACGTCATTGTCAATTTGAGTCACAGCCCCACAGTGGATAGAGAAATGGGCGTTTAGGGACCTGGATGTATCAAGAGAACTTGACCGGTATATCTTGACATCCCACATTTCAATGTGGGTATTAGGTGTTAAAAAGGGGAAAAAACATTTGTTTTTTTAAAGATACAGAATACTGACTTCACTAATATTAAGAAAAAAATAAACTTTAAAATACTACTATTTTTGCAAGAGAATGCACGTATAACAAAACCCATATCAAGATTTAAGAAGAAAAAACGAAATGACAACACTAGAAACCTAATGACCAAAAACGTGTGTCATTGTTTCCCTACAGCCCTGACTGAACCGGTATGAACAGGACCCCTCACACAGGACCCTCACACTGTCGCCCGAGTCAACAGCCACAGCAGCCAGCGGGCTTTGTTCCTGCAGAAAGGAGCTGGTGGCTGCTCAGCCAACTCTACAGGACAAGTGGGTTTTGTGGAGAAGTTGAAGACTATAGTGGGTCCATGTGAAAGCCTGTGTGGAGAGGCTTATGGGGCTGATCTGCATGTGAAAAACACGAGGGACACATTATAATAGCCTTTGACCCTCACAAAGAAATGGATACACACATGGACACACAAATACACGCACAACAAACTTACTGGGCTGGGGTATAGCGAGGCTTGGAATAATAAAACGAAATAAATTGAAAAGGCAGGGGGAAACTTTGATAAAAAAAAAAAAAAAATTTAAATAGGCAAATATCGATGTGTGCATAGTCCTTGGTCAAATACCTTAACATATTTGCGAAATAACTACGATTAGTACATTCTGGTCATGTTTATTCTTTGCAGTGCAATAGTGTTAAATAAATAAAACTGACCAACCAGCGCCAACAACAACAATAAACAGAGAGGTCTTGTGTGACCATGGAATCCCAATTTGTTCCCCGTTGTTTCACCAGTCGCAGTGCCAATGACGGAGTCTACCATTGCTATTATTAGTTGTTTTTTGGAAAAGAACGGTCCTTTCTGTCCCTTTTACATTTGTGAACTCAAACTCATCTGTATTCGTCTGGGCTCCGGCATCACTCGCAGCCAAATCCTTCTCCTCTCAACGCCCTGCAGCTTTTTACCACACAGAAAATACATTTTAAAAAAAACAAAAACAAAAACACCTCCCTTCCTTTTTTGAACTCTCATTCTAAAGGCGCTGGTCCATGCCATCCCTTTCTCCATGCCTCCTCCTCTTTCTTTTCATAGACTCCTCCCTCCCAGCTTATTTGCCCCTGCACTCTCAAAGACGTCTCTTCATTTCGTTTTTATTTCCAAGGAACGCCTTCTCCTTATAGCATCTATTGATTCTCATGACTGCTCTTCAGCCTGCGTAAATGTAATTGAGTGTGTGTGTGTGTGTGTGTGTGTGTGTGTGTGTGTGTGTGTGTGTAGTGTGTTTCTGAGTTTGTGTGTGAAAGAAGGGGACAAAGTGTGTGTTTCATTGTGTGGTGGAGAGTGTGGTTTATGAGCCTATACACGTCTAGAAGTGCGTGACAGAATGCATGTAGGTGTGAGGAACTGTTAGAAAGCACATACACATGTATGCACATCCTTGTGTGTATATGATGCATATTTGACTACTTTTCTCACTGTGTTTACATCCGTATGTGCATCTGCATGCATATGTGTGTGTGTTTGATAAGGTGGGAAGCTGGCAGATTTGACACATCTCATCTTCTTTTCCGCCAGGCCTCTATTTTAATCTGGCAAAACAGGCTGTGTGTGTAATGACCTTTATAAAGGGTGAAGATAAGTAGATGAGGCTGACTGTGAGGAGTGTTGAGTTACTGTATAGAGGAGCCAGTACTGAAATAAAGGGGGATATGACAGAGGGAAAAAGATAAATGGCTGAGGGGATGGGATAAAGTGGAACATTTAACAAGATATATGCAGACAGAGGGCTGAGAACATGGAGGAAGACTCGGAAATCCAAAACTGCAGTACAACGCACTCATGCATGAAAATAAAACAACTCTATAATGACTTCATCAACTAGACATTTCTGTGCTAGCATGGTCAGAAGGTATTACTCTGAGCACCTGGCTGACACACATAGCACCAAATATAAAACACCATTTCAGAGATGTAATCAGTAAACCAGTGCTCATCAGTCCAACTTATTCCAATTTCAACAATTTACATATTGAACATTATAATTAACATCCAAAATACATAGGCATGTCATTAGTTTTACATGCTGGCCAATATGGTCATGAAACAGAATATAGATAGACAGACAGACAGACGGACGGACGGACGGACGGACAGACGGACGGACGGACAGACAGACAGACAGACAGACAGACAGACAGACAGACAGACAGACAGACAGACAGACAGACAGACAGACAGACAGACAGACAGACAGACAGACAGACAGACAGACAGACAGACAGACAGACAGACAGACAGACAGACGACAGACAGACAGACAGACAGACAGACAGACAGACAGACAGACAGACAGACAGACAGACAGACAGACAGACAGACAGACAGACAGACAGACAGACAGACAGACAGACAGACAGACAGACACAGACAGACAGAATGGTATTTTCAGCAACTGATCTAAGGTTCCGTAGGGAAATGCACGTGTCATGGCAGCAACAAGAAAAAACACAGACATCTATAGATGTTTTCTGCTTTCATCATATTAAAGTGATTATCTTTGGGTTTAGGACTGACACAGCAAGACATTTAAAGACATCACCAAGGACTTTGAGAAACTGGGATGGACATATTTGACTGTATTCGGACTTTATATAGACAAAACGTTCGATGAATCAGGAAATTAATCATAAGTGGCAGCTCTGGCACAGACAAATTAAAATGTTGACATCATGACATATTACATCAAGAGGGCCTGCATTTTCCCTTTTCAGGGAATCTATGAAAACACTTTTTTTTTTAATCGGCCTATTTTTTAAATTTTCTTTCATGATGGAGATCTTGACAAGTTGTTCATGAATGTGAGAATATTCACCATTATTCATCAATATAAATTCAACACGATCAACGTAACGATAGAATCCTCTGCTGTCCTGTATCCGCTCTGCAGACGTGGCTCTCAGTGTGGTCGTGTATGATGGTCTGTTGGTCCATCACTTTGGTCCACAGTGACATCTCCAAACAACTATTCGATGGATGGGCTTGAGATCTTTTAGATATTCAAGGTTCAAGGTTCTTTATTGTCAAACTAACATAGCTACAGAGCAATTATGTCATTGAAAATCTTAGGTCACAGGCTTCTCCAACAATGCAACACAATAATACACATAAGCAGACAATATTAAAACAATATTAAAGTATATTATAGAGAAAAAAAGGTGGACTAGTGCAATACGAGTCTATATACAAGTTATTGGAATGATATATTAGATAATAGATAAATAATTACTAAGTAGCAGATGAATGTTATGAAATTGTTCATGCTCCATAAAGAGAAAACCTACTGGTCTTGGTGATCCCCTGAATTTGTTTTTTGTGAAATGTGTTTTCATGTGTTTTCAATAGCAATGTGAATGCGATATGACAGAGAAACAATATTGCTCATTGTTGCTATATGAAAGAAAAACAATCATTTCTGTATGCAGTGTGTCCAATCTCTGATGCAATTACAAATAAAGCGTTATGTTATTTCACAATAACAAAAGATAATACCATTTTCAAATCGTACCCTGCCCAGTTCTATAGAACATTGTTAATGCCAACATTTCAGAGCTGCCTAACTTCTCCCTAAAACAACAATAAGCCATGGAAATATACTATAGTGACTGCGCCATGACAGACATGCAAATAAAGCAGAGGCAGTGCAGGGTTCACAGGGTTAATCCTCCCTGGTGGGGAGCGCAAATTAATAACATGAAGCCTCAGCGAGCAGACATTTGTATGCAGCGCTGTGCTCATCTGTCTGTTCTAGTTGTAGCCGCTGTGAGGATATCAGCGCTTTCAAACCTGCGCACCTTGGGTCTGCAGTGCAGCCCCTAAATCTTCCCTCACTCTAATATTGCTTCCCGGGCACCGCTCCCATGTGGTCGGACGGTGTTAACGGGGATATCGGACTTTCTCGACACGGCCGGGATGTTTAAACTTTGATTCTTGGTATCTCGGGTCTGCAGTCCACTCTGGGCAGCAGCTTGTAATTCCAGGCTGCTGAGCTAAACGCCTACAATGTAGAAGGTAATGATAAGGATAAGTGTAAGAGGATGAGGTCAGGGGGGATGAATGGAAGTGCGGGATGAGAATGAGGAATGGAGCGGCGGTAAAGAGACTGAGGCAGGGATAAGGGGAAGAGAGAGATGAAGGGGTTGGGGGGGCTGAGTGGATGGAGGGGGAGAGCGGCAGAGGGATGACGGGATAAGGAGTCGGAGCGCTATGGGGGGCCGGGAGGGGGTCCTCGCAAGCCCCTGATTATAATAATCCTGGAGGACCCCCCTCATAGAAGATTACCGCCTTCACACACACCCACACGCACACACACAAAGCGACACACACACCTTCTGTTGCCCCAGAACATGTTGATTTGCCCCACTCCCTGGCATCCTGTGGCCGCGTCCAAATCCCTCACAGACTGAGACAAAAGAACATCGAGGACAGGGAGGGATGGTGGGGAAAACATGATACACGACTAGCTTCAATTCATTTTGTACTTCCAATGAGTCCAATAAGCCTTTTTATTTCCGTTATTCTTTCAACATGAAGAATAACCAATGTTTTTTTGCAATATGTCGCTAGCTCACCACTAGTTTCAGGAATAAAGCTTCTTGGCTATGAGCCAACATTTCGATAAGTCTAAAAAAATAATAACACAATAACAATAACACAGATAAACAGACAAATATAGTGCAAGTAAATAGTAAATACAAAAAGAAAAATAGTTTAAAAAAGTGAAATAGTGCAATATGCAAGTTATTGGAGTATGATATATTAGGTAAATAGATAAATAATAAATAATTTCTAAGTAGCAGCCAGATGCATATTATGGATTTTGTTTCAATGTATGCACATAGGTGGAGTTTGGCTATTTCCAGACGTTCTTAGCTGTTGGCTACATACAAAGGAAACGGAAGAATACAAACCAACAAAAAGTTATTTTTACTTGTGCAAATACATTCATTTCCAAATGCATACATTTCCAGCGCCAGTGAGCAGTTGGGGGTTAGGTGCCTTGCTCAAGGGCACTTCGGCAGTGGCTCAGGAGGTGAACTGGCTCCTCTCCAGCGCCAGTCCACACTCCGTATTTTTGGTCCGATCGGGACGTGAACCGGCGACCCTTCGGTCTAAAGGTAAAAGGTCTGATTAACTCATACAGGTGGGTCCATTCGTATTTTATTATTGATTCACTGTCATATGGATGGGCCATCTACAAATTCACAGAAAGAAACAAAGGGTGGAGCTTATTTCCTTTTTTAAATTATTTATATATAATATTGCAATGTATTTAATTGTATTTTATTTAATTGTATTTTTAAATGGAATAATGTCCTGCTCCATAAAGATATAATGTTATCTGATTTTTTATTTTTTTACATATCAGTAATGTGTAAGCTTATATAAGTAATATGTATATTTTGGCTTTTTATGTCACAATTTTAAAGTATTTACTTTCGACAATTATTCTTCTACCATTGAAAGATCATATACTGACAGGATATTCAGCAGACCCTAGAGCTGGCTTAGTTGGTATGGAAGTTCGGTTAAATGTTAACAGGTGGTTGTACATGGGGGGTAGAGATTGTCACTGTCATGAGAGTTCAAAATCCTCTTTTAATTTGGGATTTGTACGTAGATGTGTTTGAAAAACATTGTACAGGTATATTTTGTGTACATTTATAATCATTTGAGTCTTGACTGTTAAAGACCATTGAAAACATGCGTTGGCTAATCTATCTGGATAATACAAAGAACATGATATCAACATGCATTGGTAAAAAGCAGCTCCCCTTAAAAACTGCAAATTCCCATAATAATTGACACCTAAATCCACAAGAATAGTATCTTTAAATCCTCTTTTAACCTAGTAATGTCATGCCCTTCATCCAGGCATTGAACTCTTAACGCTGCTCTGGCCCACATGAGTGGCATTGCTGAGCAGGTTGAAACATGTAAAACTACATGGAAGGAAAAGCAGAGTGATGTTGAAATAAAACACATGAGCTCAGCAAACGTTTCCTGGATGAATGGCTTTACTTTAAAAAAGAATGCAGGAGCCAGATAGTGTCACCGTAAGCTACGAGTCAAGGAGGTAAAGAAGAGGAAGGATGGCTGAATGGCAGGATATGCTTAACGTCAGGCAGATTGCACAGTGCAGCACTTCTCACTGCAAATGACACCAAAAGGATGAAGAGGGATTAGGGAACACAGCATGCTGTATGAGAAGAGTTACAGGCTAACCGAAGCAGTCTTCTAAAAGTCACAAATTGACTGCGCTGATACACGGCACCCTTTAAACACGTCGACAAATCACGCATGTTGTCAGGCGCATTTTCCCTGAGAATGTCACTGGGGATAAACAAGAGTTGAACCGTTTTTCTGTTGCGAGATCACACCCATGGACATTTCACACAGCCCCTCTTAAAGAGTGTGAATAGTTATAGACACACATGTCATTTGGCATCTGTGTTTTGTCTGATTCTGTCTCACAGATTAGTTAGACAACCTCCCGTGTTTCTTTTTCACAGGTCATCCAATACTCCCTCTGCAAATGTTACATCTGCTTTGGATTACAGTGAGACAGAGAGGGGGGAAGAAACTGAGAAAAAAGCTATTGAGATTGGTGACAACAGAAGAGAGAGAAAAAGCTGAGAGAGACAAAGCGTGAAAACAGTTCTGTGATATGTTTATCTAATTCTGTTAATGAAGCTTATCGTTTAATCACAACACAACTAGGGTGTAAAAAAAGTGACGAATCAAACCATACAAATACAAAGCAATACAGAACATTTGCAGAAGAAACAATTTGATTCAGAAAAAAAACCCTAATACTGAAAAATGATTACTTAACCTTATATGCCCTGTCATCAGAAATAGGTTGAAATAACATATTTCAACCACACTGGTTTTGAGGTTTAACAAGTCAACCATTAGAGAGATAGTCTATTAACATCATTCCGCATTGCATTAAAAAACTGTCAATATGTAAACAGTCGGGTGCCAACAAGGTGGGTTACTGTGGGCCAGCTAGGCAGAAGCAGCGCAGATGGAGACATTACAGAGCGTTTGATTTTTGGTGTCAAAACCGAGGCAAACGAGACATCTACGCTTGTGAAATTTCACAGGTTGTTAATTCAACTGCTTGTTAAGTGACTTGCAATTATTGCTTTTTTTGCCATCTCTTACCGCCGTTCAGGGACAATCAAAGGCAGGTGTTTCCAACGTCAATGCAAGGCAGTGAACCAAACTGGAAAGGATTTTTAGGCAAGGCAAGTTTATTTATATAGCACTTTTCAACACAAGGCAATTCAAAGTGCTTTACAAAAAATGAAAGAGATTAAGAAAATGGCATTTAAAATCAGTCATTAAAAAGAAAAGCTAATAAATTAAACATTAAAAGAAAAAGTACATGGATAAAAGTTACAGTGCAGTCTAAGATATGAATAGTTCAATTAAAAGCAGCGACAAAAAGAAAAGTCTTCAGCCTGGATTTAAAAGTAGTCAGAGTTGCAGCGGACCTGCAGGTTTCTGGGAGTTTGTTCCAGATATTTGGAGCATAATAACTGAACGCTGCTTTACCATGTTTAGTTCTGACTCTGGGGACAGAAAGCTGACCAGTCCCTGAAGACCTGAGAGATCTGGATGGTTCATAATTTAGCAGGAGGTCAGAAATGTATTTTGGGCCTAAACCATTCAGTGCTTTATAAACCAGCAGCAGTATTTTGAAATGTATTCTTTGACACACAGGAAGCCAGTGTAAAGACTTCAGAACTGGAGTGATGTGATCCACTTTCTTAGTGTTAGTGAGGACTCGAGCAGCAGCGTTCTGAATTAGCTGCAGCTTCCTAATAGATTTTTTAGTGAGACCTGTGAAGACACCATTGCAGTAGTCGAGTCTACTGAAGATAAAAGCATGGACAAGTTTTTCCAAATCCTGCTGTGACATTAGTCTTTTAATCCTAGATATATTCTTTAGGTGATAGTAGGCTGATTTAGTAACTGTTTTAATGTGACTGTTGAAACTCAGGTCAGAGTCCATGACTTCACCTAGATTTCTGGCTTTATCTGTTGTTTTGAACATTGCACACTGAAGCTCAGCGCTAACTTTTATATGTTCTGCCTTGGCTCCAAAAACCATTACCTCAGTTTCATCTTTGTTTAATTGGAGAAAGTTCTGACACATCCAGTCATTGATTTGTTCAATGCACTTACTCGGTGTTTGAATTGGAGCATAGTCTCCTGGTGAAATGGTTACGTACATTTGTGTGTCATCTGCATAGCTATGGTAACTTATTTAGTTTTAAAGAGAAGAGTTGGCATGATGGGAGTTTAAGAAAGAAAGTGAAATAAATGTGAGATCTGCATCCGCAATAGCACCACTAACGTCAACTACTAACAACACTGGCAGAAAAGGTGGCTGTCAACTCTCATTATTGCCAAAAAAACATACTTTTATAGTGATACGGACAAAGATGCTATGTAAGTCCCGGAAGGGTTCACCGGAAACCCTCTCTTTTTGTATCCCCTTGTAAATGTCTGAATCCATTTATAAATGACAGTTAGAATGGGTTTCTAAACACTAGTGTCAAGATGACCTGGAACATAAAATAAATCATTCAAAAAGATGAGTTTGTATTCCCTCTAGCCTCCCAAACGGTGCCTCTGCAGATCTGTGACGCTGGCCCTCGCGCACCCATTCCGCTCGGTGACCTTCCATGGCTGATTGAATTAATGTTGCATCTGCTAGTGTTGACATGGGAACCCTGCAGTGATATTTTGGGGCTGTCTGTTTCTGTTGGCTTTCCAGGCCAGGACACTCGGAGAAACAGGCAGCGTGGACTGGCCTGGTGTGTGTTTGTGTGCGTGTGTCTGTTTGTGTTAACTCCGAGGCCACATGGCTAGAGGGTAATAATGTTAGCGACAGGGTTGATAAGTTCACGTCCGCCAAACGTACACACACACACACACACACACACACACACACACACACACACATAAACAATGTTGCGGCCAAATAGCCCTCTTTCCCTAGCTGTTCACTTGCCTGAACTTCCTTAAATGGATTTGATAGGAAATGTTCTGTGAGAGATTTATGCAGAGCCTCCCAGTAAAAGCTCAATCCAATTAGATTGCAGCAGGAGTAAGATGCAAGCTTGAATATGAGATGACATAACACACGAAAAACAATTTTTTACAGCAAAGGACCCATTTTTCCACCTCAAGAATAGTAGTCCTTAATGTCATCATGAGTAATGACATAATGTGTGAAATAATCCCCAATACTGCATGAACGTCAAGAAGCAGCAAGCATATGAAGTGAGAATAAGGAGAGGAAAGAGAGTCGATACATTGACAGCATGTTCCACCCGTCACACATGCTGCTTTGTTGCGTCTAATCCATGGAAAGTTGCATATCTCATATTTGGAAGAAGTTGAGGTTTGTTTCCCTTTGTTGTGAGGTTAGTGAACATATAGTAGTTGTCCACTAGAGACGGTGAAACACTTGTTACACTAAGGGTTTCTCCAGCTGTGATGAGTGCCTCCAGTTTAGGAATAAGCCTCTCTGACAGTGTCCTGATCCAACGAGCAAACTCAAACAGCCAGCGATAACAAAGGCTGGCTCAACAAACGTTTTGAACCAACCAGCAAGTCACCAACATGTGGACATCTTTTCTGAACCTGCACAAGAGGAAGCACATGTGGAAACAATGGGAATGTATTCTTTACTATTGGTATGGATCTGTTGTCCCAACATTGGCCAGGCTCATTAGTGGCTTTCACACCTGTAGTTTGGTTAATCTGGTGCCACCCTGAACCTTAATATGCTTGAAATACAAATTGAGAAGACCTTTAATAGTTAATTGTAAAATGTTCCTTTGATTAGAACTGGTGTTGCAAGCAAGATGTGGTTAAATGTTACCCGTCTTGAGGTGGACAATGCTCGTTACCAAGAGTGTTTAGCATGTAAGGGCGGTAACACGAGCAATGTGTCTAAACATTTAGCAAAAGTGCTCCACATTCAGACGGAGGAATGCACCGGGTTCCACTGTCTTTCTAGTAGCTCTGTAGCCCCATCCACGAGTAACGTTTCCACGTCAGGTGTTATGTATGCTAGCAGCAACACACGGAGTTAACTCAATTATACAAACATGGGTTAATGATTAGAGGTAACTGAGTTACTCTTTATTTTGTTAAAGTTTCAGCTATTCTGTTCACAGTTCTGTCATCAGATTATTTAATACGATTTGTTAAAACACTGTTGTTTCTTTTGATGTGAAATATTATTTATTTAATTTAAATAAAAAGCAATGTTAATTCTGTAAACAACTTGTTAAGTTAATTTAATAATATATGTATTTTTGAATCAAGTATTAATCTTTATTGTCTTGTTAGTTTCCACATGCCTAAAACAACCTCAAGCTACATCTAAAAGTTGATGGCTAAATAAGAGCGTTTGAGAAATTTTGCAAGGCATACAGTAATAGTCCGAATAGTCGATTAGTCGTTTCATTAATCGATTATCAAATTAGTCGTTTGTTGCAGCCCTATTATAAATACGCACATTCACACAGACATAGTAAGGCATATGACACCAGCAAAAAACCGAACACTGGAGATCAAAACAAAATACAGTACAACAACTGAATTACAATGGAGACCTTTGTGTCCCTAGAGAGGATGTGGACAACAGCTCTTTCTCTCTCTTGGACTTTCCGACCGCCTGAATCTGTCCTGGTTTCTATCTTACTCTCTATGAATGATCCTTCCCTAACGCTACCTAATGCATCAGTTCTCTCTATCTTTCAGTCTTTATTTCAAACAGATTAAAAAATAACAAATGTGAAAAACAGAATACCGTATTGTTATAATACGGTATTTATCCACATTCATGGTGATATTTGTATATTCAACAAAAAAACTAAAAAAGTCTTCATATGAATAATAATAATAAATCATATGTGTCCGAAAGGGAGCAGGAGGAAGCAAATGCTTATTAATTCCCACCCCTTACTTGATCAATGATTGTCCTTTAAATCATTATGCAAGTTATTCCTACATACATTTACATTTATACATATACAATCATTTCTCATCTTCCATCACCTTTCTTCATTCTCATAGTTTTCCAAAAAAGTGTTTCTGTACATCCTTTTAAACTGAATGATGCTTGTGCTTTGTTTTAACTTTTCAATTGAATTAAAGACTGGCATGATAGGAAATAGCGTAGTATTCATTGAGGTAATATCATTGACATTGATCTCTTTCGGTGTCTGCATCTGCCATCTAAATTGTATTAGTTGTAATAAACAAATCAGATCAGATGAGTAATTCAAACTCTATGAACAAATAAGAATAGTTAGAAAAGTCCCAGGGCTTCTATTCTGACAACAGTTCTACCAATGGACTCATGGCTGCGGACTTCAACAGATGAGCGTCTGTTTCTCCAGAGAAAGAGCGATCAAGCCAAAGTCTGTCTAGACACGGCTGCCTTGGAGTGGAGCTGCGGGGCATCACGTGCACGCCCATGGGGGTGCACAATGGCTCTGGGGAGAGAAAGTCAACAAGCATCCCAGCTGTAATTAGCTAATGTTGCTAGCAGGCTCAGTGTGATGCTCACTGAATGAGAATGGTGTGAAGTTCACAGCAAGGTCACAAGTTCAGAGAGTGGCCACAGCACAATGACACACACATGTCACAGGCTGATACTACACATAGCTGACACACACACACATGAAGCACACGCTCATAGTTAGAGCGTCTGGTCAGTGTCACTGTGTGTGGAGCAGACACACTGATAGCTCTGTCAGCCAGATTAAAGCCTCTGTACCACAAACTGGTCTCACGCTTGCCAACCCACATGCACTAAAATATCAAAGTATATATTTGGTGATACGTGATGGCTTAGGTGAAGCTAATGCACCAAAGACATTTCCAAGGCTGGTTGAAAACCACCTCTGGTAGTTGAAAAAACATTTGTAATCTAAACTCCATCCAAGTGTAGTTATTTTAATAGCAGTAGGTATTGCTACATTGAAGAACATTATTTGGTGATTTGGGAGGATTTGGGTTCAGTGTTGTTAACATCTGTATCCAGTATTTTCTTATTGAAATGGAATCCTTCTGAATAGGTTTGTAAATATAAGAACCTATTCAAACTTCAACTAGCAAAAGAGCAAAGGTTATGCAACCAAGAGTTATTCAATGGATACTGAAAACCAGTCATGGCAGGGTTTTAAGATGCCTTTTAGGCAGACAGTAAAAAGTGTAAATGCATCCGCAATGTCTCATTTCAGGGTCCGGTAGTCGTAGTTTCTATCAGAACTGAAAGCTCAAGCAACTTTAAAATATAGCCAAATGTTGTGTTGTGAACATATTGTAGCGTTTGGGCTACAGTGCATTACCACCAGCCTCTGGAGTCGTGCGGCTAATTTGCACGTAGCCTAAGAAAACAAAGACATATTGAAACTAGATATGGGGCAAAGAAGCGATGAACTGCAAAATATATGATGACTTATATTGTATCTTAGCCTACTAAATGTTGCGAAGGATGTCCTTAAAGTTTTCATTCATACATTTTTAATTGAATAACGTTTGAATGTATTATGTATCCCATTATGTCATATACAGTTCAGTAAATCATCGTGGAGGTAGGAGTAAACGTGCACAATTGCCCAGCCAACAGGCACTACAGGACCATGTACAGAGGCAGCAGCTCAATGTGTTTTCATAGAAAGTGGTTACAAGGTCACAAGAGAACGGCAACCAAAATGATAAAGAGGAAGAAAGATGAAGGGGGGAGTGACGGCTCAATGCATCCCTCAGCATCCTTCCCCCTCTGCAGACATCACTTCTTACCATCTCTAAAAACATTATGCAAATGCCTGTGCCGCGCGCAGTGCGCTATAATGCCATGTTGGCGGTAACAGTAAGCAGTAATCACGTTTAAGGAGTATGGGTGGAGGAATCAAACAAGGGTATTTATTATCCGGCGATCCCTAATCCGATAAGCTGTCATCACTTCACTCTGCAGCAATGCCTTCAGAAGAGAGAAACCACACTGCAAAGAAATGAGGGAGGGACACAAATCTCTTCCTCTTTCTCTTCGGAGCGCAGACAAATCTGGATTCAGCTTTGTTATTGTGTCTGTCTAGTTGTGGGTAATTAAATGTAGCTGATCATTTGATCTTTTTCTCCTTTCTCTCAGCTGCTGTGGGAGACTATATTGAATGTGTGTGTGGTGTGTGTGTGTGTGCGTGTATGTGTGTGTGCGTGTATGTGTGTGTGTGCGTGTGTGGGTGTGTGCGTGTGTGAGTGTGCGTGTGTGAGATCAGACTTGTGATGCCATTGTGATGCTATGTGCTCCTCCTAGACGTCTACCAATTAGAAGGTTAAACAAAAGGAAGTGTTGAATAGCAGCTTTACCACGGAGGAGACAAAAAAGAAAAGCAGAGGGAGACACAGTTTGACCCAGCACACTCACTCACACACACACACACACACACACACACACACACACACACACACACACACACACCACACACACACACACACACACACACACCCACACACACACACTACAAGTCATAACGGCATTGTCCGATTTGCCCTTTCTCTGTTTTGAATGATTTTACTGCGACATTTTATGACTTTTACAACTCTTTCTTATTATTACTCTCCTCATTATAGATATTGGCTATTATATACTGCTGTGTAGTAAATGCTTCAAAGCCAGATAATTGATCATCTCAGTGTTTAGGACGCTGAGGTGGACGGAGTAGCGGGGTGAGGCTGCACAGACAGGAAGCAATCAATCAAACATCCCTCCCCCCTTCCACATCCCGCCCTCCCTTTCTCTCTTTATTAAACTTCCTCTCTGTTGACCTTTGACCTCGCTGTTCCCAGCTCCCCACCAGCTCTTATAGGGAGGCGCTTTGCCTTTGGAAGCCAGTATACAAGCCTTCGCCCCGGGGCTGAGGGAAGATGTAAAAAATGTTTCTGTGTGCTTTGCAGAAATAAACGACTCCCAATGGCCGACAGGGGAGCACACTGCAGATTGCTGGTTCAATCCAAATACACAAAAGGGTAGGAAAGCAATATATATACACTTTATACATGCTGCCCCCCATTGGCTCCAATCCTGCATGATGCTAAGTGGTGGAAGTAACATTTCCCCTGTGGCAATCTTCACTACGTAGGCCTTTGCCTTTCAGTATGTTCAGTATTATTGAGTACAAAATAAATGGATTATGTTTTTATTTGGGGATGCAAAAGGGGGTTTGTGGGTTATTTGGTTTTACTTTTGACGTATTAAATCATAATGATTATATGTCTCGGTCTAGTGGAGATGATAAGACTATACCAAGCAGATTGATGACATCTCCCGAGGCTCTACCGCTATTTTCAGAAATGCTTAAAGAGCCAACAATTTGGTGTCTAGTTGTGACCTTACATTTGCTCGAGTGTCAAGTTCAAATTAAAAACATTTACAAAGCAAATCTCAACTCCTCGTCATCATGATGTTTTAATAGTTAACATTTACTTAGGTAACAACTGTTTGCTCTATAGTTTCTAGCTTGAAAATCAAATATGTTCCATACTGTTGCACCTCCTCACTAACATGAGCACGAGGCATTTGCTGTGACCTGTTGATATCAGATGGTTCATTGACAACAACAAAAAACAACAACTTCCCAAAAGTGTTCTCCTACATTTTTGACTTTATCTTTAACCTATAAACAGCCCTAAAACACCCTTGTACATATGGGTGTTTTCTTGGGTTTCAAAATACCTAAAAGTTCTTACATGCATCCATATAGACACGCTCACAGGCACAGAGAGTATTGTCCAAAAGTGAACACACCCATGCTGTCCCAGAATCCGTAATCCCATCCTCTCCCTGCATTTCTCCTCTAAAATCCTCCTCTCCACATTCTGTCATTTGTCTGGCAGAGAGAGGAGGACAGACAGAGAGAGACAGCAGACTGTTGGCCAGTGAGCAGGCAGGAGAGTGTGGAGGATAGGCCTCTCATCTCTAATCTCTGCCTGCCCCCACTGCCTCCTCTACTCGTCTCGGTCAAGTCGAGTCTGAGTCTGTTCTGTATCTTCCCAGGTATGTTCCTTATTCACTATGTTTTCCATGTATGTTTACAAGATATTCCATCTTCATGTAACTGCAAAGTAAACCATGGCACTGACCAACCGATATGTATCACACAATTTGACACACACATTTTAGGAGAAAATACATTGAAGTACAAAAGATCTACAACTGGTCCTACTGTAAATTCAAAAACTAAATAAAAAAAAGTGGTAGAAAAAAGATGAAGAGAGAAGCCAAAGCTCAGAAAGTTCTAATAAAATGAATCTTAGTTAAGCAAATAAAAAAGTGATTTGATGCTTTGGGGTAGTGTTTCTTGTAGGTGGTTAAACCCAATAGCCTTTCATTAACATGGAGACTGTGAAGACTGAGCTAATCTGAACGCTGTTATGTCCAGTGGTTTCCCAACCAGGCCTCTGGGTCACCAATAAGGGTTCCTGTATGAGCACCAGTGGGCCCAAGAAAAAATGTGTAATGGTGTAATTTTGCCCTTGTTTAATTGACCCAAAATTGTCCACATATTGGTCCCCAAGGTCAGGTCATTGCCATCAGATCAAACATTACACTCTTTGGCCAAATGAGACACAATTAAGGCTACTCATGTCTACGATAATTACACTGAGAATCTAAGTTAAAGTGGTCATTATACGTCAAGATATGGTGACTTTGCCTTTAAACTAACTCTTGTGTTATTACAACATTAAACAGTTCCACTACCTGAGCTGATCTCCCTGATGACTCTTTTAGCTGTCCCTCTCAGCGTGAGGAAGTCATATGTTGTGGAGCTGGGATGCAGACGGCTGTGTTCCTGTGACCTAGTCAGAAGTCTCAAAGGTCTCATGGTTCCATTGACCTCGAGCGTGACTGCCTCATGCGATTAAATGTCGCGACACGGGGTCAGAGGGAAGATTATCAACACACTCTCTGCACACTCAGTGAGACCGGCCTCACAAGATGTGCTGCAGTGTGTGTTCCATTGTCTAAAAGGCGTACCTAATGAATCTATACAAACAATGTGTTCATTCATTTTGTTTGAAATATTTGTGTTGGCTTGTGTAACAGGACACATCGAATGGAAATTGGAACATAAAAGGGTTGTAACAAAATATAAATGATGATGTTAATATGCTGATGTTAATAATAATAATAATTATATCATTAATAATCCATGAAAACAACATTAATTATCATTTAAGATAAACGCTTTTTTTAACCATGTAAAAAACTAAATTCCCTAATGTAAATAAAAAAATATTATTTGTTTTGTAATTGTCATATGATGATGTATCACTAACATACATTAAATACATAAAACATAGTTTGACATTGCGTCGAAAGGAGCCAGTTGAGGTGGTTCGGGCACCTAGTTAGGATGCCACCTGGGCGCCTCCCTAGGGAGGTGTTCCAGGCACGTCCAGCTGGGAAGAGACCAAGGGGTAGACCTAGGACCAGGTGGAGGGATTATATCTCTTCGCTGGCCTGGGAGCGCCTTGGGATCCCCCAGTCAGAGCTGGTTGATGTCGCCAGGGAAAAGAAAGTTTGGGGCTCTCTGCTGGAACTGCTACCCCCGCGACCCGACCACGGATAAGCGGGAGAAGATGGATGGATGGATGGATGGATGGATAGTTTGACATAATACCAATTGGTTAAATATTACTGAGATATTGTAACTTTTCTTTATTACTTAAAGTTTTTGTTTGTCATTTTGTCTGTATTTTAGAGCACTAATGTTACCTCATAATATTAAACATTGTTATTGTATGCCATACAATGCCATATGCCATACAGTTCATTCCACACTCACTACATATATTAATTTAACAAAATCACACATTTCTTTGTATTTGATGTTGTACAGCATGTCCAACATTCACTCATATATTGCTTGACAGTTAAGGAGAAAAGGTCCATTTGGGCATGATGTGTTACCCTCAGTCCTGTCACAAAGAGTACCAGCAGGTCAAACACGGCTACGCTGCTCAAAGTGCGTTGTACTTTTTGATGACAAAAGTGAAATGCTTCCAGAACAAGCTCCTATCAAAACAAGTGCAGCCGTCCATCCCTTTATCTATCTTTGATCCTTTAACTTCTATCACTCTCCACCATCCATCTATCCATTATTCTGGCCCTCATCTCGCTGCTATAATCTCCCATTCAGCCGTCCCTGGTGCATTGTAATCTGCTGTAATCTGACGGATTAACCTCACTGTTCTTTTTCATCAGTAGATGGTTCTGCTTCAGCGCCGTGGCTTCAACAGACACTGCTCATTTCTGCTACTTGATGTGTTTGTGCAGTTTTCTATGTGTTTATAGAAAATACAGCAAGAGTAAGCAGGAAATAAATAATGAGACAGAGAGTGTGGCAAAGCAGAAAGGTTTAGTTTAGTGTCGTGGACGGTCTCCATCGATGAACTGTCACACAAACAGTAAATGATGCCGCTTTAGCCGACATGGCTCATTTCCAGCTGTTGTCCCCGGACAGATGGTAATAGACACCCTTAAAATTACAATATATCAACAGCATTAGTTATAAGAAAATATATAAAATAAAATAAAAAGGAGGAAAGACAAGTAGATACCGGTGTGAGGATAAAAGAGAACAATAAACAACACACGTTACTATATACAGTACATGTCACATAGAGCACATCACAATCACATCACAGAAACCAGGGGCAACATCCATGATCACAACATGTAACACTCACGCCATACTCAACACAGACTAGTGTGTGCAGGTGTAGTTCTCAGTGAGCTTTGAAGTGAGCTGTGAAGGTGGGATGTGTATGTATGTCTTTGATTTGAGTGGGTAGAGAGTTCCAGTTTTGTATTGCTGTGACCGAGAATGATGACTGACCAAAAGTACTCTTCCTGAATGGGACTGATAGGTCGCCACGTGTGGAGCTTCTAGTGGTCCGTCTGGTGTTGTTACGTTGAGTAACCAATGAGCTAAGAGGTGGAGGGGCTGTATTGTGCAGGATTTTGTAAACCAGAACGATGTTCCTATACTTTATTAAATCTTCCCAACTCAGGATGTTATGCTTGTTGAGGATGGTACAGTGATGGGAGCGGTTAGGTTTCTGGTCCAGTACTTTGAGGGTTTGTTTGTACAGGGTTGCTAGTGGCTTCAGTGTGGAGCTGTTAGTTTGCCCCCAGCTTGTGAGACAGTATGTAAGATGTGACGTGATCGTGGCATTCATGTATCATTTGGCAGAATTCAATGTCATTGTGTTTCTTATGTATTTCAAATGTGGGACTCTTTGGGTCACTTTGTGTTTTGAATGTTAAATTAGAGTCAATAATGATTCCAAGGTACTTAACCTGAAGGAGGGAGGAAGTTAGTCGATGGCATGTGAAAGAAGAGGCATGTGAACATTTACAAACCAAATCAAAAATAAAACAAGGAATCCTGTTTAAAAAGCAAACGAAAAATGACAATTGTTGTGTTGCTAAATATATTGTGAAATGTGGTTGCTCCCATGTATTTTGTTAATCTGCTCCATTTGAATCTAACACTGCACATGCAAAACAAAGGAACGTGTCATTAGATGGTGAACAAGCAGGATTCAAGAGTTGTAATGATTTCAATTGAGATACTGGCTTGTAGTGTAAATGGACAAAGGGACAGAAGTGGAAAAACAAAGTATTTCCACACTCACATGCACACTATGGTGTAGCTAGCACAATTAGCTTGTGACGGGCTGACATCTGGTGTCTGGCTCAAAAGGTCATCACACACAAACACACTCTTCATAAAGTGACAAGACAGAGGGGATTACTTTTTAAATGTAGGAAGAAGTGTTAATTAGTTTGCATGTGTGTGAGGGGGGGGTTACACAAGTCCATGCTGTGTTTCAATGTGTGTACTTCTGTTCTCACATCTGCTATTTTGAGTGCATAAGTAAGTCACAAAAGGCACTTTTAGTGCTGGGATCAAAAGTTCAGAGTGGAATCCTGGACACTTGTCACACTCAGCGACTGCCATCTTGGTTAAGTAACAGTAGTTACTCCGTTGAGCACAGCGCTATACAAATAACATATTTTGCTTATAGACTGGTCTCGTAAAGAACCACCATTCATTGTATTGGGTCAACAAAGCAGTGTATAATCACTTCCTGATGCAATTGATAATGTAGTTAACTAACAGCAGCGATCGTCACTTCAGAGGGAACAGCCGCTGTGTGCGTTTGGAGCCAACACAACACGGTTAAAACCCACACACAGTTCACAGTGTAAAACATGGTTCCAAATTGAGACACAGAGATATTTTCTTCCATGAAGTGAGACGTACACATAGTTAATCAATGCTGTTGTATGATTGGTTCTAACAGCCAATATTCAAAGGCCAGGTATTGGTTCAGGCACTAAAAGAGTTGGATTGGTGCATCCTGATAAATAACAATAGCAACTCATACAAAACCACAAACTACAACTGTTGGAGCTGAATCAGTTTATCACACCGAAACGCCACAACTTTGGGCAAAAAGTCACAACTAAGAGTCAAATCTTAACTTAGAAATGAAAACATATTTGTTTAGCTGCATACATTGAAAACAGAACCAGCTGATTCAGCATCATTTATATTGGATGCGTTGGTCTAAAGAGGTGGGGCTTGCATATGCTGTCAGACTGTGGAGAAACTGTGGAGAGTTTATCATGCTTATTCAATCTCATTGTAGTACAAAGGCTAAAAGTGACGTCCTCATCAAATATAAATCTGAGTCACTTAGAAAAAGGATTTCAAGCATATGAAGTGTATATGAAATGAAAAACGGTTGCAATAGGATCCACTGGGGAAATACTAACCACACTAGATTGTTGTTACTGTCTGACCATCTCCTTCATCCCCTCATCTCCATCCTTTATTCTCTTCTTCTTCTTCTCTCCATTCCTCTCCCATCATTGGTTTCTACCACCCATCCATCCCTCCCCTTTTTGTTTTCTCTCTGTTTCTCTTCTTCTATTGTTCCTTCGTATGACTCGCTGACATCAGGCAGCCTGCCAAGTCACTGTACACTTCAATTAGAGGAGAGACCTCGACACACTCACACAATGCAATGGTTGCTTGTCTTTCAGCTGAATGTTTTGTGAGCTTCCCAGAGAAAACCAAAAGGCAACAAAGAGAGAATGGAGAGTGTGTGTGTGTGTGTGTGTGTGTGTGTGTGTGTGTGTGTGTGTGTGTGTGTGTGTGTGTGTGTGTGTGTGTGTGTGGTGTGTGTGTGTGTGTGCGTGTGTGTGTGTGTGTGGACTGGCACTTGGAGCGTGTCCTAGAGTGTGACTTTGATATCACTGTTGGTAATCAATCAGTCATTCTCTCCGCTTTATCCAGATACAATGCACACAGACGATCACACACACACACACACACACACACACACACACACACACACACACACACACACACACACACACACACATACACACACACACATACACACACAACACACACACACACACACACCACGCACACACACACACACACACACACACACACACACACACACACACACACACACTCACACACACACACACACACACACACACACACAGACACACCAGATGGCTGAACAACACCAGCTTTGGTTGGCTCATTGTCCTCCTCCGTTCTCTCACTATCAGTGTGTATATTTTCCCACTCTGCCGGTGTGTGTCTGCTTATCTGTCTGTTTGTTTGTTTGTTTGTGTGTGTCTCAATGCACGTTTATTTGTCTGTTTCTCCCCTCCCTGAGAAAAACTCACAGACTTCTAAACTTTAAGAACGTTCTGATGTAGTTGAACAGACATACAGCTGAGCAAATATAATCTTAAAGATAAGAGAAGTGGAGAGAGTGAGTACAACAATGCAAAATATGTGCATCAGAAAGATGGCATTACAAGATGCTGCGGTGTTGTCATTGCTACAGTGAAAGGAGTACTTCACCGTGCCAACGGCACACCATGTTTAGCTCTATAACCCGTTAGCATTAGCTAATAAAGCAATTATGCAGAGTAGGGGTGTAACGGTATCCGTATTCGTCCCGAACCGTCACGGTTCGGGACATAACATTCGCCTTTTTTTACGAGTGGGAAAAAAGTCTGTCACTCAGGGGAATATCCATTATACTATATATAATCCAGGGGGCGGTATTGCGCCTAAAAGCTGTTTGCCAGCCGCACTTAAACAACAAATGAAGAACAAGAAGAAAACACTGGATCGGACGAGGACGGTGTGTCGGCGTTGTTAGACAGCGGTGCGGTATGCTAATGGTAACACACGGCAAACATGCTAAATCATATCAGAAGGCATCACCCAGATTTGCCAATCACCGGAGCCCGGCAAAAGACAACAGCAGTTCAGCAGCTTATCCCCGCTGTTTTTAATAAACCAAGAGACATGAAAGCCGAGAGACCAAAATAAATAACGGAAGCTATTGGCATATACGGCTATGCGCTATTGAAACACTTTCTTATTATTTATGATGTAATATTTTCAAGACATTCTTTTTTGTTTGACATCAGCCATTATAGATAATATGGCCATCTGAGTGTGGTACTGTTTGTGGTTTGTTTTTAACTGTGTAATAAAGTGAATTATTCAAAATGTTAGAGTTCCTTATTTTTAAACTGAAACTTACACTACTGTTCAAAAATAAATAACAAACCTGGAATTATGTACCGAACTGTGAATTCTGTGAACCGTTACACCCCTAATGCAGAGGTTTAAGAAGTACTCATATATTTGACATGGCCATTTCTACTGATCATAATTCCATTGTTGAGGTCTACTAGAATATATTTATATTGTGCAATGTTCCAAACTCACATTGGTTTCTCATACAGCATCTCTATTCACTCTCTGTCCTAAACAGCTTGTTGGAGCTCCTGCCCCCCCTCCCTGTGAGCCTGTGCTCTGATTGGTCAGCTCGCCTACTCTGTTCTGATGAGTCTACCACCGTTACAGTCAGTGATTATGTGTTACAATGGCGTTAGCAACCAGAAAATGACACCAGTAATGACAAACAGATGAGAATGCTGCGTGGGGTCTGGGTGCCGTGTTGGCGGGACGTTGCGGGGCTCGCTGCTGCGCGGGGCGGACAGTGTGAGCTGGATTCAGTTCCTGCTTGCTGCGTGGGGTCAGCGATACAGCGAGACATCGCGAATGGATGCGGGATGGGGGGGGATGCTGAGGGGGCTGCAGCACCCCCATCTGCGAGGCTCCACTAGCACCCGCACCCCCCCCGGCACACAGTTTCGCTGCTGAGAGTGTGTGTGTGGTGTGTGTGTGTGTGTGTGTGGTGTGTGTGTGTGTGTGTGTGTGTGTGTGTGTGTGTTGTGTGTGTGTGTGTGTGTGTGTGTGTGTGTGTGTGTGTGTGTTAGAGGGTGTACTTTGAGGGTCTGTGACTCTGCACACCGTTTACATGCAGACAAACCTTCATAACAAACAAGGGGACGGGTAATAACCGGAAAAGCATGACATGGGACCTTTAAGTAAAAGTAGAAATACTAGACTAGATTGTAAATATACGCTGTCCTGCATTGTACAAGTACAAAAGTATTGGCATAAAATACACTCAAGTACCAAAAGTAAAAGCACCTGCAGAATCATATATATTAAATTACTGGATTATTTGATCAATACTGGTAAAGGTGGAGCTACTTTTAATGATTTGATATGCTGCTGATGATTATATTAACCTATGATTATATCATAGTTCATTTTGTAAAGTAAATAGTGACTCATTTTGTAAAAGAAAAATTGTGGAGTAAAAAGTACAACATTGGCTTCCAAAATGGTAGTGTAGTAGAAGAAGAAAGTGGCATAAAATACAAATACTCAAAGTACAAGTACCTCAAAATCATACTTAAGTACATTACTTGAGTGGATGTACTTCAATACATTACTGCAAATATGTTAACATTTCAAACACCAGAAATGAAAGGCGAGTAGGGCAAACAATATTAGTTAGTTAGCTGAGAAAGGCTCTTAGACTCTTAACTTTACTCAGAATGTTAAGTGTGCCTAATAGCACCCTTGGGTTTTGGCAAATAATCAACAGTGGTTTATATAAGTAGCAGGGAATGCAGTCTGATGACATCCTGGACGTAAAACAACAGAAGATCCATAAAGAAGATGGACTGATCTTTGAAACCACAGATGCGGCCAAATTCTACACACCACAACTTTAGTGAAGCACGCGTGTATGTGTGTGTATTTGTGTGTGTGAGAGTGTACATGCAGTAAAGGGTCATTGTCCCTGATTGCAGAGGCCACTCGAGACATGAGATGTACTTGCTGCAATCACAACGTTCACAAATCTCCAAATCAGAAAGCTTCTGGAGAGCAGCCAATCAATATCATAAACATCATCAAGGACTCTGCTCCGGCTCTCTGACACTCAACTTCTTATTTTCCTGTTCATTACATCTCCTCGACCCCAACGACTCTGAGTATCTCTCATCAACGTATGGTGCTGAGACATAGACTGGTGTGTCTGGCTGACATGTTTGGCTTCAGTTGGACAAAACTGGTTAAAAGAAAACTGATGACACAGATTAAGGGATACTTTAAGACTAACTGCAATATATCGTTAGTTTGATCAACAGATAGGTAATTGCAAAACATTTCTGATACTTGTATAATCTTTGACAAGGATTTTGACATATTGGGATGGTCATTTTTCACTATTTTATGGCATTTTATCGACCAAACACTTGATAGATATAACGCAAGTCGGCAGATTTATTGATGATGAGAACGATCGTTAACATAAAAAAGTGTTCCTTATTGTAGAAGAGAATGTGATAGCCCTGGGTGACATTCTTATTCATGTATTAGAGTGATTGATTGTCCAGGGCGTTCACATCACATTTGAAGACTGGCAACCATGACTTGTCCATTCATTTGTCATCCACGTTAACCTCTGATGCAGTGGCGGCCGGCCCATAGGGGCGCTAGGGGCGCCGCCCCACCTCTTCCCACATACAAAAAAAAAAAATTAAATAAAAAAATATATATATTTAAGGGGTCATTTCTCCCCAAAAACATTTTTTTACTCACTATATCAACAGCCCCACCAAAAATATTTTCCACCAGCCGCCACTGCTCTGATGTTATCATGTGGAATAAACCACACAATAGAAATGATTCTACTCTAATCTACCATTTTATTAAACGCAAATGGTGTTTTGTGGAATCTAAACTAAGTTGACAGACACACATTTTCCTCAACTGGGACATCAGAGAATACGCATAATTGTCGTGGCGGACCCCAATGAATGTGACGTAGGCCGTGTGTGTTTGATGAAACGACAGACGGACTGCGTATGCATTTTGGTATGGTAGTGTGTTAGAGTATTATGGACGGACAGACGGGGCAGTCTAAAGGAACAGTTGAAAAGGGCTTTACACTGCAGCTGGCCCTTTCTCTTCCCCTCTGCAGCAAACACACACTCAGAGATACAGAATAGGTCTGCTGGCACCGATTGCGTCAGTGTGTGTGTGTGTGTGTGTGTGTGTGTGTGTGTGTGTGTGTGTGTGTGTGTGTGTGTGTGTGTGTGTGTGTGTGTGTGTGTGTGTGTGTGTGTGTGTGTGTGTGTGTGTGTGTGTGTTTGATGGGCTGTTAGTTTGGCAGCTGCCCTGGCATCAGGTGGGCAGCTTAAATTCTACATGAAGAAAGCCCAGCTGCTGTAATATGTAAAACACACACATACACACTGCCTCCTCCATTAAACACAAAGTGATGAAGATGAGCTCACATAGGGAGAGTGATATTCCCTTTAATATAAGTAGGCACATTTACACACAAGTGCACTAACAAATGCACTCTCTACGGTCCTCTTACCAACACACACACACGCACACACACACACACACACACACACACACACACACACACACACACACACACACACACACACACACACACACACACACACACACACACACCACACACACACACACACACACTCACACTCACACTCGCAGGCTGAATCCTTTCCTGCATGTGCCCTCTAATGAGATGCACATGTTTATACACACACACACAAACACACCCACGCTGGCTGCATCTTCCCTTGATGTGAAAGAGATTAACATAACACACACTGAAATGTTTCTTCGGCCCTTTAATCAGACACACACATCCAGGCAGCGTCACTCCCTTGATGTTATTACTAAAGACCGTCAAACACACCATCTTCTTCATCCTCATCTTTCCCCAGTGCAATGTACCAACAACAAAAGACACACACATCTAGGGCCATCCTGCCAGTTGTTCTCCAGATGCCCGCCAGATAGAGAGACACATGTCTAACCATCACCTCCCGCACCCGAGCGGACACATGTTGCGATGTGACGAGGTTAGCCACTGGCACCTGACACTGGTCATCAGTGCAACAGCTGTCCCAAACACAGCTCTGGCTGTTTCTGAGCGTCTTCATATGTGTGTGTGTGTGTGTGTGTGTGTGTGTGTGTGTGTGTGTGTGTGTGTGTGTGTGTGTGTGTGTGTGTGTGTGTGTGTGTGTGTGCCCTCACAGTGGGACATTCAGACTGAGGGACGGGGCTGTGTAGCATTTGGGGGATTTACAGGGTTAACTAGTGCTGTGCATCTTCACTGGTGTCACGAATCGATTCGATATCCCGATGCATCACGATTCATACCAATGGGTTGCATCCTCAATTTTCTATATTACTGCACATGGCTTCTTTTTCATCAATGAATACATGCAGTAAATAAATATGAACTCTCTTTTTATTATTTAGAAAGTGCTTCAGAAATCCACAACATAAATGTCTTGACATTAATTTATAAACCAAAATAAATCAATTGCATAGCTCTAGCCTCCCTATACAGTATCTGTGTGTGACATTGTTCCATCCTCAAAAACAAAACACTAATGCTTCTGCGGTCTAGCTGCAGCTTCTAGCAACGGTCTTCTGTTAAAAAAAGGACACTGAATGTGTCGGCCGTAAAGTCAGGAAGCAACGTTACTACGCTATAATCGATTATGTTCTGTCACTGCATCGATGCAGAATCGTCCACGTCCGCATCGCGATGCATCGTAGAAACGCTTCATTTCAACACCCCTAGGGTTAACACTGGGTTGTTTCTTCGTAAACATTCTTACATTGGCTGTATTCATACTACAGCCATATGTCAATGAATTTACAGTGGAGGGAAGAGCGTCCTTGAAGACAGTGGAGCAGATGGAAATATTACAAAAAATAAAATTGGCACCAGTGTCGTTTATGCAATAAAGGATTATCTCAAATGATTTTGAGCACCAAGTGTCTATTCTAGAGTTATATACTAACAAAGCACATGTTGCTTAACTCGATTTCTAACTTAAAATAAGCAGGGGAAATATCAATGATTTAGATTAACATTTATTTTGAATATTTCAAACATGATGGAGCCTTTAGGCATCTTCCATTATTTGTATATTTATTTTGTATTCTTATTTGATGTTTTCTTATGTAATACCTATTTATCTTATATGCTTTTCTCTTGTGTGATCTATGCCTGTCTGTTTGTTGCTTTCTCTGAGCACATCAAGTCTAGCCTGTGGTGTGAAATGTACTATATATAAATAAACTTGACTTGATTGTTCAGTCTCAGTGCTCTAATCAACATAATGTGCAGCCACAGCAGGCGGCTGAACAACTTCTGATGTACAAGACCTGACAGAGAGGAGGACAGAGAGAGCAACAAGCTGGAGAACTCTCAGGAGATGGAGGAGACCAAATCAGAGCCAAAAGGAAAGGCTACAAGAAAGGATTGGAAAATAATTGTGTGGAACTGTTTTCTTTTAGGTGGTTGTTAGTTGTACCACAATGGCAATTAAGTGATCTCCCAATGTAATTCTTGTAATCCACATGAACACAGTTCCTCCATGATAATGTCAATTCAAAATAATGTTTAAAACATTGAAATGACCAAACCACCTACATGTCTAAATCACCTAATTATGAGAGCGTCATTTGATATGGAAAACATGTATAAACACTGTACTTCATGACAAAAAAAAGTGATGTCATTATAATATATAGCAAGGTTAAAATAAACGTGTAATAGATGTGTCCAAAAACTGTGGATTTCGCTGCTTCCTCTCTGATAGAATGACTACAACCAAGGGGCACTTAGTCACTTAGTTACAGAAATGGCAATCCCAAAGTCGTCCTCTGAAGGCCTGTGTGTGCTTTGAATCCGTCTCACAGTTGATAGGTTTAGCTGTGATCTTTCCTTTTGTCTCTTGACACTCACAAAGCCTTCCCTCTTATCAAAGATTCATTAGCTCACTAATCCATCCATCTAGCTCTCCATGCACATCGGCCATCCATTAACATTGAGCCATATTCCTCCGGAGGGACTGCTGAGATAATGCCCTGCTCAAGGACACAGGGGGTAATACATATGAAGTGATAGCCCACCTGGGAATTGAACCCACAACCACAAAAGCACCTTAGCAGCGGCTGCCTCTAATAAGTGATTCAGAACAGTATCACATCCGCCTGCGTCCCGGAGGTGGCAGAGATCCTGCTGTTGTAATTCAGATCACTCTGCCAGTGCTCTATAAAGGACTATTTCTGTATCGCTCCATCCTCATCTAATGCTGTGCTGACTTTGAAAGAAAGGGTTCACTTTTTTCCCCTCCGACATTCTGTCCATTTGTCTCCTCCTATAATAAGTAACACCTGGGGGATTCAAATGCAAATCAGTCTAGAGGAGACATTTAAACATGTGGAAGCCGGTCCATTAGTTCATTTGTGTATTGTGCATTTCCTGTGTGGCAGCGGGATAGAAATAAGTTCTTACATTTACATGAAAGACACACATTTCACATGTACGTCAGACATTATCTCAAATGAAATGTTTTAAGGACTAATATGCCTGTCCTCTATATAGTTCAGTTGGTAGAGCGGCCCATGTTCTGGGTCTAGATTTCTCCACATTCTGGGAACCTGGGTTTGAAATCGGCATGGGATCATTTGCTCCATGTCAGCCCTCTGTCTCTCCTTTTCAACAGTCACTTAAATAAAGGCACTGGTTGCTAAAAAATTCATAATAATTGGACTAGAAACCCTCTTAAAGGGGGGGGGGGGGGGGCAATGACACCTAACCAGATTCCCAGCCTCCTACGTCCTACAATCCATCTCTGAGCTCTTGATACGTTTTAAATCTTCATTTCGATCTCAACTACACATCTCTAAAGTTCAGCAGCTTGCACGGTTTTGACATTAGTGCGGTGACAAATAAAACACAGACCAACATAAATAGTAGTCAAAATGGTTTCTGTGGTCATTACCATTAGCTTCTGGTAATGTTTGCCACGATGACACACAAACTGAAAACAGTACCATTACAGTCACGATTGGTAAATACATTTGATCCTTTATCACATTGATTTGAAGAAAAATATGCTACAAATGTTCTCTTTTTATTATCTGTTGACATCATGTGTTGCATCTTCTGCATCTCATTTTCTGTCATACAATCACTTTGTAATGAATACGTATTAATACTGTATTGCTTATAAAAAGCCCTGTCCATTACCTATTCTTTGTCTTGTTGGATAGGCCAGCTGTCAACATCACCCTATTGAGCTCCAAGTCTATCATATCACTTCTGTATCTATTCTTCCATCTTGCTTCCTCTCTGTGTCTCTCTCTCATGAAAGGCTCAACAGAGATAGCACTTGTTTTCCCATGCTGACGTACACTAATGTACTAATGGATAGAGGAGATAAGGGGAAAGAGGGAGAGGAGAGAAGGACAGTACGCCACACACACACACACACACACGGCGGGAATTCTCTAGGGAGGCAGATTTGTGGGCATCTAGCCCACCTCGTTGGGGGGAGAGGGGATCTGAAGGTGACATATGAGTGAGGGAGCAGAGGGGAAGAGTGGGGGGATTGTGGACAGGAAAACTATAAGACCTGCAGAGCGTGAGGATGATAATTCACTTAAACATTAGCACCGCTTAGCAGTAATATTATCTCTGCAAGATGTAGTCACTGGGGCTCTCACATTGGCCACACACTGACACATTGATATATCCTATTTCCTACACATGTCCACACTCACATGCCAAACTTTCAGAAACTCGTTCAGGAAACAAGCTGCAGGCATGAATGAGACAAACTGTTGTGTATTCTGAGAAACTAATAGCAAATGACTCCGCTAACTTCTACTTAATGGGATAAAGATGGAATTAGTGTGCTCAGGTGTTGTGCTCATCTGCTCATTATGAGTTTGCATTGTAGAAGCTATAGTCGGCACTCACACACTCACTCACACACTCACACACACACACTCACTCACACACTCACACACACACAGACTGTAGCCCGACCCTGAGATTATCAATCATCTCTACCCGGTGTTTTTAGCAGGCTGAGCAGCCGATGCACTGCTTCAATCATCGTCTGCCAGTCTAAATGCTAGTGCTAATTAGCATTCACATGCTAAATTACCTCCCATCCCATGTTTCCTGATGAGGCTTAATCATTCTGACAGCTAGTTTTACTGCTAAGCTTGCAGAGCCAATGCATGCACGGCCGTCTCAAACTCCAGGAAGAGATCCAAGGAGCTCCCGTTCACTGCAGAGCTGTATCCAGATACATAGACTGCTTAGACCAGGGTTTCCAACTGGACTGATTTACTGGACCAATGGTCTCAGATCAATTGAAGTGTTTGATCCATGTTCTACAATGCTCTTTTTGATAAGTGTTAAGTTTTTCCCTCAAATATATTTTAAAATAAACAAAAACTGCTTTTATATGTATACAATACCACTTTTGTTTTGCACTTTATTTAAAAAAAAATGTTGTTCTAATTTGAACAAGTTCATGGATGGACACATTAAGTAAAGCTTACAAATAAGTACAAAATAAAAATACTTTTCATCTTCAATGTACCAGATAACAAATATAAAAGCGTAATTCTTTATAAATCAGAACATCTAATAGTGATACTTATTATACAAGAAATGTTGGTAAATGAGTGGATACACTGTATGTTCACAAAATTGTTGTTTTATTTGAGGTTAGAACTTTTGTATATATTGCTTGGTATAGTGTGGGCATCCTGATTCAAACAATGCATACAGCTTATGTGTTGCTAAAAAGCTTATTTCATGGAGAGGGTGGAATACTGGGAACAGAGATAGGTTTATAGAAGATAGAGGGGCAGTATACAGCATGTCACTGCCGTCACACAGAAGCTGAGGAGAGCACATGTTGCCAGAAAAAGGGAATTAGATCATCTGTGAGTGGGAGAGATGTATTGGAAGGAGCAGGGCCGGTGAACTCCTGATCCACCTCACTGGCTCTGAGATGCCCTGAAGTCTAACTAGTCTCACTTGTCTCAGTGTCTCAAGGCAGTGACGTGCCAGCATTATGTCAATCAAGCGGCTGGCACGGTTGCCTCGGTAGCTGCTCCAATCTGTCCTGTCACTCAGACTATCTTCCAAGATAGAAGGGAAAGGGAAAAGTAATTGGATTTACTGCAAGCAGGGAAATGATGAAATGACATGAAACCACCCCCTCCCTTTATCCACCACACACACATCTACCTTCACACACCTACAGTATACACTGCTGAGTAAACCAACTGTTCTCTCTCTACCTGTATTGCTTTTGTTTCTTATTCTGGAAATACTTCAGGCTGCTGAGAGTTTCTTTTCATCTCTCCTGATGTGGCGAGAGCGCCTTGTTCTCCCAGGTAGACAAAAGAGGAGACGGAATGAGGGGAATGAAAGGATTGCCAGGTTTTTAGCGAGATCAGAGAGGGCTTTTTAAGGATGTTTCTGACAGAAGGCACAGAAGGCACAGAAGGCCCCCAACCTACATCATGTCTCCCCACAAAGTGATGTACTGCGGTGTTTAAAGGAGAAATGTAATCGTGTTCATGGCCGGTGGATTCTGACAAGGAGAGTCGTCTTACTGCGCGACAAAGCTGCAGCCTACATCCCTTGAACATTTCTCGACAGCCTAAACCAACACTGAATACTAGTGTACATCTTTCACCACTAGTAAAACCCTGCAACTCAGGGTTTCTTTTATTATCTTGCAGCCGTGTGTCATGTATGGAATAATATATCCTTCGGCTTTCATTGTGAACTCTACATCCAACAACAATGCTTATATGACCACTGTTACGTGCCGTAGTGTTTGTGTGGTCGTGTGTGTGTGTGTTTTTCTCTCTCTCCCTCTGACTCCCCAGGTGCAGCCTGATTTGTCCCCAGGTGCAGCCTTTCCCCAGGTGCTCCTAATTCCAAATCAGGGCCTCCATATAGGACCGGAGGAAGACTGCAGTGGGGTCTCCTTTTTTCCTCCTCTGGCTGCATGTGTGCAGACCTGTGTCTTGCCGATTGATAGGAGGGGAGCTCCGTGATATATCGATGCTGTAGTATTCTGTGCAAGTTGGCTGGTGAGCCTGTGTTCCTGTCTTGTTCATTAAACGACTTGTTCGTTACTCAGAGATCGGTTTTCTCTCCTTTTTTGTCGTGCTTGGTCATCCTTGTGTGTTGTTACTTCCCTTTGTACCCCCTAGATTTAGAAGGGAACGTAACAACCACCATGTAACAATATCTGGGAGTAGTTCATTTAATGACGCCACTGCGAAGGTTCATTTTCGTGTTGAATTCGTGTGTCCATTCTGCCCTTCGTAAGGCACTCGTGAGGGCATCTTGTCAAATCGTGTCATCTTCGTCTTTACTTCGTGTGATCATCGGTGCCATCGGGCATTTTTCGCCTCACGAAGACAATACGAAGGAAACAAGAAGCTGCCCGATTGTCTTAGGAAGGCAACATGACTACGTGAAGCCCTCGCAATGCCGTCGTGTAGCCATTGTATTATAGTACGATGACATCGAGATTGCATTTATTGCACAACAAAATCATGTAAACATATTATGTAAATAACCCAATTTGTGTTCTGTGAAACTGAAAAGGATATTACAATGTTTTTGTTACTTTCGTTGCAGTTGTATGTCTTAAATGTCATTTAGGTTGACTTCCTGTTTTATTTAGATGCTTTTATTTTGAAGGTGAGTTTACGCTGTTGACAGGAAGTTGTTGTTGCTATGGAAACAACATGACGGAGATAAGTAATATCTTCTAATCTACATATAAAGACGGAGAAAGTAAAGAATAAAGTGTATGTTTAAACGTTAGCACCCCCCGAAGAGGCACAAGCTCTTACGTTGAGTCTGGATACATTCTAAATCATCAGTAAAGTCTACGACCATATTTTCGTGTGTGGTTCCGGTGCCATCGTGTGGCCTTCTGTAGGCATCGTACTTGCTTCGGGTGTTGCTTGGCTGTTGACCAACTTCGGGGCCATCTTCGTGCGAAATTCACAATTCCATATTTGTGTGTCCATCTGGTGTCAATTTCGGGACAGTGTGACAGGGGCTTACTCGATCTCAAAGATTATATTGTCTCTTTTAAAACAACTGTATTATTTGGTCTAAGAAATGTCAGAACATTCTGGTTGGAAAGATGAATCAATCATATATCATTACTGAATAGTTGCTGAATACATTTTGACTCAAGGCTCCATATTTACACATATTTCGGGTTGCACAATCTCCATCATAAGCACTTTGCTAAATATTCTATCCAGATCAGCATGACTCAGCAGTTTGCCATCTGTGATCTGCTTCCTTCTCATTAATTGTCATTCAATGCCATAGCTTCATTATCCTAACAAAGGCCACATAGATATTCAATCGTAAAGTGAGCATTTATATTCACATAAGGCTCTTTATCTGCCAATAAAACCAATAAATACTGTAACAAATTATTTAACGAGTCTGAATTGCGATTGACAAGGGCATCTCATACAACAGCGACAGTCATTGAACACACAATCAAAACCTGTAAACAAAAAAACAAACATAAAACCAACAGTAAAGGAAACATAGGATGGGTATTTTACACGATTTGTGCTTAGTCAATGGAGGCATTCTGATGAGTCATGCTGATGTTAAGAAGAACAGATTTACCCTGGCTTAGGTCACAGCTGTGTTTCTCTCCCACAGACAGACACCATCACTTATCCAATGGGCTGCCTTGGGTTTAAGATGTACACTAACGATTATAAATTCATAGATCAATCAAAACGCGGAGTCTGGCAGCCGAGACGTGTCCGCGCAGGCAGACACACACTCAGCTGCGGTCGCATCACAGGAATTCGAATGAGCGTGCGTGTGTACAGACATCAATACGCTGAAGCTTTACATTTCATTAGACCAAGGAGCACAGTTTAACTCCCAATGAATAGCAATAAAAACCACAGAGCCTGAAACCATCTCCCATTTGCCTCAGCCTGGCTCCTTTTTTCTAATCCTCTATTCCTTCTTTCCTCCAAATTCTGTTTTGTACAAATCTAGTGTTGTTTTCCAATTTATTTGGAGGGATCTAATTTAAAGCTAAAACAAATCACATCCTGTGTCACAACAAACTTAAAAGCTTTGAACACTGGCTGTAGTTGGATTCACTGCTGATTTATAGTAGTTTCTGTGTCTATTGTTTTTCCAACCCAGTTTAGATTCAAGCACGCCCACTACAACAGTAGCGTAGCTCTGCGTGATTGCGTCATGGATGTGTAAAGAGAACGTCCCCTCATTAACAACGCTGAAGTCATATTACGTCTACTTTGGTAAAAAAAACAATATGAGCTTTTTATCAGACAGTGCAAGTGTTAGCCATGTTGAAAACTATTACAGCGGTCTTGGTCAAACGGAATATTTGTTGTCCTCTGACAGTGTTGGAAAGTAACAAAGTACATATACTCAAATACTAGCTACATATTGTTTGCTAGTTTATTGTTTCTTGAATCCATGGTGAATTATTTTTTAAACATGAATTAATATTCACTCAGCGATGCTTAACTGTGATCTTGTTTCATATTAAAAAAGCACTATTTTCATCTACTTTGAAAAAGATGCTCTATGAAATGACTGTAATTCATATTTCGTGGGATGAAAACGCTCTGACGCTTTGTCAATGCTTTTGTCATGCAGAAGTGGGCGGGGTTAAATCTAAACTAAGTTTGAAAAACCACAGACCATATCCCTGCTCCTTCAGACGCCTGCATTGATCTGTGTGAGGACAGCATCAGCGTCCAGCATTCACCCTTCTCCCCCCTCCATCCTCGAGCACAGGAAGACACGCCGGCTGAGGGGAAATGGGATTCCGATCAGCGGGTATCATGCGGGATCTGCTGACCCCACACACTCCACAAACCCACACAAATCATCTGTCTGCACACAGACGCAGAGCAGGGGTCAGGCGCAAGGACTAGTGGGCCAGGTTTCAGTCGACTTAGCAAAACACCAGAGACAGGCAGCTGTGTAAGGAGGCATGTGCGTGTGTGTGTGTGTGCGTGTGTGTGTGTGTGTGCGTGTGTTGTGCACATTATCGTAGCCTATATGATAGCAGTTGACGGCAGCATTACTGCAACAGAGATTCAAAGTGCTTCAGAAGCGCACAGCCTAATGCTCAAACTGTCAAACTGTTTTCAAAAATTGCAGAAGATGAATATTTCAAAAAGATTTAATAGAATATGACAGAAAGAACGATGTAAACACAAAGACTTCCACACAAAGACATCACTGTTTGAAATAAAGACATAAGCACCTACAAAATGAATGTATTGTCTGCCTAAAACTTTCTTTTATATGTCATATTTAAATCCTGCCGCCGATGAAATGTTCACATCACTTTTATTTACTGTGTGTTATGTATGTATTTATGCATTTATTTGTATTCTGAGTTGACTGTTATATGTAGTCACCTGAGGTTTGGTGACACGGACACACTCATGAGATGTCCTGCTGAGGATAAAAGTAGAAAAAAAACGCGGCTCGGTTGGATGTCAGATGAAGGAGCGGCTGATTGGCACACGTGCCGTGAGGCCTACTCAACAAAGGTACACACACATACTGCAAACCCACAGGCACACACAAACACACACAGGGACTGCATGCTGTGTGTATGCTGAACATGATGGGAAATGACTGCTTGCCTTTGATTGAGGGTAGATTGTGAGGCTCCAAGCACACTAACAATCACACAGATGCACACAGAACATGGGTTTATTCACCTCAGGAGGCACATAAGGAATCATCTTTACCCACCTTAAAGCCACTCACATACACTCCTATTGATATTGATATTACACCATCAAACAACACTCAGCAAGATAAAACCCACACAGTTTAAGTTTTGTCAAACCGTACCAGCTCTACACATCAAAAGTATCTGTAGATAATATTGGTTAATTATTTGATATAAACTTACATTTCTGGCACATATATATTCAAAGATGATTATTGCACTGAAATGTGTGATGACGAAATCATTTGTCAGCAATGCCAAAACCAATGATAAGAAATGCATCGTAAATGAGGTTAAATTGTTAACATAGGTTCAGGAGCATGGCCACGCCTAAAACTCCGCCTCGAACCACGGCCACCCCTATTTATATCTGGCAAAACTTCCGGCCACTGCTTGTCTCCATCCTTTCAAGGACTGACAGCCAGACCGTGATTCACGCGTCGTCACGGTTCAAACAAGCTAAACGCTACCACGAGAACATTCTACTCACCATGGATCCCGAACTGCTGATCAACTCGCCGGAGTCAGATGAAGATCTCTTCGACATCGGCTACCCGCCATCCACGTTTCAGCAGTTGGATCTAAGCCAAGCATCTGAACGGAGCCGCGTGCGCTCGGCAATCAGTGTCCCACACACCAGCCGCCACCGCTCCCAATCAAGCTCCCCCAACGAGACACCTCCAACTCCAGACAGGTCCCAGGCTTCGTCTACTCCGCCAGCGAGGGCAAACACCCGGGGCCACAACAGGCACAGCGAGCTCCAATCTCCCCACCAACGGCAGCCTGCCTCATTAGCAGCCCCCGGCCACTCGCAGCGGCGCACTCGACATGCCTCTCGGACGGAGCCGCGCTCCGAAACGGAGCCCGAACTCAGGAGGTGGACAGTCATTCAACTCCAATGTTTCCTGAAAGGAAACAGCATCCACTTTCACCGAAATGACAACAAGGCTAGACTGTTCAACCTCTACAAAGCCTACAGCAGCACAACGGCAAGAACAACGACACACACAGCTCTTCCTGCTCCAGAGCCAACCACCGCGCGGCGCGCGTGCACCACGGGTCGTGACGTCACAGGCCTCCGTCCTCCTCCTCGGACACAGCCCGACTCACCAGCACCCCCTGGTGGGGGCCAGGTCGTATTGCCCTCTGTGCCTGCTCACAGGCTTCACGAAAATCCCCTTGCACATACATCCCTTCATCCCTCCATCTTCTTCTTTCCTACCTTCAGCAGTCCACAGCAACCCAGCTTCTGCTTACCTTCCTCCTCTAGCAGCTAACCCCGTAGCAACAGCGCCTCACCCAGTGAGCAGACGCTCCGGTCTCCCTCGCTCTGACCCCCACAGCGAGCAGACGCCCCAGTCTCTCTCTCTGACCCCCATAGTGAGCAGACGCTCCGGTCTCTCTCTCTCTGACCCTCGCAGTGAGCAGACGCTCCGGTCTCTCAATTCAATTCAATTCAATATGCTTTATTGGCATGAATGTCAGGTGAACAATATTGCCAAAGCGTCAAGGATATATGATAAGAAAAAATACAAATACAATTCATTCATTAAATAATTTACAACAATATATTACAAAACCTCAAGTATCAAATGTAAAAAGAAAGAAAGGAAGAAAGAAAGACACATGAAGTAGAGGAGCAATCAGAGTGAGCTGAGAGGAACAGCTGTTATGTGTCATTGTTGTCTCTTAGGCTGTGACATGCGCTCACATATCTCTCTCTCTCGACCCTCGCAGTGAGCAGACGCTCCGGTCTCTCTCTCCCCGACCCTCGCAGTGAGCAGACGCTCCGGTCTTTCTCTCTCCGACCCTCGCAGTGAGCAGACGCTCCGGTCTCTCTCTCTCGACCCTCGCAGTGAGCAGACGCTCCGGTCTCTCTCTCCCCGACCCTCGCAGTGAGCAGACGCTCCGGTCTTTCTCTCTCCGACCCTCGCAGTGAGCAGACGCTCCGGTCTCTCTCTCCCCGACCCTCGCAGTGAGCAGACGCTCCGGTCTTTCTCTCTCCGACCCTCGCAGTGAGCAGACACTCCGGTCTCTCTCTCCCCGACCCTCGCAGTGAGCAGACGCTCCGGTCTTTCTCTCTCCGACCCTCGCAGTGAGCAGATGCTCCGGTCTCTCTCTCCCCGACCCTCGCAGTGAGCAGACGCTCCGATCTCTCTCTCTACGACCCTCGCAGTGAGCAGACGCTCCGGTCTCTCTCTCTCTCTGACCCTCGCATTGAGCAGACGCTCCGGTCTCTCTCTCTCTGAACTTTGCAGTGAGCAGAAGCTCCGGTCTCTCTCTCTCCGACCCTCGCAGTGAGTTGACGTTCCGGTCTCTCTCTCTCTGACCCTCGTAGCGAGCAGACGCTCCGGTCTCTCTCTCTCTGACCCTCGCAGTGAGCAGATGCCCTGGTCTCTCTCTCTCTGACCCTCGCAGTGAGCAGATGCTCCGGTCTCTCTCTCTCTCTGACCCTCGCAGTGAGTAGACGTTCCGGTCTCTCTCTCTCTCTCTCTGACCCTCGCAGTGAGCAGACGTTCCGGTCTCTCTCTTTCCGACCCTCGCAGTGAGCAGATGCTCCGGTCTCTCTCTCTCTGAACTTTGCAGTGAGCAGAGGCTCCGGTCTCTCTCTCTCCGACCCTCGCAGTGAGCAGATGCTCCGGTCTCTCTCTCTCTGACCCTCGCATTGAGCAGACGCTCCGGTCTCTCTCTCCCCGACCCTCGCAGTGAGCAGATGCTCCGGTCTCTCTCTCTCTGAACTTTGCAGTGAGCAGACGCTCCGGTCTCTCTCTCTCCGACCCTCGCAGTGAGCAGATGCTCCGGTCTCTCTCTCTCTGAACTTTGCAGTGAGCAGACGCTCCGGTCTCTCTCTCTCCGACCCTCGCAGTGAGCAGATGCTCCGGTCTCTCTGTCTCTGACCCTCGCAGTGAGCAGACGCTCCGGTCTCTCTCTCTCTCTGACCCTCGCAGTGAGTTGACGTTCCGGTCTCTCTCTCTCTGACCCTCGCAGTGAGCAGATGCCCTGGTCTCTCTCTCTCTCTGACCCTCGCAGTGAGCAGATGCTCCGGTCTCTCTCTCTCTCTGACCCTCGCAGTGAGCAGACGCTCCGGTCTCTCTCTCTCTCTCTCTGACCCTCGCAGTGAGTTGACGTTCCGGTCTCTCTCTCTCTGACCCTCGCAGTGAGCAGATGCTCCGGTCTCTCTCTCTCTGACCCTCGCAGTGAGCAGACGCTCCGGTCTCTGTCTCTGACCCTCGCAGTGAGCAGATGCTCCGGTCTCTCTCTCTCTGACCCTCGCAGTGAGCAGATGCTCCGGTCTCTCTCTCTCCGACCCTCGCCGTGAGCAGACGCTCCGGTCTCTCTCTCTCCGACCCTCGCCGTGAGCAGACGCTCCGGTCTCTCTCTCTCTGACCCTCGCCGTGAGCAGACGCTCCGGTCTCTCTCTCTCTGACCCTCGCCGCGAGTAGACGCTCCGGTCTGTCTCTCAGGAAAAATAATACAAATAATAAAATAAACTTCGCTAGCCAAGCCGCCGGCCGCATCAAGCCGTTCAAACAGGGAACATACCGGGGTGCTCCGGACTCCGAGCGTTACTGCCGCATCTTCGCAGCACGCGCATCCCTCTCTTGCCAATTATGCGGAGCCCCCCCCCACCCGGCCTTAGCATGCTTAGTCAGCTCTCCACCATCTCAAACACCTCACTCACTTCCTCTCCACCATGCAACGCCTCAGACTTTAACCGTCTATCACCCCGCAGGGAGGCAGGATGGTGTGCAACAATTTCAATGACCTAGGCTGCTCTTTTTCTAGCTGCCGCCTCATGCAAATCTGCTCTTTCTGCGGCGGCGCTCATGCCAGGAGCACCTGCCCTCACAACCCAACTACATCAGCAGATTGACTAGCACGGCACCTCAGCACACCCGTCAAGATAAGCAGCTTAGCTACCGCCTCAGCGAATCATCCAGATAGTCTGTTTACTTTCTCACCAATGGCTTCACCCATGGTTCCCACCCAGGCATAGCAATACTGCCCGACACATCTCACATCTGCCACAACCTTCAGTCCGCTTTAACAGAACCTCACACCGTCGACACCTTACTAGCCAAAGAAGTCAAAGAAGGGTTCATGATAGGTCCATTCGATAGTCCCCCCTTTCCAGTGTTCCGCATCAGTCCAATAGGCATAGCTACTAGGAAATACTCCGGGAAAAAGAGGCTCATAATAGACCTGTCTCTCCACACGGCTCAGCCATCCCGAGCATTAACAGCGTCATTCCAAGCCCAGACTTTTCAATGCAATATGCAAACATCGACCACGCCATCACCCTCATCCGCTTAGCAGGCCGCGGAGCATGGCTCTCTAAGGCAGACATCACCAGTGCATTCAAGATCTTGCCTATTCACCCAGATTTCTGGCGTTTCTTCGGAGTGTACTGGATGGGAGCCTACTACTTCTCAGTACGCAGAAGCAGTCCCAAAATCTTCGATTCCCTTTCAGAAGCTCTGTGCTGGATCTTGACAAATAACCACAGACTCCCCTACGTGCTCCATCTCCTTGACGACTTCTCATCGTCACTCCACCATCCTCACCCCCCTGTCACGGGCTGAGCACACTCATACAAACATTTTCAGACCTTGGCATTCCTCTGTCTGAGGAGAAAACCTCAGGGCCTACAACCTCCATTGAGTTTCTAGGCATCACCCTGGACTTAATGTCTTTCCGGGCTTCTCTATCCTCAGAGAAAGTACAGCGCATCACGAAATGCAGCTGTTAGCCCTCCACGGCAAACGACTCTCATATTCACACTCCGGTATAAAACGGATCAGCTGGGAATTTCTTTCCCCATCCACATCTTCCGCCTGAACTCGCATCCCAGCCATACGAGCCACTAACCAAATACCTCAGCGCAAGGTACGATGCATACGCAACGCCTCAACACCGACTCTTTCTCACCGAAACAGGGAAAACGGCCACACGTTTCTGGTTCCAGAAACACTTCCACAACGCGTTGCTTATTTTGGGGATATGCTCAGAATATTATTCGAGCCATTCCTTCCGCATTGGCGCAGCGTCCACAGCAGCTAGACCGGGCATCTCTTATCTCGTCATCCCAAGCGTATCACGCTTACATCTGCAACAATCTCAATGATCTCAGACACGCACACGTTTAAATCAGCTGCTTTAATCCGACTCTTTTGGGGGCCCGTAATCAGCCCACGCAGATCATGCCGGAGACGGAACCCCCACTCTGAGTCTCCCACTGCACGGACCACAGCTCGTCCTCCCAGATCATCTCTTCACCCCCCTCATATCAGTCACATGTTACTTCAATAAACTTACAAACATCACACTGTTGTGGCGTGGTTCCTGCTAGTGAAATGAGGTTAAATTGTTAACATAGGTTCAGGAGCATGGCCACGCTTAAAACTCCGCCTCGAACCACGGCCACCCCTATTTATATCCGGCAAAACTTCCGGCCACTGCTTGTCTCCATCCTTTCAACCCACCCTCCCTCTCCCTTCTACCCATACAGTTCCCCTTCCGACTCACACTGAGCGATACATCCATCCATCCCTTCTTCCCTCCCTCAACATCCCTACAGCCCCCCATCCCTCCATCCCTCATCCCAACATCCCTCATCCCTCATCCCAACATCCCTTCATCCCTTCATCCCTCATCCCAACATCCCTCATCCCTCATCCCAACATCCCTTCATCCCTTCATCCCAACATTCCTCATCCCTACATCCCTCATCCCAACATCCCTCATCCCTCATCCCCACATCCCTACATCCCTTCATCCCTCATCCCCACATCCCTCATCCCAACATCCCTACATCCCTTCATCCCAACATCCCTCATCCCCACATCCCTCATCCCTTCATCCCTCATCCCCACATCCCTCATCCCAACATCCCTCATCCCTACATCCCTCATCCCTCATCCCTACATCCCTTCATCCCTCATCCCCACATCCCTCATCCCTACATCCCTTCATCCCTCATCCCCACATCCCTCATCCCAACATCCCAACATCCCTACATCCCTCATCCATACATCCCAACATCCTCTGCCCGTCAACATTTATATTTAAACAGTGCATATTTATATACTGTATATACTAACATTTTAATCCCAGGTATTGTCTGGGGGCCCGTAATCAGCCCACGCAGATCATGCCGGAGACGGAACCCCCACTCTGAGTCTCCCACTGCACGGACCACAGCTCGTCCTCCCAGATCATCTCTTCACCCCCCTCATATCAGTCACATGTTACTTCAATAAACTTACAAACATCACACTGTTGTGGCGTGGTTCCTGCTAGTGAAAATGGCTTCAGAGTGAAAATGGTTTTCAGAGGCTCATGAAACACACGCACACACACATACTTTATCAGGAGCATTTGAATACCCATTTTAGTCACATTCTATCAGTTTAGCAGTTTATCTCAGTTAACACTGTTTTATATCTCAAAATCTTCAAAATGTGTACGAAACATACAATGACAAAAGCCTGTCCACACATGACCAAACAACACTACTGTTACTTACAGAAAGACAACATGTCTTACCCATGATAATTAGATTCTTCATTTTTTATACTGTTGGCTTTGAAAAGAGTTTCTGAGCCAAACAGGATTGAAGGGATTATTGAAGGGAATTTTGCCTGTTTGAAGAGTTTTTAATCCTCTACTCCAAGTTTATATATCCATGAGTCATCAAAAATGAAGCTGCAGGTTTTTCATTTTTTCCGCTTCTACTTCTAAGAACACACACACACCAACAGACGCTTCAGGATGCCTACCTTTCTTATGCGTCCGCTGCGTGTGCCAGTGAACGCCACAGTGTGTCCCCGGTAGTCGTAGGCCGTCACAGAGGTCATGCCTTCGTCCTTGTCCACGTACAGAGGGATGCCCTCGATGGCGGTGGTGCCCCCTAGAGGCTGGTTGAAGTCCTGGCCGCAGAAGTTGTCGTCAATCTGCAGTGGCTGCAGTGTTTGGGGGGGAAAGAAGAAGAAAATAAGCCATTAACTCAACCATTAACACTTTTTGAATCCCTTTTCTCGTTAAACTAACATTAGTTCTTAAAGAAGGAGGAGGCTTTCGATCTCCCCGGCACTTAGTAGACGTTTTATGATGCTGGATTTGAGCCAAGTCGCTGCAGATTTACTGAGAAATGGTGTGAAATTAATGGGCGTCGCTGGAAAATTAACTTCCCTAACTCCCTTTATGAAAAAACTTTCCTGGAAAGTGATAAAAAAGGGGAGAAAGTGATTTTTATTTTATAAAGGTCAAAAAGAAAAACATAACCGGTATACAGCTGCTTTGATTGATACCTTCCCCTCCATTACAAGCTTTGATTATTTCATCGTACATGCTGTCAACCCAAGCAATTACACATCCCAGCACGGCCTGAATGGATGAACAGTTGCTTGCTAATGTTTTAAATATTGATTTTCTTTGTATACAGCTTTGGCAATGTCGTTTCTAATAAGAGACAAGCCAATACAGGGAGTAAATCAAATGGAGCTGAGTAAACATGGAGGGGAGGGGGATCACATGAGCGGGACACTGGAGGGGATGACAGAGACATGACAGGAAGTAAATTATAGGTCAGATTAGCATAACCAAAGTGCCTCATGCAGGCACATCGCTAGGCTGATATGTTGATATGTCACGCTTGATTTATGAACGTGTGTGTGTGGCAAGTCATTCAACTCTGGTGATAGCTGTGTTTGCATCAGGAGGTGTGTAACGTGGACATGTGTAACAGAGATAATCGCCTTCATATAAATTACTGTGGAGACTCACACGTGCACAGTACACAAATACTGAGATGCACACAACTTTAGGTCTACACAACTCAGAAAAGTGATAGAACAGCTGCAGAGTGATGTAGTTAATAGACACAATATGTATATTTGAAGAATGCGTTTTCAAATTTAGAGTTTTGAATCAGATTTTTCTTTCATTGTCTCATTGTGGGCAAATCAAATCAATAGGCATTGCTTTAAGAGCCGTCTCTTTTGAAATAAGAAAAGGGGCTCTAACATTACTCTAAAGATTAAAGGGGCCCTATTATGCTCATTGCCGGTTCATATTTGTATGTAGTGTCTCTACTGGGACATGTCTCCGTGCTTTAATGTTCAAAAAGCTCTTTATTTTCTCATACTGCCTGTGCTGCAGCACCTCTTTTCACCCTCTGTCTGAAACCAGAGCCTGGTCTGCTCTGATTGGTTAGCTGGTCAAATGCTTAGAGTTGTCCCGCGCCTTAGCCTGCTACGTACAAATTGGACTGCTTGCCAATCGAAGGGTTCGATTCAACACACTACAGGATAGTGCTCTGATGATATCACCTGTAAATATGTCTAGTCCCTACAGCGTCAATCATGAGGTCTATCTGCATTGCACTTGTCTTTATTGCTACAACCCTCCTCCTTAGCAAAACCATGTTTTTAATTCACATGTACAAAATGGGAATTCAACTTTAGAGAACTCGCTTGCAGACACAGGAAGATTACAAAAGCCTTCCAGGATACACAAATGAACATGGCGGCTTTTTGTTTGTTTGTTTGTTAAAAAACGTATCGTCTGCAAAGAGACTAATCGATCACATTTTCTCTTTTTAAAATCAAATGTCAGACAGTGTGTGTTTTTTCTTTCAGATTGGAATAAAAAGTTTGGGGGAAATTGCATTGTTTACAAGACTTTTTCAAAGGCAGACAGAAACTCAAATGAACAAAGACAAAGTAAGTATTTGTCTGATTGTCAGCAACACTTTTGGAAGTTTTTGGCGAGTGGATTGAGTGGGAGAATTGAGGACAAAGGAGAACAAAACAAGAGCGAGTCAACAAAAGGAAGGCCAGTGAAGTGATGCAGAGGAGATGCAGGCAGATATGAATCAAATGTAGTGAGGGAGAGCAGGAAGAGGAGAGATGGCCATGGCTCAGTGAGAGTATGACCCTTGGGTCCCTGCCATACACTTTCCCCTCGTTTCCTCTGATAAAGAAGGAGCAGAACCAGACGCCCCTTCAATTCATTCACTCATTTCCTGTCTTTCTCTTTATCTATGTTCCCTCCATCCCAGCCTCTACTGCTTGTAATCTTCAGTCTTCACTTGTATCCAAATATTTATCCGCTCTTATTTTCTTCCAAAGTTCATGGGTTCATAGGAACTGGCCAATGGGAAGTCCTGTCCATCCCAAAGTGTAAGTATGTCCCCCCCCCCCCCATTATCTAGGAAGGAAATCCTCAATTTGCATGCCACATGTTTGTTGTCATAAATAACTGAAGGCTGCTGCACATGTTAAATAAATAATTGGGAAACAAGCAGACACTGTGGAATGATGGTCAAATGCTATGCTACTGAACATTAGCACGTCTGTATCAAAACCACTAGTATGTTGCACCAATCAAATGCAAGCTTGTGTTCAAATTAAACATTTTAAGCAACATGACCAGATCAAAAGTACTTTAGGTAATAATTACATCATTCAGCTTTGTTTCATTTATGCCGGCGCCTCGTACTTGTAAACTAATCTGCATTCCCAGTGTCTGTGGAGCTCGCCATCTCCGCAGCGGCGTTGCCGGCATGCTGAGGACGCTAATGGTTTGTTATGTTTAGAGTTTGGGCTTTTTTGTTTCTTTATTTTCCAGACTTTTTGAAAGATAATCCACAAAACTACAAATGTAGGTGATCATTTGACTTGTGTTGTCTATTCAAGTCTGTAGATTTCTACTATAATGATTTAACATTCAGTGTTTCTGAACAACACAAATATTGTTAATGATGTACTTTATCCCACATTACTCAAATGAATACTGGGTACATCTCAGGTTGGTTATTACAATACTAAACAAAATACTTTTGATTGATTTTAACAATCAATACATTTTCATTTAACAAAAGAAGATAAAGTTGACTAAGTCTCACATAAATAAAGTATTAATAGCCCATCATAAAATATATTAAAGCAATGTGTCATATTAGCATGATTTGATATACTTTATTAATCCCCGTGGGGAAATTGTTTCTCTGCAATTGACCCATCCTAGTGTTAGGAGCAGTGGGCTGCCATTTTGAACAGCGCCCGGGGACGAACACCGCTCGGGGACGCAAGGTCTGATTGAAGTGTTTAAATGTACTTGAAACCTCATCAACAGAACACAGACAGTTTAAACATCTACCACCCAACTTAATGTGTTCATAAAGGACAGCACTGTCTTCCATATTTGTTGGACTAATGAATTGGATGAATCATGTTAGGATGACTGATTTGTGACCTGGAGGGATATATAGTGTTAAAATAAATGTGTAAGTTGGTGTAATAATCCTTTCCTGTGTCTCTAACATGAGGTGACCTGCACAAGTCTTTTATTAGAGCTTTCACCTGCTCGCCGTAACTTGTCCCTGTTGGCCTACTACTGCACCTCTGACCGCGCTATTATTATTACAAGCTATAGTCGACGCGTCGACTTCAAAATATCGTCGACGACATATTTCCGCGTCGACACCATAGACTGTATGACGCCACACACACGTGGGTCACCCAAAGCAACAAGCAGTTCGCAATCGCACTTCTAACACAATGGAGACTGAAACGGCTACCAACTCCTCCTCACAGGATTGCGCACGAAGCCCTCAAACGAAAACATCTCGCCCCAGGTCTTCAAAAGCATGGGAATATTTTAAAGTTAGTCCAAAACGCAAAGATATTTATATATTTATATCTCACTGAGACTGCTGCTTGACCGGAAGCAGCAGCTAGCTGTGGTGGCAACCATTAGCAGCTAGCATTTGCTCTCCGATTTAAAATGGAATTATGGATTATAAATTCAATCATTTTTGTATACATAGACGTTAAAAACCTATGGATTAACAGATTCAGCCGCGTTTTTTCTCATTTTAATGCCATTGAACACGTCTTTTGATCAGATTGACAGCTACGGCGGTGAGACGATCTCCCTAGAAGCTCTGTGAAGGTACGTGTTGTGATGACTGTATTTGCTTCCCCTGTCGCAAGTCCGGATCACTCAGTGATGATACTATGTACCTACATAATCTGTGGAGTCTCAGCTTTAATCGGATATATTGTATGTGCAGCTACGATAAGTAATAAGGGTACTTTTATCTTGAGATCTGTGCCAATGTCCGTTAGCATTTTTCGCTCAGGGGTCATTTAGATGCTTCTTATGAGACTTGTGTTTTGTTTTGGTAAACATGGTTTGTATCGTCAGTTAGCTGAGATTATTTCCGTTAATCTGGTATAACACATTAATAGGTTCTTAAATATTAAGATCCCCTGAGACACAGTATCGTGAAACATTTTTTTTTTACATTACGTTTTTTTTACATTACGTTTTTTATGAATTGAACAACAGAAAAATAATCGTTCGATTAGTCGACTAATCGATCAAATAATCGCCCGATTAATCGTTTTCAAAATAATCGTTTCCCCCCAGCACTACTGTACATAGCATTATACACACACACACACATGCACAAACACACACACATGCACAAACACACACGCACACCGTTGTTCTATTTCCAGGGGGTTAGACAAGGACAGAGTCCCCTGTGTTGTCCTTGCAGAAGACCTCTGCTGTACACACACATTAAAATACACACACACACAACACAACACACACACACACACCCCTGCCAAACTCTTGCTGGGTGAATGATGATGGGGTGATGAGGGAAAGAGAGGGGCAAGTGAGATGAAGAGAAAAGGAGAGGAGATGGGGAGAGGGAAAAGACAAAAAGGGAGGGGGGTGAGGGAACAGAGACATAGGGTAAGGCTAAGGGTCAACAGCGCTCTTGTCGCCACTAATGAGCCTCGACCCAGGAAGAGAGCTGGCGAGCGAGGGAGACAGCGTGAACTGGTTTCAGAAGATGTGGCACTGGGAACAGTAACAGGGCACACATCCATCCCAGGAACTGAGATGTTAGTCACCTTCTATGTGGGCTTTATTTGTGTATAATGTTGCGCTGACAACAGGCTCATTATCACCTTAAAGGCTGTAATCAGCTTTATTTGACATTTAGCTGCTGATAATTCTTTAGGGTTATTTGATTGATCACTATCAAAAAATAGTGAAAAATGCCCATCCTAGTAGCTCAAATTACAAAGTACTATAAATGTCTATTTTGTTGTCCAAAAATCTAAGATATTCAATTAAAGATGATATCAACTTTAAAAAAGGAAAGTCTTTGAGAAGCTGGAAATGTTTATCTACTAATCATTGCATATCTAAATCAATTATTGAGTTATGGTCAAAAAGTATTTTGTGAGCAGTGGCGAGCCGAGACTTTTATACCTAGGCCCTCCAACAGTAAACTGAACAGGCAGATTCGAAGGATTTATTTATAAAATATTATTTTAAATACAATTAAATCGAGTTATTTTGGTAAAACTAATGAAAAATATAACTAAAAAAATATGTTAAAAAAAAATATTGTAATGTTTTTAAATATTATTTTGTAGAATATCTTAGGCACTCAGAGAGGGCCCCCTGACGGCTCGCCACTGTTCGTGAGGTTAGAGTGACCTTACCTTTGACCACCAAAATCTAATCAGTGCAACATTGAGTCCAAATGGACGTTTGAGCCGAAATTGAAGAAGACTCCCTCAAAGTGTTCATGAAAACTGGAAAAACATGAGCTGCTTTAGAAAATGTTTGTCTGTCGGTTTGTCTGTCTTAGGTTGCATTTATTTTGTACGGATCATACGTTTTTAAGTCTGATATGAAATCCCCATTAAAGGCTACAGGAAGCATTGTTCATGTATTGTTTGTGAATTAAAGTGTGTGTTTGTGCACATTTCTCTTCAGTTTACTGCAGTGTAGCTTTTGAGGAATAAAAGCACCAACATCTGTCTAATCAACTCAAATTGCCAGCTTTTTTATCTTCAAATCTTGAATCATTTGCAGAGATGTAAGAGAGCACTGAAGGTTCAATCACAAAGAGAGAGATGGAGGCAGCGTGAGCGTGTTAGTGACAGTGATTGAGGTAAACAGAGAGGGGGAGCGCCACGGATGTTGTCAACATGATCTCCAGAGAGCCAAATGTCTCAAGCTCTCTCCTCCTCATCCAATACTGCTGGCATAAACACATTGCTCCAACCCCATGGAGAACGAGTGTGTGTGTGTGTGTGTGTGTGTGTGTGTGTGTGTGTGTGTGTGTGTGTGTGTGTGTGTGTGTGTGTGTGTGTGTGTGTGTGTGTGTGTGTGTGTGTGTGTGTGTGTGTGTGTGTGTGTGTGTGTGTGTGTGTGTGTGTGTGTGTGTGTGTGTGTGCCTGTCTGTCTCCCAAGTGAGAAAGATAATGTTGAAGTGAGAGTTGTACTACTGAGACATGCTGGCTGATGCAATGAACAACAAGACTTGCAGAGAGACAAAATGCATTTAATTATGTGACGGTTAGCGTGTAAACAGAGTGTGTGTGCGAGTGTTTTTTAATAAAGAGGAGAGATGAGATTGGACTGCCAAACTTGGGTTGGGAGAAGTCAACAACACACTCACATGCACACACACACTCTGGCCTGCATCCAGGTATGTGTTGGGACTTGGCGTTGGAGGCGGAAAACAGCCCTGCTCGGCCTTTAGTTTCCCCCAGTGAGCCAATATCTGCTCTCTAATTGGTTGTTAATGAGCGAGTGTGTGTGTGCATGTTTGTTTGTCAGTGTTTCTGACAGACAGAGAGAGAAACAGTGTGTGTGAGACAGGGGACAGTTTGCAACATGCATCTTAAACATCTGTCTAACAGGCTGGGACACTTGAAGCTTTGACCTGCTTCAACACACACACACACACACGACTGTGCAAACATCTGGCTCTGCAGTCTGCTCTAATGGCAACACAACTATGGGCATCTGCATCTCACACCCATGATGTCACATGCACACAAAATGCCCCCTTTGCTCCTGCAGTTTGTATATTAAGCTATAAAAGGTTAAGCACAAGATTCAAAAGACACAATTTGTCACAACTTGCCTTTGAGTCAACTTTTTAAATTGAAAGATAAAGCAGGATGAACATTGGTGCTCAATCCTGATTGTGTTAGAATAATGTACTGTCATCGGCATTATATATCGGCATGAATGTCTTCCATAACGGAGCATTGGGATCAATCATGATGAATTACATTTTTTCGGTCTTTCTGTTCTCGCCTTCTAAAGGCACCTTGTGTGACCTATGTGTGACCTATGTGTGACCTATGTGTGACCTATGTGTGACCTATGTGTGGCCTATGTGTGACCTACTAAAAAGAAGAGACATTGCTGCATAATGCTAGTTGCTCCAACTAGCATTATGCAGCAATGTCTCTTCTTTTTAGTAGGTCACACATTAGTTTACAACATGCGCTTGGAGCAGCATGCCCACAAGGTTGCAAAGGTTTGGCCACAAGCATGATACACACACTTTTTCATGTTCGATTCGCATTAATTGTTATACCATGAACTGCATCGGGTTTTAATATCTTAGTCAACAATGAAACAGTTTTTTTTATATTAAGCATTTTCCAAATCTACAATTTGTTCCTTAACTTGGCAGTAGGGCTGCTCGATTATGGCAACAATCATAATCACGATTACTTTGGCCAATATTGATATCACAATTATTCCTTGAATTTGAAAATATCCATTTATTGAAATGTAATAAAAATAAAAATGTGAACTGTATGTTTTTAACAGTTGATTACCCTGAACGTTAAGTATAATTCAACTGAAGAACCAATACAACAATTAATTATACATTTATATCTGCTTTTAAAGGTGGGGTAGGTAAGTTTGAGAAACACTTTTTGTTATATTCCATGGAATGCTCTTAACATCCCGATAGCAATGAATATCTGAATTGCTTTGACAAAAAATCCATAAAAGAAATGTCATCTGTGGAAGCCGTAGTACTGTAAAAAGTACAACCAATCATTTTAGCCGGCCCGGCTAAAGTAACTGGATGGCCTACCTGCCTGTCAGCTTTCCATCTGTGCACAAACTTATCTCGTGCCCTCATTGGTCATGTGCGCGTTCGTGTGTGTTGGAGGAGGGGCTCTGGAAGGAAGTGGCAGATTTTTTCCGGCTGTGAATTTTCTAATTCTAGCGCACTCGAGCTGGTTTCTCCAAAATTACATACCCCACCTTTAAATAAATAATATCAAAAATAATAAATACCAATAAAGAAGATCAACAAATATGTTGGAGCGCACTTCCACATACTAAACATATATAAATATGATAACTAATGTCACTCGCAACCTGTAATGTTTAATTATACTGCTACACACAGTACTCTTATTTTGGTAACCCCTTATCCGGAAACCGGAAGTAGCTAAAAGGTTCCAGCTTGACGAGTTAGTAAAAGTTGACGCAAGAGACCGGAGAATAAAGACACGGCTGTCAGACCCGGGTTGCGTTCCGATAATCCAAAAATCAGCTCCTAAGTTCTAACCCTATCTCCTATTCCTTGACCTCTGAGTGAAACGTCACGGGGTTAAGGGATAGTGGATAGGAGAATTCAAAAGGACTTAGGAGAAGAGACTGCGGTACTTTAGAGAATCCGAATGCACTTTCACTATCCGACGTGTTTATGATGCGCCAGTGGACGTCATGAATGTGCGTCTGCTGCTGTGGGGAAACTATGGAAACTACAGTTTTCTATACAGCGGACTAGGGCTGTGCAATTAATCGTATTTTAATCGCGATTACGATTATGGCTTGCGACGATTATGAAAACAGCATAATTGACAAAATACGATTATTTAGCTGGGTGCGCTTTCGCCCCTCCCTAAAAGCCCACTCGGCCACGTGGGAGTGACATGTGTTGTGAGTGTTCAGCGCGAGCGAAGATGTCAGATCAAGAGCAGCAACTCGTTAAAAAGAAGGGTCAAACTATTTCCACTATTTGCAAGTACTTTGGCTTTCAGGAGTCCGACGTGGAGCAAAATAAAGTACAGTGCAGGATTTGTTACCAGGTTGTGTTGGCACCACACGCTAACACAACCAATCTCTTTAATCATCTGAAATACAACCACAAAGTGCAATACGACCGGGCAGTAATACAACAAAAAGCAGATGCCCGCTCGACTTCATCCACCACATCATCACAGTCATCGATTCAGGACGCATTGTACAGAGCAACGGCCTACGCGACGAGCTCGCAGAGACACAGAGATATTACAGGTGCCATTACATTTCACATCGCTAAAGATATGTGCCCAGTTAGCACTGTTAGCAACCAGGGCTTTAAGCAACTTGTCAACACGTTGGACAAGCGTTACGCGATGCCGTCTCGGTATTATTTCAGCAGGTCTGCGCTGCCTGCGCTATGTGACAAATGCCGTGGGGAAGTTGAGAGAGATGTGGCTTCAGCTGACTACTTTGCTACCACAACAGACCTATGGTCTAGCCCAGCGGTGCCCAACCAGTCGATCGCGAGATGTGTCTAAAAATAGAACAACAATATTCTGTTTTATCGTTAATGTCCTGTAACATAATCTTCCTGTGCCAGAATAATGCACTTGAACGCATCAAAGCTTTGTGATTGGCCGGCGTCACCCCATGTGTCGGGGCGTGGCTGAGGGTCTTCAGTACAGATGGCAATATTGTCACCTGCCTGCGCTCATCTCTGAAACCAGACCATGTAAACAGCCTGGTGTTTCTTGCGAACAATCTTTAAGAGATGACATGAGCAGCCCTACCAGCATTTGCCATGGTGGCCTAGACATTTTTATTTGGTCTTAAATTGTAGTTCAACATTTATTTCCTGTTACTTCTGGACCATGACGGTTGGCCAGCCTTCAACGTTTAACTGAGTGGAATATGTTGAATATGTTTTACCAACATGTTGGCTATATGTTAAGGAGTTTTCAGTAGGTTGTGACAGTGCACTGCAACATGTTTGATTTCATTTATTTTGGTCTAATTTATTTTTATTTATCATATTAATATATGTTTAGTATGGTTTTGGAAGTGCGCTCCAACACATTTGATCTTGTTTATTGGTAAAATATTATTTGTTTTAAAGTTCAATAAATGGTCAATGAATAATCGTCAAAATAATCGTGATATCAATTATTGACCCAAATAATCGTGATTATGATTTTTGCCATAATCGCACAGCCCTAGAGCGGACTACAACATGGATGTTCAATAAGAACGAGGGACTACTGTAAACTCATCTAGAGACTCTGCACCGTGCTCTGATGCTGTTGCTTTATGCTTTATGAACGTGGACAACAGAGAAACATATTCTTCATGACCAAAGTTAGAATTGAAATAAAAAAGGAAAGTGAAACTTATGCTCGTCACCCTCTCCCTCCGTTCCACATTAATACAAATGATCCCAATACGTATGATTGTATGAAAATATCTTAAAATCATAAATGTATTTATTATAAACGTTAGTCCTTAACATCTATCACTGTGTATATCACCATTCAAACATCTTTTAAAAGTTGAACAAACCACACACAGCTCAGTAAAGACTGAGATGTTGACTTTATTTGATCATTTCAGTAAAAACTAACGTTCATATTTCTCTTTTTGATTATAATACTGATGAACGTTCAAAACAAAGCACTTTGGCAACTTACCACATACGTTTTAAAATGCTTAATAAGCACCGTAACTTTCATGATATAATTTATCGGTCATAATCGTTTGTTTCCGTGAACGGCCGACTGTTGAGTGACGGCAAATGCTGCGGCTGCAATGCATTGTGGGGCAGCATTTTCTCCTCTCCTTTCGGTAAGGGAGGTCCAGTGGTTCCTAAGCTAAAGGAGGTTATAAAGGAAGTTTGAAACCTCCTTTCCTTTCATTTGGAGAATTGGAACGGCTCTTATCATGGCTGCCACTGAGGGACTTCCGGGTCATTTCACTCCGTTAGGAAGGTTCCTAAGCTAAATGGACTATTGGAACGCAACCCCGATCTGCAGCTCTGCCCGGTCTGCAGTGCGCATGTGCGAGATGGTCCGCCATATTGGACCATATCTATGTATTGGACAACTCCGGACGGCAACCCAAGTATACTGGGTTGCCTTGACACAGTGGCTTTTGGCAAAGCTCAAAAATAAAATTCGAGAGTGATGAGTTACTTGGGTTGCCGTCCGGAGTTGTCCAATATGGCGGACCATCTCGCACATGCGCACTGCAGATCGGGCAGGGGGACAGATCGGGTAGTGACAACGGCAACTAAAGCTTCCCTTGTAACGTGTTTATATGGATTTATTAAACAGACTGCAAGTCACAACACCTGGCCGAGAGGGCTTTTAGGGAGGGGCGACAGCGCACGCACGGGCAGGATGTATAATGCAAGACAAATTGAGAGCATCATTTAGAAAGGGAATGCAGCAAAATAATCGTTTTATTTCGATTACGTTATTTTCATAATCGTTGCAAGCCAAAATTAAAGATTAAAATATGATTAATTGCACAGCCCTACTTGGCAGATTATCTGCATAAAGCATCTGAATCCACTTCAGATCAGTCTCATCCATGCTCAATCATTCCTTGCACTGTTACATCTGCAAACCAGCTGAAGATTCCCCGTCTTCATTAACCTGGCGTCACTGGTTTCATTTCTAGCGCGTAAAAGCTACTAAACCCATTGGGTAGTCTTTGGTGTCTAAACTCAGTGATATGAGAAGGACCTGCATGCTTCTGATTTGTTGGATACATAAAGGCATAATTGGTCAGATTCCTAATTGTATTTTTGGTAAGTGTTTTACTTTTCTGTGAGTTCATGAGTGAAGGGAAGGCACTTTGACATGTTAGCATCTGTTGTTTTGGCTTGGGTGAAATGAGGAGTGTTAAGTTGGAGATAGAGGGAGAGCCTGGCAGCAAGAAGATGTGCTGGTGGAAGGGAAACTGCAGGCAGAAGAGAGAAATGGAGGGAAGGAGAGCCCCATAGGTCAGAGTCGGATGAATAGCTGGGATGCCAAGAGACTAACATTTATTTACAGTTAGATTTATTCCACACAATTTCCTTGCTCTGTTGGTTTCTTCGTTCTCTACCTTTTTTTCCATCCTTGGATTCCTTTTCCTTAATTCCTTACTTGTATCTCTCTCTTTCTCCATTTCCTGTACTGATTGAAAACAGATGTGCGTATGCGAGGAAACATTTTAAATGAAAAACACGCTAAACTGACTGACCTGTGACCATGAAGTGTGAACATGTGCACACATAAAACCCCATCTGTTTATGTTGAACAATTCTAATAAAATGTCACGTATTTTCACTTGTCTTTACTCTCTTGGATATCTACATTTAAAATAACAAATTATGCAATTATCCCCATATATCTAACGTTTTTCCTCCTTTCCTTCATTCTTCAACGCAGGGATCAGTGAATGCATTAAGCCTCAGCAGCTCCAATATTTGCCACACTCAATATACTTTAAAACACCTTAAAACACTCTTTTTGGATAATTGGTTTAATTGCACAGTTTAAACGAGGCCAGCCTATTAAGCGACACAATGGTGAATTCAAAAACAAGGAGGAGCAGATTTAAGAAATCCCTGCCAGTCTCTGTGTTTGTCTAGATTGAATCCCGGCGGGGGGGACTTTCCTGTGTCATACTAGTGTGTGGGAAAACAAGGTGTAAACAGTGGAGCGATCCCGGAGAGACGGCGCTCTGAGGGGGCAAGGCTCCAACACTTGGGCATATAGGTTAATGTGCCGCAGTGGGATGGCGGGCCTTTACCCCAGATACCCCCGGCCATCCACCCAGTTAATTCCACATGCTCCACTCCAGCTCCAGTCTGGCACGCCGCCTTTTTGGCACGGTTCCGCATTAGTTGACAGCGATGCTCACTTTGAACACGCTGTAAATGTGTGCTAAAGCCCTATCTTGAATGGGTTTTGTTTCTTGATCTGAATGAAGGATTCGATAGGCTGTGACCCGAGCAACATGGGGGGAATGTGCGTCTACCAATCCAAGAGTCAGTGGTTCGGTTCCATAAAGCTTGTGAGCATGTATGTGTGACCATTAAAGAGGGTCATCCTCATAATTATATCTATGTGAATGCTCCATATCTCTACAGCTTCATTTGAGTTATAACAAGTTGCAATCTTCCATCTCTCTTGATATTTCACTCTCTTCTCAATTGATACGCAATTATATCTCAAAGTCAGAAATTAGATATTTGTACTGTACTTAAGTGATTTCATGTTTTTATTTTAAAATAGTTTTTTAAAATATGTTATGTTGCTACTTTTTTTATAACTGAATTCCCCTAACTGTGTTACGTAAGCATCTGTATACACATAAAGAACATTCCTTGTGTATGTAAATCCATTTGGCAATAAACCTGATTCTGACACATCTCCAAGCGGTTGACCAATCACAAAAGAGCCGGCCAACTAACCAATCAGAGCAGACTGGGCTCTGGTTTCAGACAGAGGGTGAAAAGAGGTGCTGCAGCACAGGCAGTATGAGAAAAATAAAGAGCTTGTTGAACATTAAAGCATGGAACGTATCACAGTAGAGGGACACAATACAAATATGAACCTGAAAATGAGCTTTAAATGTCCTCTTACATTTCCAGAGACAGTGAGCCAATGCCAAGATAGTATTGCTCTGATCCGTGCTTATTTGAATGAATCACTATCGTCACAATAATCCGTATCGACTGGGGATCCTCTCTGTACTGTACTCCTCTGTTTGGTCCACTCTAGCCTGCTTTGACACATATGCTACCTTGTGGCCTACATTTACCAAATGTAGGTAAACCTCACATCTGTACGTGTGCCAAAAGGCTCCCTCGATGTAACACAATCCAGATGAGGCTCTTTAAACCACGCCGTCCATCTGAGCCCTGCAGACTATAATCTGTGTAATCTGAACTAAAGCCTTCCCTGACAGCTATAATCCAATTACAACAGACCACTTCAGGGATTCACCCAAATACAGGGGCCTGGAAGACAGGAGAGTGGTGGGCACAGACTGACTCAGAGGAGGGCACGTTCGGCCAAATATACACACACATGCACAAAACACATGCACAAATGGGATGGCTTGATAAACACCATTTAACAGAATTGAGTGAATGCAAGGTTGTTGTTGTTGTTGTTGTTGTTGTTGTTGTTGTTGTTGTATGATAGCTCAAATATCAATTATTTAAATGACAAAATGGATAAGGAGTAGGGCTGCTCGATTATGGCAAAAATCATAATCTCGATTATTTGGGTCAATAATTGATATCACGATTATTCAAAACGATTATCCATTTCATTTTTTTGAACAGTATGTTTTTAACAGTTGATTACCCTGAACTTTATATATATATAATTTCAACTGAATTCAACTGAAAAACCAATAATAAAAAAAAATAATAAAAATTATCGTTTTATTTCGATTACATTGTTTTCTAAATCGTTGCAAGCAATAATCGGAATTGTGATTAAAACACGATTAATTGAGCAGCCCTAATAAGGAGGCGCGCAAATGTTGCTAAACTTCAGCCTATTCAAGAGTTTTGAATTATATGGTAAATTACTTGAAAAAGACAAATCGATGGAGGTAAAGGTAATTTGTTGATATTAGGGATGCACGATATTGGTTTTTTGAAACCGATACCGATAACTTCCTGCTTCTCAAGACCGATAACAAAAAAATGTTTACGCCACTAATTATTTTAACGCGATTAACGCGTGTATTTTTTTTCCTCGGCCGCCCCGTAGTTTCAGAGCGCATCGAGTTTAAAATACCATCTACAAGCTGATGCTGACAGCCCCGCTCCTGCCGCCCGCTTGTGGCAGACCACACTTCCACGCTCACCGGCAGGCACCGACTGGCCATCTGGAGGACCGGGAGGGTGTGTGTATGTGTGGCCCGAGCGAGCGAGAGACCTTACGTGCATTGTTGTTGTTAGCATCTGGTGCTAGCTAGCTGCGCTAACGGATATAAGGAGCTATTTAAATGAAAACAGAGGAGCGACATTTCACCAAAACTGCGCCGAGCACTTGACTTTATGCAGGAAGCCAGACAGTGGGACATTGTACGAAAAGTCAGCACACTCAGCACGGATAGTGCGCAACATGATTGCAGCGTCCAGGCAGCTCCTGTTCGAGCATATGCCTTGAGTTGCACATAGCTCCAACGCCCATACCACCGACGACATGTTTGTTTACTGTCCTGGCTTCACGAGTTAGGGAGCGCTGGATTTGTGAAGAACTCCCCTCATCCCAAACCACTAATACCACAGTACTGGCAAAACGGTAGGAGCCGAGTGAAAAACAAGCGCCCCTCATCCCAATCCACCCACACCGCAGTATTTTTTTCTTTTTTTTTACCCAAAAAATATATTGTATATTATCGGGGCTATTAATACTGGTATCGGGTTTATCGGGATGACGTCATCATTCCTAATATCGGACCGATAATTATCGGGCCGATAATTATCGTGCATCCCTAGTTGATATGTTTTAGTTTTTCAAAATAGTTGAGATAAAGTCATGCTGATGAAGAACTGTGTGATGAATTAAATCCAAACATACTCTATTAGTAGTTTACTGTAGTGTGTGTGTGTGTGTGTGTGTGTGTGTGTGTGTGTGTGTGTGTGTGGTGTGTGTGTGTGTGTGTGTGGTGTGTGTGTGTGTGTGTGTGTGTGTGTGTGTGTGTGTGTGTGTGTGTGTGTGTGTGTGAGCCAAAACATGTCTTTAGGATTCATCTCATCTCACAGCACCTGCTGAGCAGCTAGCAGGAAAACATAAACACAGCTGGGATAGACTGCTAAGTACACACAAACACACACTTGTAGATATGTGCACTCCTGCGTTCACACATACACTATATTATGAATTATTAAAGAATACATATTAATGAGTGTTTGCACAAACACACATGTTCGTCATAAACCCACACATATACAAACACAGCATAAATGGCCATCAATAAATAATGACCTTCTTCATTAGATGCTGCAGGTCAGCACTTTGTGAGTGTGCTGCAGAGACCAGCTACGAGATCAAGCCATTGGCTTTTTGACCCAGTTACGCACATATAGAGTGGTGCAGTAATTATGTATGTTTAGGCTGAGCCAGGAGTAAGCATCACAAGAGCTCCCTCAACTAGAAGCCAACAGGACTTTTCCATTGGATTTTGGAATATTGCAGAAAATAAGCTCTGTGGCAAACACACTTTTAGGATCAGCAGGTTCATCTCCACATATTAACATCACTTGGGGTTTTCTGAAGTGTAAATGCAATTGCTAAAAGTTAAAAGCTAATGTTAGGCTATAAACAAACTACATCACAGTCCCATGAATTCACATCACCAGCGTAAACTGAAGGTGGCTAATGTTCGACGTGATAACTAGTCTCAATTTGTCACTTGTTAGCAACCGCTGTTTTTATGATAAAAGAAGCTTTGGACATTCAAACATGGGATATTGACGTGTGTTTTAATGTTTAACAAATCCTGAAAATCTCCAAAGGTTATGTTTTCTCCAGTTCTTTGTAAGGGCATCCAACCCAAAACAACTTTGACTTTGAGCCGAGGGAACCAGAACTGTTAAAATGCCGACTCATTCCTGCACCACTCTATGGAAGGCAAGCATTGTAATATCAGCACATTCTGCTCCCTCTGAGCAGGTGGATTCATGAATGATATCTGACACAGAGTTTAAGCTTTGGTGAATTGTTGCACCACTTAACCAAGTCTAACTCAAGCCTTTCTTGACATATAGAGCTGTTCATTTCAAAATGTGACTCTTATACTGAGGTTCTTATACTGAAGTATCACAGTTCATGTTTCTGCTCAGCGTCAACTCGGAAATCTCTTTCAGACTACTGCGAAGGTTACCTCAGGTCCAACTCATACAGATTTAAGGCTAAGCAGCCACAAGCTCCTGAATACTGCCAAATCTATAACAAGTTGACACTCTCATGAGCCTAAAGCAGCCATTAATCCACTTTGTCAAGAGCTAGAGTTAACAAAGAACACCACTGTGTAGTATATTTAATTCACAGGCACCGTTCATACTGTGTTGAGAATCCACTATGAATTAGGGAGATTTCACAGCATGGAGAAAACCTTGTGATGGAGCCTGAAGTGGAGAATATCACAAGACGAAAACATATGGGAAGGTGTTTCAGCGGAAGTCATTAAGCGCCTTAAGGTGTGTAATTTTTTGCTGTGTCATGCAGCAAAATGTCTCAAGAGGTAGGAGGGTAAACTGCACCTCATCAAAAACGGTTTCCCTCAATGGGCTGTAATCTAGACAGCATCTGACAGCAATTCACGCCGTCGCTGCATGTATTTATCACCGCACTGCTAGAGAGATTCATCTTTACAAGTCAGTTAGTCTCCCACTGAGTCATAAAAAACTTGAGTTTTTGAAACACGGGAACAATGATTCCCTTGCCCTGAGATTACACCATCTGGTTTCAAGGTTATTTCAGCTGTTCTTAAAGAAACAATGTCAATATCTGGTCAAATAAAGCACTTCAAGATATATGTTGACTTTTGGGACAGAGGTTAATTACCTCATGTTTTCTGGGCTTATACGGTTCCATTTTAGCAGGGGAATAATTTACTGGATATTGGCTCATAATCCAATGACTGTCTTGAGCTCTATTACACCACTAGTGCATATGGTAATAACAATAACACTAAAGATCCTGGATACGAACAGTCAGGAACTATAGACATAGAAGCAAATTAGTTTCTTGGATAATTTAAAGCTGCACCAGAACAGCAGATGGCTAAAGTTAGCAACTTGATGAAGTTTATTTATTTATTTTAATATTTATTTTTTAATTAGCAGCTTAAGCGAGTGTTCTCAACACGTTAGTGGAGGACAAACATAGTAGAAAATTGACCTAAATTCAATAAAGACTCGACTTTAAATTAAGGCAAATGTTACTTAGTTTGCCATAATAGTTTATAATATGTCAGTATCGCATTTCCACGGTTTGTTCCTCAGGCCAAAACCAACGTCTTTGGAACAATACAGATGTATGTAACAGCCAGGTTTTCAACCTCTTGTCTATGTTTTATGTAAAAGCAATTTACTGTAGTGATTCAGAGATTTAGCAAATATGATGCAGTGTTAGTAGTAGTACCCATTTGCAACGCCTGATTTTGCTACATTTAACCATAGTATACTAATATTCTGACACATTTGAGCGGCTGAATGTATGACCTTGCAGTCTTCGGATTGAGAACAGACAGAATCTTAGATGTATGACTATTCTTAATATTACATTTCTACACATTCACAGTAGGGATGCTCCGATCGATCGGTCACCGATCGATCGATCGGCCGATACTCACTCTCTACCGATCGATCGGTGCTCTCTAAACATGCCGATCGCGAGAGCCGATCGCATGACGTAAAATACATGACACTTTTCTCTGTGTGCGGCAAAACAAGCTCGCCAAAATGGCTTCACCGGTCTGGCATTAAAATAGCGGAATGCAACGTGTGTGTGAAGCAGAAATCCTGCAGCTCCGCCCGCCGGACCGGTAAGCGGAACGAAACACACAAGAGTTAGACCTAACACACTTAGCTATTTTATCTACCTCTGGAACAAGCTAAACTAGTTATTATAAATATATTTATTCTTCACTGTCGGGTCACTTATTACTGGATCAGTGAGCTGCATGAGATACGGACAGGCTGTCAGGAGAGAGAGAGAGAGAGGGGGAGAGAGGGGGGAGAGAGGAAAAGAGAGCGCTTCCGCTCATTTCTCCCGTGTTATTCTCCAAAGTGAATGTAAACTTGAATAATGTACATCATTTGAATGTAATAATTAAGTTGATTGTTGTTTGTGGAAGCTCCAGTGAATGAGCCCCATTAACTGAGTTTAAACATCACTTTAAATGGAAGATTTAAAGTGATGTTTAAATCTTCCATTTAGGCCCCGCCCACTCGATCGGATCGGCCGATACTGATTCCGGCGATCGGCCCCGAAATTGGCGATCGGAGCATCCCTAATTCACAGGCTTGTACCTTCCAAAGGTTTTCCCAGAGACCAGCCTTTTACCAACACAGTCGCTGGTCTTTTGCACAGGTGATTCAGCCAGGACAGTTTCATACACACGATAAGAGCCAACTGGAAATCCTCCAACTGCAAGTCACAACACATCGTCTCAGCTGAAAATGAACGGGGACTTTTACCTCCGGTATCCTGAATGCGTGAAATAGCTTCTCTAAACAGGCCACTCCGTAAAATACCCAGAATTCTTAAAATGACCAAATGTATACTAGCTAGGGTACAAGATTATCTAAACCAGTGCTTCTCAAAGTGTGGTCCGCGGACCACTGGTGGTCCGTGAGCGCCCCCTAGTGGTCCGTGAGTATATTGGTAAAATTTCACATTTGAAATAAATAAATACATTTCAGTTTTCCGCACTCTCGCGGGAATATCTCCGCAATGGAGCGAGGTTAAGTTTCACTTTCGATTGCATGATATAGCCCAGCGCAACACCTTCATTCCACATGTTACCACTTGTTTGTACAATTTTCAGGCGATTTGTAATCTGTTCTAGAAAAACGATGTGTTTTTTGTAGGGCCGGGACCCGATTAAAAAAATTAATCTAATTAATTAGAGGCTTTGTAATTAATTAATCGAAATTAATCGCATTTTTAATCACATGTAAATATTTGACCTAAGAACAGTGAGAAGCAATTTTTTTCACATGGATTTTAGTATACCATTAGGCGCATTCACACCGCAGTACTTTTCCCACAAAGGTTCATGAGAATTTAGTTCATGAGAACTCTTTGAACCTGGGGGTGGATTAGGCAAATGAAGCCGCTGACGTCACTTCTTCTTCTTCTGCTTTGGGTTTACTGGCAGGCCGCAAACCACTTCACGCCGCCCAAAGTCCCCGGCCGGAAGTCCCCGGAGTTGGGGACTGACTTCAGTAGAAGCTGCTGGGAGTCCCAGCAGCTTCTACTGAAGCCTTCCGAGTAAATCGCTAGAACGCCGACACCTCCTCATCTCCACCGCTCCCATGTTTTATTTTGTGTTGCCATAAGTTAGTTTCTCTGCGTTTCTGCGCTGGGCTAATGCTAATGCTAATGTTAATAATGCTAATGCGAGGATAATAAAATGGCGGCTTCACAAAACTTTTTGGGAGTTTTACGGGGCGTGGTTTGCAATCCGCCCAGCCAATCAGAAATATAGCTCTTTTTCACAAGAGAGCCGCACGAAAGTCCCTGCTCTCTAGCAGCTCTCTGCTCTCTAGCAGGGACTTTCGTGGGGGTAAAAAGGTTCTCATGAACTAATTTTAGTACCGGCTCTTTTTGGTGTGAACGCGATAAAAGAGGCTACGTCCACGCTAGCTGCTATATGTTTTGCATTGAGGTTATACTTGAGGCTTGATGTGCTGCGGTGATATGCGAATTCCTTTTTGCATAATTTGCACACAACCGTGCTCTTATCGACGCTTCCATCCGTCCGTTTTTTAAAACAACATTTCCCACTGTTGTTCACTGTGGTTTGTTTGTTGTCTGAAGTCATGAACGTTAGTCGGTACGCCTGAAACTCATCCAGTGAGAAACGTTCCGCGGTGCAAAAATAAGTGCGATTAAAATGCGTTAATTTTTTTAACGCGTTAATTTTTGTGTAATTAATTAATCTTAATTAACGCGTTAAAGTCCCGGCCCTAGTTTTTTGATATTTGTGCAGTTAGGTGGTCCGCGAGTGTTTTTTTATTGGTTAAGTGGTCCATGGTATGAAAAAGTTTGAGAAACACTGATCTAAACCATTGTGAGGGTATCATGAACCAGAAAACTAAACTATAACACATATTAAGGAGTATTAATGTGCATGATGCAAGCAGAGCCATTAGAGGCTGGATATTCCCCACTCAGAGGGCCCAAAGCATGATGCAATGTGGGTGATCCATCCACTGAGGCACAAGCTAACGGTAATGAGACTGGAGATACACTGGGGAGATAGAGAGAGAATTAAGCAGTGGACGGATACAAAACACACACACAAACACACTCACACACACATTCAGACACAGCAGCAGCAACCAGTCGCCTGGAAGACTGAATACAAAATGCCTTAGAAATAGACTATAATCCTGGCCAGCAGTGATCAACACCGATAAATATTAATAAACACTATTATGCCCAGAGAAAAATAGAGACAGAATGAGAGAAAAGATAGAGAGGGAGAGGCAAAAATGGAGAGAGAGAGGGGGAAATAACAAAAGAGTCTTCCTTCTATGTGTTATTGCAGCCAATTTTCCATCTGATGTCCACCTTGTGGTTCTGCAGACAATGCAACAACAACACACACTCTCTTCTTATTATCAGCCCATTTCCTCTGTTTGTTTCCTCTGTTGTTTTTCCCCGCCTTTGGAAGTTGGGATAAGAGATGGGAACAAACACCCAAATGAGCACTCTGTGAATGTATACAGAGCAGGAGAGCTGAAGAAAGAGGAGATAAAGTCTTATAAACACACGTGTACACACACACAGATTAGCATCTCCTTCTCTCTGTCTGAATCAGTCTCATTAGTCATGCTCAGGCTGTAGCGTTGCTACTCCGCCTGCTTAAAGAGCTGGAGAGCTAGACGGCAGCCCACAGCCGGCGAAGGTCACCCACCATTCACTTTCACTCCTAAAAGACCAACATCTTCCTGATAATGAGGAGACGTGAAGACGTACAGGAGAAAGACCTGTCTTTTGAGCCACACCTGTCATGGTGTGCAGCAGTAGGAGAAAAGTCTTATTGGAATTCAATAGCACGTGGGACGACTCGGAAACCTGTTGATACCGTGCATCCCACAATCACAACATGGGAGAGTGAAATAGGTAGCCGTGCTGTTTATTGTCAAAGGCTCTTTTGTGAGCATGTTTGCTATTGAACATTTGGTTTCAAAAACAATGTGCAGCAGAGATCACAGATGTTAAAGTGTCCTGTGACTTCAAGACGCTGCAATTGCCAAAATAATATACATAAAACATTTTATTTCAGCATCTACTGTAGGTTACTACTGGCTGGACTGGCTAACGACCCTTCGGATTGTGTCATTTATCACGGTCTGAGCCAAAAGTCGACAATCATGAGAGACGTGCTCAAAATGTGGGATATAATTCCAAAACCTGTTGATAAATACTGTAAGATACCGACAACTGAGCTTTAATGACATAAGACAGCCTGTAGCAAAATTCTGACAGTGTCCAAACCATGCAGACAAAACAAAAATATCTGCAAATGCGACAGGACATTGTAGCACGAATGAATGCTGTAGCTCTCGTGTGTGTCCTGGAATCCTCTGCACTATGGCAGAAGTGGTGAACTTAAACCCGTCATGTCAAAAGGCATGAAGGACATTGTGGAGATCCACATGGACTAACACATCATTCAAATGACCTTCTATGCCATACGTGAATTTAACTTGCTGGGTTGTAACAGGAAAGTTGGAATTGGACTTATTTCAAACCAATTTGAGACAATTTGTTTGTGGAATTGAAAGTCCTGTGCCTGATACAAGTTGTCAATGGGAACCCACTGCCAGGAAAGCTATAGTATAAGGAAGTTATTACTAAACATCTTACATAGATCTTTGCAGGGCACAAGGTTTTCAGAATAATTTCCTCAAGTGCTGTGCACCTTTATGAAGTGTGATATCCTCTAGATTAAGCAGAGGGTTGACTGACTGACCCAACCTTGCCTCGGACTGAGTCGATATGAAAGTTTCCCCACGACACGAGTGCAGAAGGGCTGTCACGGATCTCGTCAGGAAACGCTGAACATGCCCGTACAGAGGAGATGATGAATTCATCACAGCGACGTCCCAGAGCGATCTCAGCTGACACGACCTTGATCGATCGCAGGCAGAACGACAGATGGCCATAAAGGACGATCATGTAACTGTACGCTCATTAGCATAATGCATATACAGTACACTTTTTACTACAAGGCCGCATAGTGCTATCACTGCCCCTATGGGCTTGTGACAGAGATGCAGGGTTGTTAATGTATTAAAGCGTGACACTTTCATATTGTACTTAGCAAATATAACTTAAACATGGTGAATGGGTTTCACAGGTAGTGACTTTACTTAATTCAAAGAAACATTGTTATCTTTTGCATGCCATATGAAGGGGAGGGCCTGCACCAACGCAGCAAATGATCATCCAGTAAGGGAACCGCTACATGTTTGATGTCCACAGATGCCATATGGGCATTCAAATCAGGAAGAAAAACACCTGCTAGCTAATTCTATTTCCCTAAAGTCTGGTCATAATTAAAGGAGTGGTGTCCGACACGGTGCATACAGTGTAATGACATGTTGCCGATAACTAGCTAAATTGACTGAGAATAAGGAGAGAAGATTGACTCAAATAGAAGCTCAAAGAGACAAAAAGTCCACCTTCATGATTCTTTCAAATCAAATCAAATCAAGTTTTATATATAGCACATTTATAAATGATTTTTGGTCGAGCCAAAGTGCTGTACATATAATAAAATTAGCCTACAGTAGAGACACTTTACAGCAAATACAACAGCACAGATTGTTCAGAATATCAGTATGAGAAAAACGACACCCTCTATCCTTAGACCCTCACATCGTACAAGGAAAAACTTCCAGAGAAAACCCACAGTTTAAGGGGAAAATGGGAGAAACCTCAGGGAGAGCAACAGAGGAGGGATCCCTCTCCCAGGACGGACAGACGTGCAATAGATGCCGTGTGTAAATTGAAGAGATAATACTTTAAAATGCTTCATGTCAGTAGGAATGTGCTGCTAGTTTTTTCTTAAATGTGAAGCTCCTTTTCAGGTTATTGTATCATGCTATGAATGTACATTGTTTTTATTACCCTAAAAATGATATTTTACAATCTACAGTTATATATAGGGCTGTGCAATTTAATCGATCCTGCGATATATATCGATATTTAGTTTTCCGAGAAAGTATCGATATTTCAGCCGCGGGTATCGATACATTAAGTCTGATAACTGTGTTCGTTATTCTCGCGTCCAAGAGAAGCTTTAAAAAGGAGACTAATTGAGTCTCTGAGAAGGTTCAAATGTATACTTTAATTAATAAAAAGCGCGGTAATGTTACTAGCAGAAGATGGTTCAGTCAGAAAAACAGCTGTGTTCTGGCTCTCGAGCGAAGGGAAGAGAGCGAGCTCCACCTTTCCAGCTGTCCACAAGGAAGCATATTAGGTCCGTTACTGTTCCTAATTTATGTAAATGACATGTCATCAGCATGTGACTGCAACTTGTTCCTGTTCGCGGACGACTCAGCCCTGCTGGTCTCTGACAGGAACAGGTTGCAGGTTGAAAAAACCCTCAGCTCCGAGCTCGGCAGAATCTGCACCTGGCTCGCCGATAATAAATTATCATTACACCTGGGTAAAACAGAGTCCATTCTCTTCGGTTCGAAACATAATCTCAGCAAATCCGACGACTTCTCAGTTGCAGTGGGCGACATTATTGTCACAAGTAAGAAGGAAATTACATACCTAGGATCTATTCTTGAGGCAAACCTCTCTTGTGACAAAATGGCATCCAATGTAATAAAAAAAGTAAATCAAAGAACTAGATTCCTATACCGGATCTCCTCTCTGGTAAACAAAAACACCCTGAAAACTCTGGCAGGAGCACTCATTCAAGGGTACTATGACTATGCTTGCACGTCATGGTACCATAGCACCTCCAAGGCGCTACAAATAAAACTTCAAACATCGCAAAATAAACTGGTCAGACTACTGCTTGACCTTTCATCTAGAACCCACCTCACCTCTGCCCACTTTGACAACCTAGGATGGCTTAGAGTAGACGACAGAGTACAGCTACTTGCAATGGGCCTGGTCTACAAGATCCACTACACCTCTATGGTACCCATGTACATGTCAAAATTCTTCCCAAAGGTCAAGGAATACCATGATCATAACACCAGAGGGAGCTCCACAAATCATGTGAAACCCAGATTTGGCACAAAAACGGGGGAATACACGTTTCGCAATTATGCCACATCAAGGTGGAATGCTCTTCCCACAACTGTAAAGGAAAGTAAAACTATACTTACCTTCAAAACCTCTCTTAAAGAGCACCTTCGGGGGAGAGCATTGCAAAACTGGCCCCGGTAATGGTACAAATCTCAACCTGTCGTTCAATGGACAGCTTCCCCCCCCCCCCATCTATGTATATACTCGCATTTTAGACTCTGTTACTAACTGTATATCTGTAGACTTGGTATGTCTTAAATGTCCGGTTAGGATGTATTAGAACGAAATCTAAAATGAAAATTGTAAATAAGCAATCTGTATGTAAAAAAACACCTGTATGTAAATTGTAAATAAGCCATCTGTATGTCAAATATGTCTTATATGTCTTAAATGACATGATGAATTGGAAATGGGGGACCCTGATGTAAACAAGACGAAAGTCTTTCTCTGGTCTGCATCCCCTTAACAATTGTATGTTTTGAGCTGTACTGTACTGTACCCAATATACAAGCTGTTAATAAACTTTTCAATCAATCAATCAATGTTAAATATCCTCTGCTGGCTCCTCTCTGTGGGCCGGTTGGCGCTGCTGGGGGCCGGCCCTCCACGTCTCCAATGTTCGTTGTTGCGCATTACAGAGGATTCAGGCATTGTACATTAAATATATAACTAAACACGCCTTTTCTCCTCCTTATCTCTTTCATGACTTTTCATTTAATACATTTTAAACGCTGTAATCAATACTCCAAAAATACCTCACGGCTGGTATCATTTCCGGTAGTTCCGGATGTTGTCTCATGCTACCCAAGTCTGTAAACAAACGTATTCAAATAAACTGTACCTTAATTTAATATTCAGCAATAATAATATCTCGACGTCTATAGTTGTAGTGTTGAAATCAGTAGGTTTCAGTGTGCAACACTCCGTGTCATATCGCTACTAAATTCACCTCTATAGTAAATGGTATATTAGCCACATGCTAAATGCTAACCGGAGATGAAGGATTTTCAGAATAAAAGCTTAACAACTGGTTGTGCACAAGAACTTCTGGTTTTTCAGTATAAAACAGCATTTAAACTGATGGTATGTTTAAGGTACTTTATGCCATCAAAACATTGATTTTAATTTCTAACAAGTCCCATTCAAATCCCCCGTGTTCCTCCACCTGCTGCACCTTTTAATTCTCCATTGTGATACTGCACTTTATGTACTTACGTTTCAAAGGCTTGTAAGCTACAGTTTGCACTGTTTCAATAAATGAAACTAATTTTCTCACCACATCTTTTGATTCATTTTGTCCAGCACTTGCAAGCTGTAGACTCTCTGTCAGAGCCATATATTGTATAATTGATGCTTTCAGTTTTCAGTTGAATTAATTCAATCCAAGTCAATGGAACACTCAAGATGTCACCAAAATCACACTGTCCCTTTAAAATCTTTCAGAAATGATATAAGTGTATCGAATTATATCGAATCGTATCGAATCGTATCGTTGGCTGAATATCGTGATATATATCGTATTGTGAGCTGAATATCGTGTATCGTATCATATCGTGAGATTAGTGTATCGCTACAGCCCTAGTTATATACATGTAATTGATCATGCTGTTGGATTGCTGCCCTGTTAGGTTAGTGCAGGTGCATGTCTATGTGTGCAGCAGGGAGTTACAGTGTTGGTTTTGAAAGGCTACATTGTGAATTTCTAAAATGATTACATCTATCTCTTTTCAATGTAGAACTTTGATTTAACAATGCTCCAGAGTTATTGAAAGTATTTGGATCACACAAGAAATAATGTTACACATGCTACTAAAATGTATTACCCGTAATTTTCGGACTATAAGCCGCGCCTTTTTTCCCATTTTTCGACCCTGCGGCTTATATAACGGTGCGGCTAATCTATGGATTTTTACAGCTAACGGCCACTAGGGGACCTCCTAAATCTATGGATTTTACAGGTTACAGTCCACCACCTTTAACACTATGACCTCTATGACCGGTCCGCGCCCGCCACCTTTAAGCGGTGGGCTCCAGCAGGAAAAGCTGGAGGCCGGAAAAGAGTGAGACAGGTAGCGCGCCAAAGTAAAAGTGGAACCGAGAGTGGTACGAGAGACAGAACGAGAGCAAGACAGACAGACATTACGAGAGCGAGACAGTTTGTGCAAAGGAAGTTTTCATGCACAAACCCTGCCGGTACGTGCGCTGGGAGCGCACCGTTTAAGTTTGAAAGTTGAAAAGTTTGTGTGTCTGAAACGCTATGTGATACAGTACAGTTTACACAGCACAGTACATGTTCTGTAGCTACTATTGCACTAAATGGTAACACTTGAATACGTTATGCAAATATGCAACTTGTTTGTTGAAATGTTAATAAATGGGAGCTTCCTCAAACAGCCATCTCTTTCCCGACAATCCCCTCTGTGCACGAACCCTTACATATGGTAATTAAACATTAAAACACCTGCGGCTTATCGTCCAGTGCGGCTTATATATGTACACATCATTCAATTTAGCTGCTGCGGCTTATATTCAGGTGCGCTTTATAGTCCGAAAATTACGGTACTCGTTTTTTTTGTGTAGCCTAATCTTAATCTCGGATGTGCAGAAATAATGTGTTTAAACCACAATGAATAAAGCTTTGAAAAAAAGCTGTGCAGCATTAAAATGTTGATTTAGCATTTGAACGTTCAAACCTGAGTGTCCTTAATAGTGTACAGCCTCTGAGGAGCAGAGCTATACCTTATTTCTTCTATACCCTCTTTCATCCCTACGTCTTTCCTCATCTAATTCCGATGTACTGTACTCTTCCTTATATCTTTCCTTTGTTCCCTTTCTTATTTGCGCACCCTCCATCCACATCTGACTTTTTGCCAATCTATCCCTCCTCTCATAATACCAACAACTTTCTTTCCCCATTTCTCTCTCCTTTCATTGGCATCATCTGTTCCCTCCACATTGCATTTTCAGATCACACCCAGGCACTGGCTTTAGGCACTAAGTCACTCTACACCTCATCACTCAGTGGAAAGTCAAGGAGAGGGCAGAGAGAGATGGAGAAAGAGCAAGGACTTAAGAGAGAGAGGTGGACAAGAGGGAAGAAGGTGAAGAGGAGCAAGAATGTAAAAAGAGGGAGGTTAAAGGTTAGAAAATGAACGCAAAGAAGAGAGGTCACAAAGAGGTGTTGAGGGAGGAAATAGAGAAGAAAAGGAAGTCAAATGTAGATAAGAGAAGGAGTAGAAGGAGAATGGGCTTAGCAGAATGAAAGAAATCTTTATGCAAAGGATGGGGTTGCAGAGAAGAGATGGAGACAGAGAGGTGGAGAGTAGTCCAGAGATTTATGGCAGGTTGTTATGGAGCACCGTCTGAATAACAGAAGGTGAGACCAGGTGAATTATTCATGAGGATACAGGGCCGTGAGTGTGTGTGTGTGTGACATGCAGGTGACACACACACACACTCTCACAATGTCTCTCAGGCACCCTTAGGCCAGCTCATCTATGAGGAAAAGGAAAAACAAGCCGTCTACAACTTCTGGAAAGTCTGAAATACTGTGGGAAAAGGTAGATGGGGATGAGGAGACAGCTGTTCGCTTTCTAGGTTGAATGAGAAGTCTAATTTGGCTGTGGAGACATTTTGACTTTATAATATTAATTTATGATATGACCATGGTATCAGATTCCAACCTGCACTACCTGAAACATTGACTTTGAGTTTGTGTGTGCAGGTATGCACTTCAAACTACTTTGTTATTCTAGTTCTATAATTCTGGATTGACGAAGCCTATGAGAGAACATGTACTTCATGTTGCACCAAATGTGCACTTACACCGACACTTTGGTTGCTTTGGCTCAAACCAGAATGGAAAATTTAACTTTTGTCCAAATTCCTACTTTCCATAACTTCTTCCTCATTGTTGGTGTCCTGCCATCCTAACAGGGTGGAGATTCTTGCTTTGGCCGTGACAGTGTGGTGGCTAAATGTATTCAATGTTCGGAATAATGTTTTAATTCACCCGACAATTGCCGTTAGGGGTATTTCCAGAATAGTTCGGCTTCAATTATGTTCTCTCTACAGAAATTCTGTAAATACCGCATAATTATTTACACTCTAGTCCTCACAGTGGGTTTTTGTTAAACCAAGCAACAACATATTTCTCACCTTAGTAAAGAAATGTAATTAATGGAGTAAATGCTTCAGAGCTGGGCAGTTCCTCTGCAGACATGCTTAATATAAACACACCCTAAAACCCAAGACCACTAAAATGTTAGTGGCGGTCCAACACAAACTTATTCCGAGAACTGTACTTGAAACTAAGAGGGAGGTAAAGTAGCCTATTCTCCGTTTAATTTCAAATAAACACATGTGCACACAAAACCAAGCCAAAACTATCAGGAATTTTAAAAAAATCATGAGAACTGATGATCACAAAAAACGTTTTGAGAGCTACTGTGTCAAACACTCACCGAGTTGATGCAGGCCAGCTCCTTGTTGAGCAGCCAAGGCAGGGAGAGCTTCCCCTCTCCTCTGTAGCACGACTGAATCCTCTTTTTAATCTTCTCCTTTATCCGTTTCATAGTGAACAGACACAAAGCCGACTCCTTGGGAGGCTTGGCCCTGTTCTTCTGACCCTGCGCGAACACAGTGAACAGAACCTCCTCGTGCTCTTCAATACCGAGCGAATGAGCCAAACGGGCCCCCGGCCGGGCCAAATAAGCATCCTGAACCAAGCGGTACTCCACTCCGTCCTTGGTGCAGCCGATTGGGAACTCAACGTAGGAGTAGAACTTAGGATCGTCGACGCATAGGCGGACGATTTTAGAGGTGAAGAACTGTTCGCTGCTTGCGTCTGGCGAGGTGAGCTGGGTGTCGAGCTGTAAGGTGAGGTAATATACAAACTGCTCGCTGTTGAAGCCGTAGATGTAGTAGATGTCGAATGCCGGGAACTTGGAGAGCGTGTCTGAGGGAATCTTCAGCTGCGAGGAGACAAACTCGTCCTGGTAGACGAAGCTGAACATGTCGGCGTTCTCCTCGTTGGACATCAACTTGCGGCTCGACAGCGTAGGGAAGTACTCGGATTTCCCGTCAATGGGAGTACCGACAAAAAGTTTCCCACCTCCGCCAAAAAGATCCGGGGATATCACGACACCTGACATGGTGCCTGCCTCTGCAACGCTGGATAGATAATGCTCTTTGCGGTGGTGGGGCTCACCGAGCTTGAACAAATCATCCAGACGCAGGAATTGGCATATTCCCTGGGAGGTACTTCCACAGGCGATTAAGCGGTTGTGGGCAGCATCAAGGAGCAGGAGTTTATTGATGTTCGAGGTCTGCACCAGCTCATGGGGGCAGGACTGGACTCCGGGCGGGGGGTAACAGCGAGGGTTGTCTGTGACTGGGCCAGTCACATGGTTTCGGAGCTTGGTCAGGTTGCTCGACAGCTTGTAGATCCAGTTGACGGCGCCAAGGTAGACCTCGCCCGTTTTGTTGTGAACCACCAAATGTGTGAGACCTCCCTCCGGTGGGAAGAAGGTGAGGAGGGAGGAGGAAGGAGTGGAGGTGGAGGGCATGGACAGGGAGGGGGAGAAGAGATGGAGGAGGACGGGGAGGATAAGCATAAGATGATTGGAGTGGGGGGACATGGTGGTGAGGGGAGGTGTGAGAGTTGGTGTGTATTTGTGGGTGTGTAAAACTCCACAGGGTCAGTCAGTGACTTTTAAGACTGCAGGGTCTGATGATGCAAAGCAAAAGTTTCCAAGCAATCGTCTTCCTCTTTTTTTCCCTCCTTTGTCGGCTGTTGTTTTTATAACCTCATCCCCTGATCTTCAGCCTTGTCCGCCACCAGCCCTGAGAAAGAGAAACAAACAAAAATATTAGCAAACAAAGATGTCAATATATTCATGGGCATGTGTTTTGCACTTTAAAATATCTGACTAAAAAGGATTAATTTGTGTGTATCGAAATGACACCGCACTAAATATTCACCCACAGACTCAGACTCTGAGGCCTCGTTGCAGAAGTCCAAAAAAACAAATGAGGGCACTATCGGCTTTGTTTTATTGACTTCTCGACTCTTGGCTCGCTCCACTGTGTGGAGTGCATCTTTTAAAAGAAGACAGGGCCAAACATCGCTCTTCTGCGTATTGATTGTCTGGAGGTATTAAAGGATCTAGCAGACGGGGTGTGCATACACAGACAAAAATACATACACACAGAAAAGCAACTTGTGACACTTTACGCTGTAGCCTACAGTATCCCTGAATGCTGTGAGTGGCAGGTGAAGATTGGGGGTTCAAGCGCAAAGCAACACGCCCTACATACTGAACCATCAACATTGTTTTTGCTACAATTACCATCACTGTGAGATGAGAACAATGGATTTTACTAAACAATGTTACCTGGTTGAGAGGAACATGCAAGCTTATAGCATTCAACATTTAGGTGGACCTCGTTTCTGTCACAAAATCACCAGAAGACCTTTGAAATGTCTTACCAACAGAGACCAGTTCAGACAAAACCTATAAACCCATGGTTGGCAAGAAGCAACACAGCAACCCTCTGGTGTGGCTCAACAAAGTATGAATTGGTAGAGTTCACATATAGAATACAAAAAACAGATTGGTAAAACTCGCATACAAGAAATAACCAAAGTTAAAAGATGTACAGGTTTCATAATAAATGATTGGGATGAGGATGTATTTTCTATGTATTGATGCACCTTACAATATGAGTTACGCCTGTCAAGCAATTATCTGTTAATGGCACAGTAACAACATATTATTTCCCAAGGCTACGTTCATTGGGAAGCGTTTTAAAGCAACCACACACACTCTGTCCAACCATCTTTTCATTAGATCATTGGTTTAAACTCGGCTAAATAAAGAGCACAAGGCTATGGCCTGTTTCATAATGGAGTTTGGTCAGCTACTTATTCTTGTCTCTTATTTCTGCTGCTGTTTCTCATTCCTCCCTTTCATTACATTCCTCTCTCTCCCCCCCAGACACTTCACTTCTTGTCAATAGGGTCTTTCATCTGCAGCCCAGCCATGATTACAGTGGCCCAGATGACGATGCTGTTGCCTGTCTCATCAGCACAATAGAGCTTCTGTTAGTAGACACACACACAAACGCAAAACATGTGAACATATGACACACTCGTACAGTATGTGGTCCACAGGATTCTTACACACTGTCACATATTCTAATGATCTCAACACTTCAAACATAATTGACATTAAACAGACCTGCCCATACACACTCATGCCCCACCCATGCACAACAGAAGGAAGGGAAATGTCTTCAACACAGAGAAAGAGGAGATGTAACTAACTTTTCCAGTAACACTTTATATTAAGGTACACAAATTAACCATCAACTAGTTGTTAATTACCATGCATATTAGCAGTATATTGGCTCTTTATTAGTCATTATAAAACACTTATTAATGCCTTATTCTGCATGACCATATTCTACAAGTAATAAGCCATTAGTTGAGAGTTTTTCCTCAATAACCCTCTAATTAGTGCTTATTTATTGCAAGTAAGGAAGTTGTTGTACATGAGTTTTGGTCTTAATATGCGCTGCTCAATATGGGCCTAATAAGGCAGCAGTACCACAAGAATAGTAATTCTCCCATAATAACACTTAACACATATGATCTATTCTTATGTAACAAGACATGAAACTATAAGTGTTAATTGTGTCTAAATAACTCAAAATTAGGTATTTATATCTAAGAACATGTTCCCTATTCTAAAGTGAAGTCTTGTTCATAACCAATAAGCTATTAGTTTGACTCTAATTGACCTGAACAGGTTCCCTATTCTAAAGTTGCCTCCTCTTCACACTTTGTAAATACATTATAGAACACAACTACTGAAATTAACCTCAACAGTACATGAACAAAGTAGGCACATGTTGAAATATCTGTTTTATTAATGAACCACTAAAGAGAAGTTCAGACACATACAAAAACATGTCAAGTTTCTCCAAGGCTGAGAACACATAATGCAGCCTGAACTTTTTTAATAAAAACAGATTTTGTTTTAATATATTTTATGTATTTGTGATCATACTGTGTGACCTGCTTGTATGTACTTACACAATAGGTGTACTGTTCTCTCTATGTGTTGTACTGTCTGTGTGAACATAGATTAAACAGCCAGCCAAACTCTTTTGAGAGCCAGGGAATGAGCAGCCATGCTCCTTTATTGACTTATTTGCAGTCCACTGACATTCAAACGGAGTGAAACTATACAAAAATAAGTTACAAGGCACTTAATGATCTCATACATGCAAGTGTAACATACACAGATTAACACATAGGACCGCTAAGTGTACAAAATGTAAATATAGCTAATGCTAGCTGTGCAATAAGCATGTGTACAGGCTAGTATGGCTAACGCTAGCATGTATGCTAACGCTACCGTGTATGCTAACGCTAGCGCGAATGCTAACGCATTTTCTCATGGTGTTTAAACCGTTTAAACATCTCCAAATGTCATCACATAAACACAATACATGTTACTAATGCTTACAGTGTAAACATGTAAGGCTTACACTCACACTTACAGTCATTGCTTTCTGACGGACTTGACCCTTTACTCTTCAGGTTGCAAAGGGAACATTAGTAGCAGTCTACTCATGGATGTCTACTGCCATGCTATTCAGTTCACTTTCTCCTACTTCCTGTAGCCTACCCGGTTTCCTGTCTAACCTTCAGTACAAATTTTACAAATATATAAATGTTCAAATATGAAACATACAGGTCAATATCACCTTGCTATTGGTAGCTGAACTGTCAATACCCCAAAACATATTCTTAGATATAAATACCTAATTTTGAATTATTTAGACACAATTAACACTTATAGTATCATGTCTTGCTTATTACATAAGAATAGATCATATTTGTTAAGTGTTATTATGGTAGAATTACTATTCTTGTGGTACTACTGCCTTATTAGGCCCATATTGAGCAGAGCATATTAAGACCAAAACTCATGTAGCCTACAACAACTTGCAAATAAATAAGCACTAATTAGAGGGTTATTGAGGAAAAACTCTCAACTAATGGCTTATTACTTGTAGAATATGGTCATGCAGAATAAGGCATTAATAAGTGTTTTATAATGACTAATAAAGTGCCAATATACTGCTAATATGCATGTTAATTAACAACTAGTTGATAGTTAATGTGTGTAGCATACCTTAATTTAAGTGTTATCACTTTTCCTAATGACATGTTAAGATAAGCTATTTTTGCAGCATTTTTATCTCATCTTGTCTGATATAAATTCAATAAATAAATGAAAACCAAGCAGCCAACATGGAATAAATGGACATATACAGTAGCTTTAGTAGTTGGTGGAGCTGAAGATGCCGGGAGCTGTTTGACTAAACTGGGACAATCTGAAAAGGAAGAAAAACAAGTTGCTGATTTAAAAGTTTTTGCTTTAATGTCTGAATTAGATCATAAGCTTCTTTTTTTTTTAGTTTATGGATAAGAAAATTCGTTGGAAAACTGACAGTGGACAAGAAAAAAAGAGAGAAATGGGACAGAAATTATATAAATGGGAACTAACTTTCATCCTAACTATGCGGCTATGAAATTGTGTATGTGTTTTTACCAAGAAAACCTTGAATTACAGAGCCTTTGCTTCTTTGTGTGTGTGTCAGGGCCATTGTGAAGCCCACCTGCCACATCAGATGAAGCTGTTGAGGCCTTCAGGTCGGTCCCACACTGATTTATTGCTGTTGGCACATCGATTGCACACACAGGCGCAGACCTTGGCCAAACACTTAGGCAAATGTATACACACCACTTCTTTAGCATGGAGGCCACATCCATGCCTGAAAATGTGTCTATACTGTATGAGTGTGTGTGTGTAAGTGTGTACATCCTGCATCTTTTAAATCTTATTTCTACAAAACACACGCAGACATACGTCCAAACACATCGGCCTGTACATGTACTGCACTCTGTGTACACAAAGCATTTATATTGGTAGCCCAACTGTACAAACCATAGAGGGAAGCATAAATATTCACATGTATACCTTTCCATTTCAAACACATTTCTTCTGGATAAAGTGCAGTTGGGAGAGAAAGTGGGGACGAAATGAACGCAAGAATGAAAACATTTGGTACCCCTTCTTATGACTGTGTTGGTAAAATCATACGCCAATATGTTACATTTTAACATTCATTCCATATCCTTGATATCAGACCATAGTCTAATCCACCAAAAGTACCAGTGTAAGCCAACATGCTTACTAGTTAAGTAGTAGGGCCATTGACAACTACAGTTGACTAATTTCACACACTTTCTTTAACTAGTTAACGCAAACAATTGTGCTAGTTAACTAGTTTACGCCCCTTTTTACCTTAATAGTTAACTAGTGAAGCTCAGAGAGTATTCTAGTTGAAGTAATGAAATGCAAAAGCCTCACTAGTAGCACTATTTAGATAGCATTTTATTACTAGTGGCACAACTTCTAGTACTACTACTGGCAGAAGCATTTCTAGTGGCACCATATAATTTAAACAATTGTCACTATTTCATGAGTCAACTAGTAAAAATGTCTTCTAAAATTCACCAGTTGACAAGTAAAACTCCTAGTTTAACCTAGTTAAAGTTTAAAAACTAAATAAAGTCTGCTTTGACACTAGTAGTCAACAAGTGAAGCTTAAAAGGTATTAACTAGTTTACTAGTTAAGTCCAAATGTCTCTCACACGTGTCACTAATTAAGGATCCTAGTTAAGTAGTGTAAAAAAGTTTGCTGAATCCATGTTTGACTTGTTCACATGGCTTTTGCAGCTCAGTAGTTAAGCTGTAGACTTTCAGTGTCACTAGTTCAGTCCAGAAGCCCATCAGTGTGTCAAAAAGCTGATAAACTGGACTTCAGTGTGGCGGCTTGCATCACTAGTCGTACCAAAGTGCCACTAGTTTCTGAAAAAGGTGACACATCCAAGTTTTTGTTCAACTAGTAAGGCAGAAGGCTAAAGTAGTCGGACAAAGGTTCAACTAGTGCTGACAAAGAGCTGACTTGTGGAGGAAACTGCCGTCTGATAAAGGATACGAAATGAACACTATGGCTTGTCATAAAAGCAGGATGCTTGTTTTTCTACAAATAATCAGCAGCCACAGCTAAAACAAATTATAAATCTCAACAGAGGTTATTAAACATCACTCTGGATGTATACCTCATGCTTAAAGTTAAAGCTCTTTCAAATCTAGCACTGAAGTTTCATTTGAACTTTAGCCTTGTTTACAGAAAAAGTTTCAAAGCCTTGGTAATCAGTCTGCAACTCTATGATTTAACAAGAAGCTCATACATGCAGAAATCATTGGATTTAAAATAAATGTGTATCGGCTTTTCTTCAGCCTTGAGCTGGTTCTCTGGACAGCCTGCATCGAGCCCCACAGTGAGGGCCTCTCAGACTGCTGATCATGTGAGCCTACAGGCTACACACATGATCAGCAGCATGAGCCGTGTTCACTGCAAGGTAGGGCCCAGAGAGCAGTGCAGAGGCAAAGTATCGAGTGGTGCAGCAATGAGTCCTGGAGCCCGGAAATGAGTTAGAATTGTACCACTTCCAGTGCCCTCATCTCAAAGTCAATGTTGTTTTTTCAACTGCTATTCGTCTGAAATAAGATCTGTGGTTAGCACAAGCTTAACATTGTCTGAGTTAACACCGTACTCATTAATGTCCAAAGCTCCTATGAGTCTTAGACACAGCCGTTGCTTACAAGTGACTAAATTAGACTACTATAGACATCATCAGAAGAAGACAAGTCTGCATTTAGATTAGCTGTGGTGACGTGAAGTCATGTGACTGATGTAGATTGTTTATAGCCTAACCTTATTCTAGGGATTGCATTTACGCTTCGAAAATCATAGAAGTAATTTTAAAATGAGATTATCCTGATCAACACACCATGTAAGTATCATGAGTGCATGTTTGCCAGAGCTTATTTTCTTCAAAATTCCTAAATCAAATAAAAAAATGATTGTATTATAAAATATTGTAGTGCCCTTGAGATGCTTACTTCTGGGTCGGACTACAAATATATGTCATCAATAGGCGCTTTCACACCGCAGTACTTTTCCCACAAAGGTTCATCAGAACTTAGTTCATGAGAACTCTTTAGTTCTCATGAACTAAGTACAGATCGCGTTCACACCATACGTTCACACCGGAATAAGTCCCTGGGGGAGGATTAGGCAAATGAAGCCGCTGACATCACTTCTTCTTCTGCTTTGGGTTTACTGGCAGGCCGGAAACAACTTCACGGCGTATACTGCCACCATACTGCCACCATACTGCCACCATACTGCCACCATACTGCCACCATACTGCCCGGCCGGAAGTCCCCGGAGTTGGGGACTGGCTTCAGTAGAAGCTGCTGGGACTCCCAGCAGCTTCCAGAACGCCGACACCTCCTCATCTCCACCGCTCCCATGTTTTCTTTTGTGTTGCCATAAATTAGTCTCTCTGAGTTTGTGCACTGGACTAATGTTAATACTAATAATGCTAATGCGAAGATAATAAAATGGCGGCTTCACAAACCTTTTTGGGAGTTTTACGAGGCGTGGTTTGCAATCCGCCCAGCCAATCAGAAATAGGAACCTTTTTCTCCCACGAAAGTCCCTGCTTTCTAGCAGGGACGGAAAAGGGGGTAAAAAGGTTCTCATGAACACATTTTTGTTCCGGATTTTTTTGGTGTGAACGCAACATTTCGGAACTATATCGGAACTAAAGTGGAAAAAGTACTGCGGTGTGAACGTGCCTAATGCACCACTCTACTCAGAAATATATTCTGTTCAGAAGTAGGGTCAAAGATTCCCATGGGAGCCTGCCTGCAGACCTCCACTCTCAGGACAGTTCCGGTGCAGGCTGCACTCTCAGGACACCTCCACTGTCAGTACAGGAAGTGACGATGAAGGACCCCTCTCAAGATTCCTACTAAAAGTTACATTTGTATAACATTTTCAACACAGCCATAGTTTCCATTGCTTTCCATTTATTCTGTTGCTTTGCATTTTTTTAGCAGTGCAGGAATGCCTCTGTTTGGCATATTTCCCGGGAAGATGGGACTATACATCAAGACAGGCTCCATTCATTTGGCAGTGTACGCTAATATTTTAAGCGTTGGTTTTGATTGGTTCTGTTTGGTTTGATGTTGTACTCCGTCTTGTGTGCCAATCACATCATGAGCAATCAACGTGCATTGATCTAAGACACCTGATTCAGAACAAAATGCCAAGGCAGGTGGAGAGTAAGATACAAACAATGCTGGATTTAAAATAACAGCTTTGCAAATGCTTAACTGCAGCAAAACAGACGGCTCAAAGTAAGCTGCAAAATGTTGATCTGATCAATTCCCATCTTAAAACTTTTTGCAACAGATGGCTGCAAAGTCAAAGTTCCAGGTCAAACGGGAACAGTGGAGGAGGATATATGAGAACGGGGGAATGAGGCGGACACACACTTTGAACGTGAGGAGATTTCTACTCGGAATCCATTTTCCGCAATATTGACAGGCGCTAATACTGCAGACTGTAGTCGACTCACACTCTGCTCTCATCGCTTTTACCACATAGATAGAGATCAGACAAGACAAGGAGGAAGGGAGAGGCTGAGGAACTCAAATTGAATTCAGTTAAATTGAAAGTAAACAGTGATTGTTATACATTCTGCAAAACAGTGAATCTAGCATTGTAAATAAAACTAACCAGTCAGTAAATTGAATTGAATTAACACCATCAGGTTCGAACTTTGTCATTTACTCAGTGAGATTATCAGTTCTAACAGGCTTTGTTCACACATTGCACATCACCGGAAAGTAAATAACATTTGGAAACTCAATAGAAGGCTTTTATGTGGGGGAAAAACACTTTAGTTGTCATCGACTCAGAGCTATTGGACATGACGCAGCTGTTTATGACTAAGATGCAACCGCAAAACTTCTTAATGAGCAAACTACTTGCTAAAATTGACTATTTGTTGTCAATTGATGTGTAACGGAACCTAATAACACTGTTTACCTTTTACACTATCTGTCTATGCTTAACACATTGTTTCATTCAGTGTTTCTAATTTAAGGTAGACCGCTATGGCTGTCAAAGCAAATTACAGAGCCTTTATTTTAATTCCTTCAATTTGTGAGGTGACTTTAAATCCATACCAGGTTTCAACTGGCACAGGATGATGCCTTTTAATTGCATTTTGTCATGTTTTATCTGTTGTGGAAAAATAATTGGACGACACTGATGACAATATGCCAAGTCGTCTGAATTAATTGGACCCGATGCCTCTACTTGTGTGGGAATCTGTGTGTGTGTGTGTGTGTGTGTGTGTGTGTGTGTGTGTGTGTGTGTGTGTGTGTGTGTGTGTGTGTGTGTGTGGTGTGTGTGTGTGTGTGTGTGTACATGCACGCTTAGTTATAGTATATGGCAATCATTCAGCATCAAATAATTCCACGTGGTTAAACAACGACACACACAAACACACACACACACACACACACACACACACACACACACACATACACACACACACACCACCGCACTGTTATTCCAAACAATGATAGTGATTAGAAGGAAGAAGCAAACGATACAATGACTTCACTTCATTCATTACGCAAATTCAAACACACACACGCAGGGAAACAGATGCTTACATATTGCAGGAACATGCATACATGAATGCATTGTAAAACACGGCCACACACACAAACCTACCCAGAAATACATCCATATGCTTTGAAACCTACAGAAACAGACACAATTACAGACCTCATGCATGTGCACCCACAGAAACATTAACAGGAGCCGACCTCCAACAGATGAAGCTCAGCCATTGCTCCTTCAGACAGCGCAGTGCAAATCTACAGTGAAGAGTGCTGAGTGGTTGAGCCTTAATCATTCTTAATCTGAAGGAGGCTCCTCTGCAATACACACATCGCACCTGCAAGCCCCCCCGACTGGAGGGATATAAGGATTTTTCAGATAAAGTAAAACCTTGACAATTGTATCACGCTTGTTATGTGCACCGTGTGAGGACTGAATACCCAAGGTCGCCAACTTTTTAGATAATTGATTAGGCTTTAATATAATTTCATGCAAAAAGAGCAGAAAATGGCATTTATAGCAATTTAAAATGAAAGACAACTTCCTGCTGAACTATTTTCTTCATATTAAAATGAAACTATTTGGATTTTGGACATGATGGATTCACCAACAATGAAAATAAAAGTTGTATTACATTTTTTGGTGTACCTGATTTATTTTAATCTGCCTCTTCTGAGTGCGGATTGGTACTCTCACTGGGCCGACTACATTGTCAATAAGGTAGGCACTTGTTATTTATTTTACACATGTAGGTGTAGAGGGTGTAAGTATTAAAAGCAATGGAGTGAGAGTTTTCCCAATTAAGCGGAGGGGTAAGTCATGCCTCTCGCTCGAAACCCCTGTAACAATTATGTAAGAAAATGTACATATTTTCTGTTAGAAAATTAAAATGTCTGTTTAATGAATACTGAGTACTTTTAGCCTTTAAAGAAAAATCTAGAACAAGTCAAAATTGACAATGACAATAACTGTCTTGGAGGGAAAAAACAAGGTGATATTATTCCTAGACTGGATAGAATGTTTAGTACAACTTATGAAAACGAGATTGATAAAATATGACCAAACTTGGAATAGCAAACAAATAGCTGATATAATAATATTAAATACAATAGCATTTAAATTATAACATTTTAATATGTTTAATGTAGTGCTGTTTTTGTGTGTTTGGTGCTCTCTGACTCTCTATCATGTCATACACCAGAAGAGTTCCAAAGCACACTCCAGCACAACAATATGAAAGTCACATTCTATCAGACTCATTGAAAAGTTCATGGTTTTGTTTGGATTCTTTATCTACAGAAATGTCAATAGCAACTTCTGTCCATAGATGTGATGATGAGTGTGCTTTCACCTCCTTTGTTGCTTCAAATATTTAGCTCCATCGACTGGTACCCGCTGTGTGTGTGTGTTTGTGAGTGTCTCCCTCACACCTTTGTTATTTGTCCTCTTTGTAAAGGGCAGAGGGTAGAGGCAGAGTAGCTATTCAAACTACTCTCACACAAGTAGAAACAAACAAAAACAACAACATGAATGCACAAATTATTGGACCTTTTTTTTCCATAGCTAGAACAAGTTTGCCAGAGCTGAATTTTGTAGGGATGAATATGGCACATTACACTGTCCAGGCAGCTATAGATACGTGTCTGGTGTTCTATGTGTGTATCAGAGAAAGCACTTGTCTGTTTATTGCCACAGCAGGACTACAGTGAAGTTAGCAGTGAATAATAGACACACTCTTTCCAACCAAATGTAAAGATTCCCCTATTTTCTGAACCAATATTAAATAAAAGTGAAGGAGGTTAGCCTCATGTTTATACAGCTTTTATTCAGGCTTACTTGAGGTGGGCTGACCTTAAGGTGGACCAGCTATTCTCATTTCCAAGGACAAGCTACTCCTCACAGTTTTTTTCACTATTTAACTGAGAGCATAAATCATTCAAAGAGAGAGATTTGTATGTGCTGACAAACCCTAAAAAAGACAAAATGACTCTGCAGTTGGATCATTCCCATGATGCGTGTTGAACTCAGACTGTGTGTGTGTGTGTGTGTGTGTGTGTGTGTGTGTGTGTGTGTGTGTGTGTGTGTGTGTGTGTGTGTGTGTGTGTGTGTGTGTGTGTGTGTGTGTGTGTGTGTGTGTGTGTGTGTGTGTGTGTGTGTGTGTGAATCTCCAAAGAGGGGACCCTGCAGCTAAATGTAGCCATTTAGAGGGGCTTTAAGTGCTTGAATAGGCCTAGAGAAACAGTTCTTTATCAGGGAATTTGGCGTAGATAATCGACGCTGGCTCCCGAATTTCGCGGTTCAAAAAATGAGAAGGAGGGAGCAATAAAGGATGGAGAGATGGAGATAAAAAAAAGACAAAAAAAAGAAACCGCAGAGCCCAATTATTCCAGGTCTGTAAGATGAAAACTGCTGCATTTAAAAGTAGCGAACAAGCACACAGAAAAAATAACAAAGCAGAGAAACTCTGACACCAGGACAAAAGAGGAGAGTTCCTACTGTTGCTGATAGGTCTGTGTGGAGACAGATGGGAAACAAAGTGCATGCTGTAGTTTCATTTCTGCAGGCGAGAGGAATATCAACATCTACCCTGGATGAGGGACTTCATACTCCACACAGTGGTGCTGTAAGAGTGGCTGTTAGTTAAACTGGGGCTGTTAGTTTAAATGTTCGGGCACCATCAGAAGAGCAGGGACTTACAGTAAAAAGGCTGATTTGGCAACGCTTATTCTGCATGAGACTTCATAGGGATAATAATAAAGCTCTCTTTTAATTGGATTCTCCTGAATTAGTGAAGTTGCATGGAGATAAGAAGTTTTTAAATATACATGGAAAGGGAAAATTACAATAAGGAAAAGTAAGGGTGTTAAATAGATGATAAACTAGTACATATACTCACTCACACACAAACACTCACACAGACACCCATTTGTACACTTTATGACTTCCTTATCTACACATTGAGTTCCTTTTTTGTCTCCGATGCAGCAATGCATGCTGTATATGTAATTAAATGTTAGCATGTACTTTATTACTAGCTAGTTTTAAATGGGTACTCAAATGATTTTGTATTTCAGTTACTTAAAGAGGACCTATCATGCAAAATGCACTTTTCTGCGTTTTTTAAAGCTTTATACCGCAAATCAGCACTTTTGGAACAGGAAATGAAATGGAGGGATATGAGGCATGGCTAGAATGGGTGATCTGTTTGGTATTTTGAGCAAAACACTTCATAAACATGTTTTTTATATATTTCTATATATCTGAGACCTATGCAATTGCCTAAAATAGCATGATAGGTGCACTTTAAAGTTGAGGGACGGATCAAAAACAGCTAAAGTTTTTGCTAGCAGCATTGTTAGCATGCTGAGGAATGGTAGTGTGTTTCGAGTTAAATGCTAAAATTGCTAAAATGCTTAACGTGCTGATTTTTATCAAGTGTAACAATTAACTTTTTACAAAATCTTAGCTTAGTTTGTCTGCAAGTTAATAGTTGCTAATAAGCAGTCAACGCAAAGCAGAACAGAGGCTGATGGGAATGTAATTTGCTGTGCAGGTACCTTGCTGTGCAGGTACCTGTTCATAAATCAATGCGTTGGACATTATCAAACCTTGACTTTATTGGTGGTGCTAGATGAAAAGCAAGAGGAAGTTGTTAAACTGCATCCCGACGGGGGATGTCTGCTGTCGATATATGGGACGACATGTCCCATATATCGACAGCAGACCTCTAGACTTGTCAAACAGACATTGTTTGACAAGTCTAGAGGAAAAGGGCAACCACAAGTGTCTTTTCTGTTAGAATCGCTCTGTGAATTGCAGATATCGCACTTAATAAGTAAAGAGTATCTCAAATATTGATAGGATTTATTTTACAGCCACCATGTATGTCTGAACCAAATTTTGTGGCAAGTTATTGAAGAGTTGTTGCGGTATTTAAGTCTGGAAATGGGTGGTCCAATAAACCAAGGCTGAGATATCCTGACTGTGAGTCGCTAATAATCCCAAATAACACTGGATGGTCTCTGCCCAGTAAATGCCTGTATTGTTCAAAGTACACAAGCCTTCTGTTGAAAATGTTGAATCTCAAAGCCGTGGCCCGGATAACCCCTGATGATATAGGGTTATTGTTTTCAGAAGGAAAAGCAGTATGTAGGGCGACATGTTTTTAAGAGATCGTTTCCTGGAGGCTTTCGTTTCCTCCTGTAGGTTTTGGATGATTGACGGGAAGCAGAGTGAAACATGATGCAGCACAGGTTTAAAAACACTCAACGCAGCGACAGAGAAATAAAGATCAAACACAGACATGAACCTTACCATTCATGTTTGATATTTAAGATAATCCTGCTCTATGGAAACATTGATATTGTTGAAGTTGACTTGGTTTCAGATTTACGACAATGTCCTTAGTCACAACTTTAAGTGGATCCATCACAAGTTTTAAGCAGCCTGCTCAGTGTTGCTTTCAAGCCTAAACTCAGTTTTATTAACGCATTTCGAGATTTACATTTGAAGTCAACCCATGCAGATTATAGAAGTTAATTCTACAATGAACTTTGATTCAACTCTGTAGGTTTTGCTGAGTTGACAGCATGTGTGGCTGTTAACCGCTGAGAGTATTTCAGTTCACTCTCTTTGCTCTACATTTTCTTGATGAAGAACTGTCCATGCCAATACATCTTGCAATGATAACGTTAATTTGTCAGTTAAATTAAATTCCCAATTTACATTTTTTGGTTTGTAACACACTTTATTAGTTGTAAGCCAATATTATCTATAGTTATATATGTCAACCATTATAAGCCTCTTACAGCATACGTTTAGGCTGATGTTTAAACATAATAAATGGCAATATAGTAATACAAAGTTGATATATTATACTATATAAAAATTCATAAAATAACTTATAACCGACTAAAGAATAAACTATCCTTATATGCGCTTACAACTATATTATATTAAGACTGGTCTTCTATATATTTGATTTCCTCCACTCTACTTTTCAGCTTTAAGATATACGAGCAAACATTTAGTATTTAACCAACATTGTTGTATATTAGTGGCTTGTTTTAACTTTGGAACATGTTCAGGTGCTGTCATAATTTAATTGAGCTAGCAGACTACTGGAGTCGATGGAGCTTTGAACACATTCAGCGTGTTTCAATCATTTAAAGAGGCCAATATTAACCAAGAGGTTAAAATAACTGCTGCTTCAGATGATCACCATCAAAGCCTTTTCACTGTGAAGTATAACTACAAAAGTGAAACAAAAAACAGCCATAGCTCCAATGCTGTCAACATTTGGTCTACTCTATTAGCCACTAGAGAAGGTCACCAACCACCAGTTGAAGGACCAGGATAGTTCAAAGACATCAAGCCGCTTGGTAAACTTGTAAAAATGGTGAGCGTATGTGCTGCTCTTTTTCGGCACACTGAGGTGTACGTTTCTTTACCGTTAAAAATGTCCCGATGGTTCTCATCCGCCTCCTTTAAAGTCTGACATTGCAAGCTGCCTCCTAGACACATTCCAGTCGGCTCTGTTTTGGATCAACAGTTCCCATAATGCTTTGGGAGGAATTATAACGTTGTCATTGACTCAGTGAGTCAAAATGAGGGCTACAATTGTGGGCATCATTTATTTTAAGCCTATATGTTTGTGCACATCTAAATGAAATGTCTCCATTTAAGCATCAATCATTAGCAATTAGCATTGTTTTTTGCAATAAACAGACACCTGTAAAAGGAATGCTTTAATACTGGGGAAACAGTAGTTCTGGAGTAGAAGCATCTTTTTTATGATTTACAGGATTAATGAATTTCACAATGGATTCTCGGAAAATGCAATAGTGAAAGTAAAATGTCTTTGTTAAGATTTGACTAACCCTTAGAAGAGGCGGCTGATTTATTGATGCATACTATGACAATGGGAAGCTTAATGTAAGTTGTTTAGGAATTCACTGTATTTAGCCTGACACTGATAATTTAGCTACAAGTTCCAACAAATGATCACAATATTCCCATTAGTGTATGCAAAAGCTATTACCACAAGGAGTATGTGTGAATATATCACAGATGTGCACTCAGGAGTCACACTTATACACCCACATGTGTAGGTAGGCAGGAAGTAGTATGATCCGAACCTGGGCTACGTGTCAATTATTTTCTGATAAGCCAGAATATTATTTTAATTCAACTACAAGCCGAGCCTCTTGATCATTTAAGAGCACTCTCACACCCACAATCTGGAAAACACAGGGAGGTTATTTGCGAGTAGGTTTATGTATGTATGTATGCTTACTTAGATGCTGCTATTTATGCTTTTAATCCTCTCTTCAAAGCCTGCGCTAACTGCTACAGTTCTTTCTGCGTGTCCTACTTTGAGTGCATTCTGCTTTTCATCTGATAATATCATGGAATGTAGTATCTAAAAGGATAAATAAACTATAGCAAAACACACAGATGATAATACAACAGTTGTGTTTGCGGATGCCAAGCTTACAGAGGAACATCACACTTAAACACTGTCACTTGAATCTGCGACTCACACACACACACACAACCACACACACACACACACACACACACACACACACACACACACACATACACACACACACACACACACACACACACACCACACACACACACACAATCATAAGGACATACCTCAGGGCACGAGGATCCTTCCAAACACACACTCCCAGCAAAAGCCGTCTCCATGTGCTCAGTGAGGCATTGTGTGTGTGTGTGTGTGTGTGTGTGTGTGTGTGTGTGTGTGTGTGTGTGTGTGTGTGTGTGTGTGTGTGTGTGTGTGTGTGTGTGTGTGTGTGTGTGTGTGTGTGTGTGTGTGTGTGTGTGTCAAGATGTCTGTAAATGCTGTGGGTATGTTATCTATCCGTATGTCATCTCTCCTCTGATGTGACCTTTACACACAGACATTGCCTTCCCGCCCTGCCAGCAACACTGCTAACACAATTACACTGGGCTAATGAACAGAGGACCCTGATAAAGTGATACCCACCCACACACACAACACACACACACACACACACACACAAACACACACACACACACACACACACACACACACACACACACACACACACACACACTTTCTCCATGCATATCAATCTCCCTGTAAAGGCTACATTTGCATCTTTAATATAACTGAAAGTGCTTATTAAAGTGCACACATCAGTTTCGATCACATGGAGGATGAGCAACGTTTAACCCCTCGCACTCCTCCTCTGTTCTATCAAATCCAACCTTCTTTTCTCCCCTTCCACCCGTCAGAAAATGCACTTCTTTAGGCTTTAGAATATGAGCATGATACATTTAACAGCAGTAAGTTTACAATAATAATGCTGCCAGGAAGTACATCTCTCAGTGAGGCTGAGAAGCTCTCAACATGAAATGATCCCAGTGTGACATTTTGATTAGATTTCACACCGGTATGAATACATTTGTTTCATTAGGTGTAGCGCTAATATTTACAAAAGGCTCTCAGAGGGCTTTTCCGAGGTAATATAAAATGGAACCCCCTGGCTGGGCTTTTTATTTCGCAAGGAGAGGCACTTGAGGATTCATGGGAGGCAACATAACGGCCATGGAAATTACGCATTCAATCATACAATACATTCCTATAGCAAAATAAAAGTGACATTTGAATACAGATGTAATTGCTGCTGTTGAAAGGCACTAATGTAAAGAAGGCATTAGAGGTTGATAATATTTGAGGTACTGAAAGATGTACATCTTCAACATTTTTCCACCTCCCGCTCGTTGAATGGCTTCAACCAATATAGTCTTTTGCCTCCCTTGAATGAATGTTAACACGTATATTTCTCTGCTTTTGTGTGATCAATGTCCACAGAGAACCTTTCCAACCTGCACTCATTTCCTGTCATAATATATTCTGACGCAGTGGTTGTCAAAAGGGGTCCCCATAAGGCACTGTAGGGGTACCCAAGGGAGGAATGCAGGGGCCCTGCAACAAGCAGTAAAATTAGACTATACCAAATGTAATTCGCTTGAAATGTTTCCAGTTAGAAATGCCTTTTGGTTCATGTGTCACCATGTTCCCTTTTCCATGTTGGACAGCAATGCAATTGACTTCAGTTCCATTTGATACTAAATCAACAACAGACCTCTTCCTTATGAGGTTTTTGGGACGGAACCTTCTCAAATGGGGGTCTGGAGTCTAATTTGTCTTTACTTAGGGGGTCGTGACATAAAAATCCTAAAGAAAGTGTGCAATCATTCCATTTCTTATCAAATCTGGATCTACATTTTTGACATGAGGTTACAGTGACATAGGAAGAGGGAGAAACGTTGAGGCGTTTCGTTGGCCTGATTGCGATTGGATGGGATCCTGGGTTGCTGAGTCTGGTTCTGATTATCACGTCCAAGCATTGAGGACATTCCAGCACTGCTGCGGGGCCATGGCCTCACAGAGGGAGGGGGGTTAACCAGAAGGCACGTGTTCCCCTGATCCTATTGTACCTTATAAGTGGGAACAAAAGACAACATGATGGTCATGTGTAGATGAGCCTCCAACAAGATCTTCCAATCTGAATATGCTAACTATCAACGTCTTTCTGTCTGAATCTCTCCAAGCCCCATGGCTGCTGTTCGGCAGCTGATCCTGGCCTTTGACCTCCCTCTGGGCGAGTCAAAAAAGAATATCCCTACCAGAAGCAATAAAGAATCACAATGGTGTTATTGCAGTCTAATGAAACGTGGGACAACGAAACGAATGAGACACATTAGTTTCATGAGCAGTTCAAGTTCTGTAAGTATGTACAAGTTGATCTATAATCCTCCACAAAGGAAGAACTGTTCATCTGTAAGAGACAGCTTTATCTTAACTTCCTGAACTTTAGCAATGAATGAGCAACCTGTAAGTCTGTATGAATACATTTACTTAGCTTGTAAAGTCAGTGTGTGTGTGCAAAAACACCCGGTTTAGAGGATTTCATCTTATTAGGTAATCTAAGATCGGCCTTTTAGAAGAATTATATAATATCAAGTGTTATCATTATGCTATCATCTGTCTTGTTTTAAGATGTTAAAGGTATTTCTTGAAGTACACTTGAAGTAGTTCCAAATGTAAGTGGAATGATCTTACCCTCTTGAAGAAAAAGAACATGAAATATATTAAATGGCTTCATAAGAATCGCTACTGACACAATTCACTGCTTTGAATGACACAACATCATTAATACAACTTAGGATAGAATTGGAGTAGATCACAGGGACAGTTACAATAAACCTGACACAATTAAGCCATAAAACTACTGGGAGGAGACTGGAGTTCACCTCTGAGACACGGCAATAAATACATAATGGTATACAAACACAGATATTCATACTGGTTCTCTTACTGCTACAACCACACACACACACGACCACAATACATTTGAACAAAATCCCGGTTTCCTCATCCAGTTACTCTCGCAAACAAACATGATTAATGTCACTATACAGCAGCGTATGAACTCTACAGAGCCTCGTGCAAACTAATCATCAAGTTTCAGACAATCATTTCATTTCTGAACACAATCTAATGCAGACGTTTGTCTTGTTAGCTCACAATCTCGACCCTGGAGCCTCGCTCTCTGGATGCATGTTTATCTCAGGCATGAGGGCTTGAAGGCTTGTGGAATTTCTAGAACGCAGCTATAGAAATTCATGATGTGTGCTTGTTAACCTTGCAGCAATGCTTCAGCTGGGTTCAGCACTGCATACGCCCATGGGGGTGCATAAATAATCCGCTGCATATGTTAGCTGTCCTGGTTGAGAGTGCTGATGTATTGTACGTATTTGTTTTGCTTTTCTTGCAGCGTGGAAATCATGATTCAAGCGGGAAAATAAAAAAGTACTTCTAGCCTAATGATAGGGGTTTCCGTGTTGTTTATCTTGCCTGCTCTCTATAAGGCAATAAAGGTATGAACGCAGGTTTACAAAAGAAAGTCAAAAAAATTAAGAACAAAATTAACTACATTCATTGGAGAATACAAAAAAGAAAGTGTAATTAGATCTTATTCAAAAACAAAAAGTGAACAGAATAATAATAATAAAACAATTCTACTCTTTTAATACTTTCACAAATAAAATAACTAAAGGCTACACCCTGAGTGTTTCCAAAAGCATCATATATTCCCCCCCATGATTTGGATCCGCTCCAAAATGCAATGGGTACTTTCTTGGCCAACGCTACACCAGTCCATCACGTTTCATAAAAATAACAAATACGGACAGAAGAATTAAGAGTATTCAATTCTGTATACGGCTTGAATAACTAAAGCAAAATGAGGACCATCACGCTCAAGTATAAACAGCTTTTTAAAAATTGTTTACCAAAGACATTTAAGCTGGCTCAAAGTATTGATAATGCGTGTCGGAGGGGAAACACACACCCCGAGCCCTGCTGATGGGGACCGGATTGTGCAGCTCAGGCCAAGCGCTCATGGTGAATGTGAACTGTGGAGTATCAGCATCCCTCATATCATGCCTTCACAGCCGGAGAACTGCTGCTGCTGAATACATATTCAGTCGGACTGTGTTACAGCCAGAGTCGTACTGACACTGCTTTTAAACAGTTTTTGGTTCAGGCATGTGGAGGGGACACCCCTGGGCCCGGGGTCAGGGAGGGCGTGAGAGCACAGAGGGGCCTGGCTGGGAGAGAGGGACGGACACAGAGTCAGAGACTGATCTGATCCTGTGTCTGTGGATGTGCTCCGAGGCAGCAATCCAATACTGTAAACATGCAGTCCACCCTAACACTGTGAGACACGACCCCCAGGGGGGCCGAGAGAAGATCTTCAGAAGAGTTCAGAAGGGTATATTAACTACAGAGCCCATCTTGACAAGTCGTTTAGTACTTGGTCATAAAACCTCACTATTTCTGAAGTTGTTAAAGATCCCCCAGCTCACTTGAAATGTCTGCTATACTTCCTGGGAAATGGTGCATCTTCAGTGGTGACCTCACGCTGCGCTAGTCTAACTATGAAGTCATCTCAATCTTACAGACTGTCTCCCTTGTTTCCTGTCATCGCTACTGACATAATCTAATAAAGGCATCACTATTGTCATCAGGGCCGCCCCTGGCCAACTTGGGGCCCCAAGCGACATTGTGAGATGAGGCCCCCCCCAACCGACAGGAGTGAAACACATTTTTTTGGAAACAAAGTAGGCTACTTATATAAATATAATTCCTGTTTATTATTAGTATCAACACAGTTACTTTTGTATACAGTGAGGTAAATGGTAAATGTGCATGTACGTCTGCATTTCCTGCCAAATACTAGCCTCAAAAAGATTAAAATATAATGAATGCAAATAAACTACTTCTACTAATAATAATAATCATAATCATAATCAATTCAATAATATAAATACTATATTATTTTATTATAATATAGTTGTAATATAGTCAAGACAAAACATGCTTATGACATGCTCAAAAACTGATATTTCTTAAATCTGTATTCTAGTTCCCTCTGTCAGCAATGTATCAACAACTACACACACATTTATATCAGTATTTCTCTGTGTTGTGGTTGACATGATGATGACTGTTAGGAGTTAAGGGGAGAGGCTGAGCATCACCATGACGATGACTGTTAGGAGTTAAGGGGAGAGGCTGAGCGTCACCATGATGATGACTGTTAGGAGTTAAGGGGAGAGGCTGAGCATCACCATGATGATGACTGTTAGGAGTTAAGGGGAGAGGCTGAGCATCGCCATGAAATGTGCAAATTGACATAAAAATGAATAAAAGGGGAAAAAATGCTCCATATTTTTTAGGCTGTAAACTTTAACTGTTATGTAAGCCAACTAGACAGACAGTGTATCACTCTTCCTCCTGTACATTAGCAGATAAAAGGCATAACATACTTGAATTAATGTTAAATAAAGAATGCTGGAAATAACTGCATCTCCATTAGCCTGTATGGTCTGCAGAGACTGCCTTCTTCATGTCATGAAACATTCGCAAGTTGTACATTTGACTCATACAATAACCCACCTTCGAGTGATGCTCTAGTTTCTTCATGTTTTGTTTTTATCCCCTCTTCCTTGCGCCGGAATGAAACTGTCTTTTCACCGACATCTCTTCACCTGCACTAGTGGCCGTATCAAAGCCGTGATTGGTCAGATGTCAATTCATCGCAACGGTGTCGGGTTACAGACGTGCTCCCCTTCTCACCTCTCACTCTCTCTCGCTGTGCGCGGAGAACTGAGCGGAGAACTGCGCACAGCAGCTGAGGCCCTCTGGGCGGGGGCCCCTGCGCAAGGCGGGGCCCCATGCAGCCTGCGTGATTGGCCTGTAGGGAGGGGCGGCCCTGATTGTCATTCCTCATCAGAACTATCAGAACTAATCTTTCTGGATGATCAAACTGCTTTTCTCTTCAAAACTGGTAGCAAATGGATTTCTTTACGGACTTAACTGATATCTTGTCATAATGTTTGAACAGCAAATACATCACATTAAGGGAGCAATGATACTCTCCTATGGGACCTTTAACTTTGAGTATATGGCCTCTGATATTTAAATTGCCCTCAGTGAATGCAGGAATTACAGCTTGAAAAGAACACACACTATATGTCACATATAACTTGTAAGGTTTTCTTTTCTGTGTTTTGTCTTTCTTTCTAATCAAAAGTATCAACTTCATGAACCAAGGTGAAGTCAAGAAGATCACCAATATGTTAAGAAGTCCTCCGCTGAGGGAATATTCAACTGCACAAAGCCAATAATATGACTCATCACTTTATACAAGAATCACGCAGTCAGCAGAATTTAATTAAGGAAAGATGTATCTTTGAAGCTGTTGCAAAGGAAGCAGAAATGTCATTGCTGAGCTTGAACTATTTCACAAACGTTATTCAACATTATACTGCTGCGGCACTGTGCAAACAAGCAGCTAGTAAATACTGTTGTGTTATCAAGGGGACTAGTTATTGTAGACTTTCCAAATCCATATTAGAGCCATACATTAAGATTACAGAGGCCAGCAAGTTATGCTGATTTTCTCACAAAATAAATGCTATGGTGATATACTAATAGAAAAAACTTTCATTCTATACAAATACGTCTTTTGAGCAGCTCTGTCTTCCACAAACATTGGTAATAAAGAATTAGTTTAATTTGCCGGGACTTCTTGGCACAGAAGGATGGGCGTTATTCCATTTTTTGTGAACATATACCCGTTGCTGTTGCCAGTTTGAGGAGAACGCAAGCATTCTATCCCAAATTTCAAGTCATTTGGAACATTTTCAATCAACTCATGATACACTTGCTCAGTTTTTGGAAGCTGGCAATGGCCAACTACCTTCTAACAGGCTTCGTTTGTTTATTCATTTTCGACTGGCTCCATAAGCTTTTTGAACATTTCCATCACAGCCCACTGAGGAAGTATTAACACGTTCGATGACACTTTTCTCATGGCTCTGCTTCCACATAAATACAGTCCTGTCAGGAAGCCTGGCTAGGTTTTTTCATCTAAAAAAAAATGAGAGTAGAGGGAAACACAGAAATAATAAGCAAGGATTTGACACAATAGGTGTGGTTACATACAGAACAGAAAGACAAGTGCTCCAGTTGGGAGAAAATCTCAAGACTTACAGAAATCACAGATATTAGTTAATATAATCAAAGATTAAGATAATTATTCAAGTTAGATATCACTGACGGTGATATGGAAGAAAGCCAATTTCCAGATCTACAACACAAGGCAGACTACTGGTCAGTAAAACAAGATATGTGACCTTTGTTTTAACCCAAGGACACAAAACCAGCAACACATGACCTAAAAGATCTCTCCTTAAACAGTGAGAGTCTGCTGATAGAGAGAAACACAAGCCCTCTTCATGTGATGCATACTAACTATGTCTGCGTGACTCTGTGTTTTTGTGTGTTCAAGAGAGGAGAGCGCCAAAGATTGTGAAAACAAGTTCCATTTTCGCAGATAAAATCTGTTAATCTGCCTGTGCTGGCCCCTCTCAGTATATCAGCCTCATTCATTTCCCTGAAGGAGCTCTGGAGCGGGGTAACAGCCAGCGCAGAGACCCACTCACACTCGCAAAGAGAACCAGATGTTTGAACAGGGTCCATGTGCATGTTGCTTTTTGAGCAGAAATCCCATTTCGCCGTGTCATTGTAGGTGACGTAGTCTTTCGCCAGCAGGCACACGTTTCCCGTAAATAAGGCATCAGCACACATAAATGTAATGAACACACACACATGTCAAACTCCTAGCTGCCTGGAACCAATGGTATCTGATTGGAACCTAGGGCACATGCTCGAATGGAAATGTGTGTCTTTGTGTGTGAGTGCTCTGGCCCCTTAGCTTATTTTTCCGGCCTGCAAAATGTGGAAAAAATGCGCTGGGACTCCAAGTGTAGAGCAAAGTGCCAGAGAACACTGAACCAGAACAAACCCATAAAAATCCATGGCTCCATTAGCCATGTGCGAGCTTAGCCTGGCACAGCTCGGTTTGGTTGAATTTGGCCGTATGACATGGATTTCAGAACAACAGCTGCAAATAAAACTTCTTTCAAATCTCCGGACTTCAACAAAAGGCAGATTTGTCGACGTGTGAGTGTGACATCAGCGATTAAAGCAGATCTGATTGGTAATAAAGGCTCTGTTGTATGCTTCTTAATCTACTTGATGAGCCAGTCTCTAGTTTCTGGTGAGTCCCCTTCATAATGCCAGACAACATATCTCATTCTTGTATGCAGTAATGTCTCCCGCTGTACACTTATGATGTAATATGTACAAGACAGTCAATGTCTCTTTACGACACCACCCGCACGTCTTCTGGAAACGATGATTATAATCGAATGCTGAGGCCTTGATTTGAATTCACATGCACTCACACAGCTGTGGCAGTTTACAGTGCAACAGTGTGAAGGGTGGATCTAATCAGAGGGGATGGAATGCGACCTCTCACCCTCAGCTATGGCCCTCTGCAGCCGCTGCAGCAGGCTTATCTGATTGGTCTGTCGAGCACCGTAATCATTCACAGAACACCAGACAGTGCTGCCAGAAACTGGAGGGACGGAGGGGAGCAGAAAGAAAGCAACAGTGGGCTGGTAGAAAGAATCAGAGCTGCAAAATGCTGCAAGCTGCTTGTTAAGATACCTCATTGAATGATTTTCGAATAAAACTAATCAATGCACGTGGCCTTGAAGTCAGAAACAAGGGATGTTGATCATGTAATTACCCTTCTCATGTTTTCGGTTCAGTTTTATTTTCACATTCCCTAACATTCAGATATAGGGAATGTTGGAGTGTTATTCTATTTTGTCATGGTATACTTTGAAAAAGAAATAAAGCTGGTTTTGATTCAGTTTCTTGAATGCTTTGTAGTAAATGGCAATGCATTCTAAACACGTTAAATGCATTTCCTTAGTCATAAAACATTTGCAGAGTTGATTTTCTCATTGTTAATATTGTGCAATTGTTTGCTAGCTTGCAGGCGCCCTCTTCGCTGTCTTAGCGGGCACAATGTAATGCTCCCCCACATGTTAATGCCATTTAACCGCGGGGAATAGTGTGAATCGCTGGCAGGAATGGCAATTGTATTGGCCCAATGCTTTCACACAGATACAAACAAAACAGGAATGCTAGTAGTGGTCAAAAACTCTGCAGGCCATCATTACTTTTGGATGCATTTGGTAACTGTGATGTGAAGTTCTGTTCCAAATTGCAACAGTGAAGCGTTTTGGATGTTCTACCTCCGACTGGCTTCTTCTTCACAGCGACAGCAGCCGAGGCACATGGGAATCATAATGTATACAGCCACCTGCGAAAATGTACTTGGAAACAAATACAACTGATGGTGAGAACATAAAGCAGTAGTATCATTGCATCATCCGGGCGACTCTGAGGTAAATCGATGATCATTGAGGATGTTATAAACGCACTTGGATTCAGACACGTCGTTGTGTGAGCCGTTGACAAGAGAAAATATCCATCTTTTCTCATCAACTTCTCTGTTTCTATTAACAATCCATGTTCCTGCCAGTGTTAGTCAGTTAGCTTCCTCCAACAATAAACACAAGATCTCAAAGCCTTACATTTATGATAATATTCAGTTTTCTTATGAGACATAATACTTCCCTGTATTCCTGCAGTTTGTTACAGCCCAAGTATAGCCACTAAGTCACTCTTAAACAGCACCACAAGCAGCAATTCCTCACACACACTCAGTCTACTCTGTATTTCTCTCCATGCAACATTTTTCTTTCCTCCAGTTGTGAGCATCATCATGCAGAGAAAACCCCATCAGTAATCCCCTGCTGCTCAGCTCTGAAACTGCCTGGTTGCCCCATGGTAGTTATAGGTCACACACACACACACACACACACACACACACACACACACACACACACACACACACACACACACACACACACACACACACAACCACACACACACACACACACACACACACACACACACACACACACACATCTTGAATCTTGACAATGTGGGTCCCTTTAGGTCACAGAAGCTGTACATATGTCTCTCTCATGCACACACACACACACACACACACACACACACACACACACACACACACACACACACACACACACACACACACACACACACACACACACACACACACACACACACACACACACACACACACACACACACACACACACACACACGCGCACACACAGCAGCAGCAGTCTGAGTGTGTGACAGAAATGCCAGTCTTTATCGCGCCCTGCAGTTTAACCCCTTCTAATCCCTTCAGAGTGGCGGAGCTTTATGGTCAATTCACACTCTTTCATGCTTTTTATTCCCCGTCTCTGTAGCCCCAAGAGTAATCCCTCTGCGGTTGTGGAGAAACATCAGACATGAGCGGAATACACTCATCACACACAGTGACATGGATAAAACAAACACACACAAGAAGACATTGATGCACAACACAGTCACACAATACACGGTGCTTCACGTAAAATGACTAAATAGACAGTAATGTCTTTGATTAATGCTGCAAATCATGCTACAGCTTCCCTTTCTAGCCTGTTTCAATTACATTTTCTGTTCAAAAATATAAATATGTAGCTAAGGGCGTAAACCACAGTGTTTCCTGAATTAATGAAGTTATCATTTGGTCTATTAAATGGCATACAAATTCAGAGATTTTCTAGAACCATAGGCGACATTTCTTCTTCATATTTTGTCCAACCAAGGGTCATAACGAGGTCAAGGGTCATAACGAGGTCAAGGGTCATAACCCCCAAATATGAACACAAGAACAACAAAAATGCCCTTGCACATTATTTTCTAGTTCTTTTCCTGTGAACCGGCAAATAGTTTTCACTATATTAAATGAATGCTAGTGCTGGTATGGTTTATTACCCATAAAGTCTTAACTCAGACATAAAGTCATTAAATGTTTATATTCCATGTTTTTGTGAAATATAACAAATATTAGAAAATATATTGTATTAAGAGTGTCATGCCTTTCAAGTATCACAGTGCTGACCTCAGAATCAATAACAAAGCAAACAATGGCCACCTGAATAACACTCCAGATCAAGTGCAGATGGGCTGCTGAAACATGATGCATGTGTTTAAGTAAATATCACCCTCAGAAGCCAGCAACACTGTCAGAATCAACTGTGAGTGAGCGCTACCAAGATGTTCCTGTGTGTTTCAATTGTAATGTGACCATAGGTCAACATAAAGCAGACTCAGCACAGCGTCAGATGAAGGAGCTGGAATTTAACTTGGCACCATTTACAATGGAAACATTTAGATAGGTGCATTCTTTAATGAATAATTGTGTCGTTGGAAAAATACAACGTGTACCATGGCCATCACCTAATATGTACTGTAGTATTTCTGCTTTCCATACTTATGAGAAGAAAAAGGAAACTCATTTAAAAAAATATTGTTTTGATTATGGTGCTGAAACAAGCTAGAAACAAGTAAATTAATCAATCTGTCAACTGGAATAATCATCAACTATTTTGATAAACAAACACTAGTTTCAGATGACAAATCTGAAGATTAGCTGATCTGATTATAATTTGATATCAATCTAAAATGTATTGTTGGGTACATTTCATCATTTGCAAATATAAATATATTTGGATTTTGGGCTGTGAAAAACTGAAAATGTCATCTTGGTTTCTGGTGGACATTATTCATAATTCTCAAATAATAGTTTATCAATTATAAAGAAATATTCAAATATACAAAATATAAATAGTGAAGTTGGAGGAAAAGCATATTATTTAAATAAAAAGAAGGCAGAATTTACTAAACTCCCTGCATCTGATGAGCATAAGAAACTTAGTGTATACTAGGACACATTGTAGCAGAGGTGGGACCAAGTCATTGTTTTGCAAGTCCGAGTCAAGTCTCAAGTCTTTGCGCTCAAGTCCAAGTCGAGTCTCAAGTCAGGATGGGCCAGTTCAAGTCAAGTCCAAGTCCTAAACTTTGACAAAACGAGTCATAAACAAGTCATTATGTGTTTTTCACCAAATGTAATGACATCGATCAACAGAATAATACTTAATAATCAAATTGCTCTTTATTAGTCACATTAATAATTTAATAATCCATTTTCTCTCTGCTGGTAAAGTAACGTGTGTTTTTCTAATTTAAGAGGGATCAGTAAGGTAAGGCTACCGTGACGATTGTAGCGTGTCAAACTCACACAGGTGCAGGTGTGCATGGGCTGCGTTTACAATAAAGCTTCACAGGAGAAGAAACATGCCGTTGAATGCCTCCAGGGGTACACAGGGAAGCCAGTCAACTACATCAGCACACAGTGGGAAAATGAAATGTTGTGTTCAACAGCCACATAAACGGTTCAGTTTCCTCGGTTTCACAAGAGGAAAGAATTTGAAACTATGTGTGGAGAGGCGAGGCATGAAACACACACACAAATATAAACGCTGAAAAACAAACCCCATAGCTACACACCGACTCAAAACACACACATAATATTTCACACAACCAATTTCCCAAAACCACATGCATAAACACTCAAATACTCCACTGCCGCATACACGCAGGCACGCGCTGCTACGAACACACACATTCATGCACCCACACACACAACCATGGACAGAAGATGTGAATGCATGCAGCGAATGGCTCAGTTTCTCTCATTAGGGAGAAGAGCTGCCTGCAGCAAAGCCTCCTCTAGTCAGTCTGCAGAGATCTCTAAAACCAACAGCACTAGTCAGACAGAGAGGGGGGGGTCAAACAGTCTTACACTGACTGCAACGACACTGATAGAACAGATAAAGGGAATGAATGGAAGAGAGAGTGTAATCATAAGGGGTTCAATGGTAGGAACACAGTAGATGCTGTATCTTTACATTTCCTGTTCTGATGACGGCTGATAGCACATTGAAGACACACAGAACAGCCAATCATAGTCAAGATAATGTATCTACGATGCACCAGCGAGATACCACTGATGATTTCCTGCAGCATTAATGCATGTTGAGTGTAGGAAATCATCGCAAGTCTTCTAGCTAGCTAGGAAGATTTGAACTGGTTCCAGTCAAGGCAGACCAGTTTCTGAAAAATAAAGCATCTGCTCGGTTGAGACCATAAGGTCAAGACCACCCATGAGACTGGTACAATTATAAACAAGACGGCATGCTAGTTAGGCTACATGTCTGACGGCGCTTTAAATTAAATGCTACCTTCAGATTACTAACAAGCTCATAATGACAAGATTAACATGCTGATGTTTGGCAGGTATGATGTCAACTAGATTGGTTCAGCATGTTAGCATGCTGGCTTTGGCTGATAGGCAAAGGTCAAGCAAAGTGTTCGACAACTTGGAAGTCGGACTCGATCATGGTGCTTCATGGAGAAAAACTCTGCAGGGTCAATCAAAGTCATTAAGATTCATCTTATGGGGACCATGAATTTATGTACAAACTCCATTGCAATCCATCTAAAGGTTCCTGAGATATTCCAGTCAGGACTAATTAGTGGACCGTCATTGCCCCCCATGTAGCTAACTCACAAACAAACTGTGAGACAACAATACACATCGCATTTTATTGCATAGGTTTACAAGTCAGAGTTATTGCAGCTTGTTTACTACTACCTGCAACACGGATAACTCTACATAAAAGTATTATATTTGTGTGGATGCCAACCTACAGCACAATATGTTATGCTCTAACATGCACTTTAATCTTAATGCAGGTCCAAATGAATGGAAAAGTAGAGAAAAGCAACATGATGAAAAACATGAAATAACTGAAACTTTTTATAATATTTGTATTAAAATACACAGAATGTATGGGAGTTTGAATAAAGCCCTTTGAATATCCTGAAGGACAAAGAGAAAGCTAGGCAGAGAGAGAATAAAGAGATGAGGACAAAACAAAAAGAATAGGACTCAATATCTAGGCACAGGAGAAAGAGAGAAATAGAGATAGAAACAGGAAATAATAGACAGCCCCATTAGGCAGAGGTTATTGAGTAAATTCATCTCACTAGACAAAAGCTTCTCCCGTGGTTGTGTCACTGCCGCTTCCACAAGTCTCAACGCTTTCTCTCCAATTTTGGTCCATTTGCAACCCCAAGCATCTGTTAAAAGCTAAATTGCCCGTCTGCATTGCCTTAAAATGCTTTCCCATGCATCACCACCCTATGAAGGTTGCGATACGCGGGGCAATTCAAACAGCCAAGGATATTCCCGAGCACCTGCACTTTCAAACAGGAGACCTCAAGGTGCCTTAAATGGATTCCGACATGTTTTGAATGACCCCACGGTTCACTTTGTTATGGAGGAGTGGAAGCATTTACTATCGACACTACACCGTTTCCGTGTCTTATCAGCCGCATCCTTCTTACAGACAGAACGCAGGGGAAAAGAAAGCTGGCATACCAAGACAAAGGAAGAAGGGGCTGGATTGGCAGCACCTTGCTCTTGGAGGTTTAAACTGAGTGGAGGAAGTTCCATGTTTTACTTGAGTCGAGAGAGAGAGAGAAGTCCATACACACCACAAAATATAGGTTGATAACAGGAGTAAGACACCTGTACACTTACCCCTTCTTCCTACTGTGTAGATTGTAGAACAAGAAGAATATCCACTAGAGATGTTGGACAACTCTGCACTCGAAGCCTGATTCCCCATCAGTTGCACAGATTGGAGCAGAACCAGTTAAACAATCAAAGATATCAGTCCAAAGATCTATCTAGGCTCTTATGGACACTGTGTAAGGATGCTTTAAAAAACTGCCAATTTGTCCTTGAGGAAAACGCTGAACATGGAAGCTACACCAGAGAGGGTGCGTCATTCTCTTATCCTATTCCTCAAACACACACCGACAAAACCTTACAGTACAGTCACCTCTCCCTCACACACGCAGGTTTGTGATTGACTAAGCACTCAACAAAATGAGCTAAGCCTCTGTGTGTGTGTGTGTGTGTGTGTGTGTGTGTGTGTGTGTGTGTGTGTGTGTGTGTGTGTGTGTGTGTGTGTGTGTGTGTGTGTGTGTGTGTGTGTGTGTGTGTGTGTGTGTGTGTGTGTGTGTGTGTGTGTGTGTGTGATGATCAGGGAAGTGTAATTGTATTCACTGACTCAGCATTTCTGCGCTGACTGTCATTCCTGTCATTTTACCGCAGTTCCATCTCTCACTGCAGGGCCTTTGGGAGCTGCCAGGGTTCCTCTCATAAATGCTTAAAACACAAGATCGATGGCACTGTCCGTTTACCTTATAGCAGCTGGATAATGGTCTGTTTGCAGCATGATGAAAACACAAATCATACGGAACTCCTGGTAGGCTTTGTTCGGCCCCACAGTGCGGGGGATGGCTGAACTCTGGATTGGTACACACTTTTCATAGTGGGAGAAACGGAACAGTTGAATAAACCCCAGCTAAGTATCACACTGAAGTGAAGTTGTGACTCAGGATACTAAGAACAGTGTTCACTTCGGAGAGCTTTTATAAAAACTACAGCAATTTCAGCGCCAGACATTGAGTTTTTCTTTGAAAAGGCCTATAATTTGGCGCCATTATGTCCCATATCGTCCACAAAGAATACGTCTCTAAGGAAAATATAAGAGGTACACAGGAGACTGATATTGAAATAAAAAAAGGTCAATGCCTAGAAATCAAAATCAGCAAAGACAACACAATTCGAGGCAGTGTTCCCATCACCTCTTTCTTCCCAGCTTCCCTTTCTCTCCTCATTCCTTGACAACCTTAATCACTTCCAGAAAGCCCATCATTTGAATTGCACAACCTCAACCTCAGTGGTTTTTCTCTCGATCCATCCCCTCCCTCTTCTCCGAGTCCATTCATCTGAGTCACATTGTCAGGAAAACCGTCACTCTCTTTGGCTCGCTGCTTCCAGCTCCCTTTTCCTACTCATTTTCTTCCATTTCTCACTTTTTGCCGTTCTACCCATGACTTTACTCTCTTGATGTTGCTTTCTCCTTTGTTCATGCCGCTTTCTTTCCTTACATCCTCTTGCAATAAAGGCCAAAGGAAATATATCACTAGCTAGGTTCCCAATACATTCAAGAGTTTATATGATTAGATTAAAGGTGGGGTTCAAAAGAACCGAATACTGTGCATTTGTTCCTCTTCAAACTGCATGATGTATGGCCAACATTGCTTTAATTTCATTGAACTTCTTGCAACAGGTGATTACCTCAAAATTGTCCAAAAGTTGGATAGAAATGCAGAATATGTCATTGCCTTTCCTTTTGACCTCCATGCCCGTACATTTTCCAATTTCTTCCTACTCTTTCATCCCATGTATTCCCTTCCCTTCTGCAGTATGCAAGCCCAGATAACTGAGAATGCACATATGACCAATTCAACCTACCGCTCAGCTTCAGAGGCCTTATGCCTACTCTCCCTGATTTGGAGCTCTGAAATCCCTCATTCTTCCTTCTTTTTTACTATCTCTTCCATGTGTGCTGCAATGCGAAAGTGGATTCCATCCCTACCGATTTCTACAAACTCTTTTTTTGCTCGAATTTCCAGTGTCAGCCATGTTATTTCAGTTGACAAACCTCAAACTGCTTCATGAATGCTGTTGAGCAAGGGCTCCAGAGAAAGCTGGGCTGTGTTAGATCTTTTGCCTCTTTTATACCTTTGGTGTCAAGCGTACTTTACCCTCAAAGTGTTTAGCATGGGCTCGCCCGGGGGGAGAAATCCAGAGGAACAAGAAAGTGGAAACCTTGTCCTCTCAGAAACCCTTGGAATTCAGTTTTTGAAAATGTTTCCTTTGGCTTCTTTCATGGTATAACCCTTCCTGAAGCTGTAAGGCCACATTTGAAAGTGTAAGATGCCTTGAAGGCCGGGCAGTATCACCTTATCCATCTCTCTGTCCACCTTTTCATTTCCCTCCTGCTCCTCCCCATGGCCTGGGAAAGTCTAACCACCACTACAGACAAGATAAGAGATCTGCATCTGAAAGCCATGTATGGAAATAACAAGGAGGAAGCTCTCTAAATTTGACCTTGGCCCCAAGCTAAATATAAACAAGGAAAGATGGAGGGTAAAGGGAGGATGTCCGAGTGTGTGTGTCTGCACGTCTGAGAACTATTGGGATCCGGCTAATGTTGCAGTGGCACAGGAAACGCAGACAAGTTCAGTAATGTGGGTATGTTCTGCTATACATACACACACACTTACACACACAGATTATTTTGCTGCCTCAACTGTTCAGACAGTGCAGAACATAAGGCAGAAATTGGCCATTTGGGAGAACAAACACAAGCTGTATGTTCTGCAGCAGCACAAGAAAATGGGTTGCTGGAATTATTTTAATTGCTGACAAAACAACGGCAGAATGATCCTTGCTCACACTAAGATAGGAAATAATTCCCCCACCCATCACAAGACGTTGGTCTCCCTTGAAAAATACCAAACGCGGATGCTAACGACAATCACAAAGCTCCTCGCAAGTCGGGAAGCCAAGTGTTTGCAATCATTCACCGAGTAAAAGTGGCTGCCACCTGCGTCTGGCGGTTAGCTGTCACATCTGTGCAGAGTCGGAGCGTCTCGTCCCCTTTACAAGAGAAACTATTTCAATCTGCCTTCCCCGTTTGATCTGCCTTGGCCTTTCACTGCGGAGGCTGCATCAAAAGGTGCCGGGAACTTAAAAGCTCCATCGCTCCATCGCTCTCCCTCCACCGCGCTCTCTTTTGCTCTCATCCTATTTCTCTCATCCATTTCCTCCGTCTTTTCTGTTCAGACAGAATTTGGGAGTTGTAAACATTTTGTCACTCATTAGAAAAAAAGGAGGCAAAAAGAACACGGTTCATCTGTTGTCTCATGTTGGCGACAATATAACAAAAGAAAGAAAAGGCTGTTAATTACACACTACATGAGGTGAAGACTCTTCAATTATCCGATCCACACTCATCTTTCTGCCTGCGTTCAAACCATTTGCTCGATACTGCTCTTCACAAGAAATACTTCCTTCCAAAACTGTATAACAATGACTAACCCCATGTTACTTGCATTTCTTGAAGAACAATTGTGTTTGTGCCTCCATTATGAACAAACAATCAAAGAAAACTGTTGATGAGCTGAAGTGAATGGGCTGAACATCCTCAAGTCTCAACTGTGTTATCCATTTGTTGTATTACTTGTGTTCCTTTAAATGTCATTGTGACGTTCTGACTTTCAGAACCCACAATCACTCCCACATATCCGAAGGAAGTACAGTCACATTTCTCATCTTCCTGGACATTTGTAAACCATTGCATTTCCAATAAATATTGGATTCATTTTAAGAAAGATCTCTCCTTACTGAAATGACTGACATATTGATATAGTCAGAAGAGGAAAATAGGAAAACCGACACACGCCTTTTGGTTACAACAGAGTATATATAGGACTGTTTCAACCGATTACTCTCATCTCTGTTATTTGATCTACATGCTGGTCGAAGCTAATCAGATAATGTACCTCAAAAAGCAGTTCAAACAATTAATGTTGCACGTGTGATTCAAACTGGTATTTTGCCATGTAATATCAGCTTACTTGGCAGTATAGTCGTCAGCCGCTCAATAGACGGAGCTGGCTGCAGCTCTGCTGGGTCTGCGCTTCAGCTCCCGCTGGGGACGCCCGTACAGCATTTAAATGTAGACTCTGAAGGCACTATGAATAAAAACCCCAGCTAAATGCACTTACACTTCCTATTGACGTGTTAGGATAACACAACCTTCTCTAGGTGTTTCACAAGTGGAACGAGTCAAAAAACTGCTTGATCAATCTGCTTCATTCTTATTCTCTTGCCATCCCTCCTCCTGGGTGTATTTATTACAGGCACTTGAGGTTTGAAGCGGCTCGACGCAGACAGACCGCAGGGTGCACCCCCGACCGTCTGCAGCCCTCAGCTCAGGCCTTAGCCACTGCCACCACGGCCCACACCCAGCTGAGCCACGCACACACACACACACACACACACACACACACACACACACACACACACACACACACACACACACACACACACACACGCACGCACGCACGCACACACTTGCTGTAGCGGTTGGTGTTGTAGCCAATCTCCCTTATAATGTAATGGAATCGATTTCAGTCAACAGTAAGATAAATAGCATCTTGCAAAACTCTTTTTCTCCCAAAAGAAATATGCAAAAGCTCGCCTTTGAATACTGTTTTTGACCAGCATTAGCAAAAGAATAATACAATTAGCAAGTCTTGGTCGACTAAGACCAAAATGACCGATTGTTCGACTAAACAACTAAGAGCGGGCAGCCTTTTTGTCAATAATGACAGTACACTTTAGGATATTGATACATCACAGGTTCCATTTCAGAAAAAAAACACATACAATTGCAATAAAACATCAACTATCACTACCACAAAGACATTAGAGCTCATATAACTAAATTATAGTCTTAGCTATTGAAGATTTTTTTTCAAACTACAAGAAAGTATAATAGTTACTTTAAATATGTGATCACACTGTTATCATTAGGGAGGTGACATGGAAGAACTTCCTTTAGAAATGACTGAACTCCGGTTACGGCGCCCGCAGAATGCTAATACATAGAAAGGTAGCATAGAGAGGATCATCTCCTCTAAGAACAAATTAATAATAAAGGATTCCAAGAATAAACTAGGTAATTAGGTTACAGGCAGCTCAAAGCACATGCTGATTCTGACTCATTTCAGGGCTCAAACCTCTTAAAAACACTGTGTGTGTGCAGGAGTGTGTAACAGGGACTGATATGTTCCACGGTCGTTATGTTGCTTTTAGAACCATGCATGCAGTCACATTGGATGTCACGCTCAGCCCCAAAGTGGAGGTGATGTTCAGGGTTTCAGTCTTATCAACGCCACCCAGCTCAGGCACATCATGACACTCAAAGAGAGATGGGGGAAAAGTATTTCTTCCCCCATACATCTCTTTGCATCTCCTCCATAGCTCCCACATCATCCCTCTCTCACGCACACTCATCCTTACAAGTTCACCCTGGAGAGAGATAAGAAGGGAGAGAGGGGGAGATGAGAGCAGATCCAGAACATGCAAAGAGAAGACTCTCTCTTCTGCCTCTCACATACACACAACCTTTAGAGAATATTTGTTCTATGTGCTTTGGCAGCCAAACCGGTGGCTTGGTGCCCGTAGTCAGAATCAGCCCGTCTCACCTACGCATTTTAAGTCAAAAATGCATAAGGTGACACAAAACTGCCAGAGCATGTTGATGTCACTCCAAAATGATGAAGCTGTGTGTGTGTGTGTTTACGTGTGGGTGGGTGAGGGAACATGCAAATGTGCACACACACACATACACATACACATACACACACACACACACTCACACACACACACACACACACACACACACACACACACACACACACACATACACACACACACACACACACACTCACAAACAGGTCAACAACATACACAAGCATCTAAACATTTACATGTTGCATATAAAGCAAGCACAATTACGCACACAGCTATATACATGTACACACATGTACACACACTAATGGTCTCACTGCATAAAAGTCCGCATGCATGCATACATTGATATATGAGCACATCATGCACGCGTACAGTGAACGCAAAGAGTGTGTTTCAAGTTCAATTCGAGTCTTGGGCGCAGATGCAGCGATGCTTGTATTCATACTGGGATAATCCTATTTATCAGCCAAAAATCCTCACATTAAACCACCACAGCTGCAAATCCCAAACTGGCATCACAGTATGCCATCGCAACAACATTCCTATAATACACATTAAAGCTCGAGCATGTGGGAGAGAAAACACCCCCGTGGAGCTCACACACTATCAGCCTATTCATCTTGCCACTTCGCATCCAAAATCTGCAGTTCCTTGCCGGTGAAGTAAGACAATCCTTCACCTTCAACAACTCCAAAAAAGATGGGATGTTGAATCATTCCGGAGATGGTTTACCCGCAACCTCCTCTTGCGCCTGGCTGCTTCTGCATGTGTGCGCAAAGCGAGCCATGCGATGTTCCGAAGCGCAGACATTAACCAACAGAAAGCCGAATTTCTCCCGCAGCAAAAACTGCTTCATGTGTGTTCATGTTAGAGACGAAGACGGGATGAAAGAGAAGGGAGGGAAGGGAAAGGGTAGGAAAAGGCGAGGAATGTCACCAACATTTCGGATGTAGCGGGGGTGAAAAAAGCTCCAAGACGAGAGGAGAGAGATGATTAACAACCACAAAAAGTTTGGCTGTACTTACTGTTCAAAGCGCCCTTCGAGTTCGTTCTGCTTAGCATTTTGAAAATTATTTTAGGAAGTCAAAGTTGCAACAGAAGACATTTCCATTCCCGGAGGACTTGTCAGAGAGCAGCACCGGTACCGAAGCTCAGCTCTGCAGATCCGTGCGCACTGGAGAGCAGCGCTCAGCATGAATGAGAGGAGAGCTGCGGTTTGACTCCGGCATCCCCTGGTAGAGAGAGGGGGAGAGAGGGAGAGAGAGAGAGAGAGAGAGAGAGGGGGGTTAGTGACATGAGTGCGCCCCCTGGCTGCGGTAGCGCGTTACAGCGGATCTCCAGACGCACTGCTGCATGGCGCGCACAGGTGGCAGCATCGCCCCCGATACAGGCCGCGCTGCCGGCTCATAAGTGACATCAATCATAAAGGCTGTTTTAATGGAATCTGAGTCTTTGATATTTTCCTGATAAAAGGCTGCTCTTATTGTGCCCGATTGATTGCTAGTGGTCGTATAATGCAGAGTGGCACTGCTCTGTTTTCATACCTGCTGATCTGTCTGTCTGTGTTTTATTAAAAGCCTGAATTCAAATCTGAAAAACCATTCATATTCAAATCAAATGTATAGGTAGAAATTGTACATTTATATAACGTTTTTCAAGTCATTGTGACTCCTTTATATGCTTTTACATTAACAAGTCAGAATTCACACACATGCATAGAGGTAGAGGCTGCCGTACAAGGTGCACCTGCTCAGGGACATACACACTCACACACTGTTGGTCAAGTCATCTCCCCCTAGTACACTTTGGCATCTTGACTGGACAGGAGATCAAGTCACAGACCTTCTGATTGGTGGACGACCACTCTACCTCCTGAGCCTCTACCACCCCTCTCTTCTGCTCCACTATATCATGCCATTGACTTTGATCAAAGAAAGGCGAAAAAGTGACATTGTGAGGGACCCAGCTGGCAGACAAGTCACAGGGGGATTTCAAAAAGTGGGTTTTTTCTCGGACAAAATAAAAAAAAGGTTACATTTTTAGTTTGTAAGTGTCAGAACTCCAAAATACTTTACTGGCTGGTTTTTAAGAAAATTGGTGAACGGGTGTATGGAACAAATAATTATTGGTTAGGATCCAAATGATGGGGCGGAAACACAAATTGTTTTCACCTTTCGTTAACATTGAATGATAGGGTTAGACCTTCTAGTGTTTTGTGTTTGGTTACCTTTTTTTCTGTTTGTCAGCAGGATTAAAGAAAAGCTATTATGCCTACAATTAAGGATGGTTCCATTCCATTTAGTTGCTTTGGTTTCAGGATATTGTGTACGTTGCTCCCCTGTCATTGCTTGCTGAATAGAGACATTGGTAATGTTTGAGTTACTTGAACATGTCAAAAATATATATGAAAAGGCTTTAGATTAGGTGCCTTGCTATGTCTTGTGTTGCTGAACTTGCTTGATGTTTGGCTGTGTCGGCAAACTTGTCGACTTGCTCGTTTTTGATAAGTAATGTAATCCTAACGAATGCATGTGTAACATACATATCTACGACAGCAGTGTACAGTATGAGTGAATTGCATTTTGAAACTGTCGGGGCACAACAATTCCAATCACTAAATAATTGCATACATACAGTACACATATTGCTTCATGGGAATCTTTAGTAATTGGTTGTCATAAAGGTATAATATTACATATTGGTGGTTAAGGTAAAACACAACTGCATGTGCCTATTAAAATGAATGTATAGGATGGTGTGAAAAAAAGTACTTTGGAAGAGGAGAGAAAGGTAAATTGGCACCATAAAAGATTGTTAATAAGTATTCAAGCTTCAAGTCCATTCCCCCTGCGAGAATTTGTGTGATTTTCCCTTAATCTTTGGCCCCTGCTATGACCTTTACAGTCCCCTTGTGCATATTAAATGTTGATATTCCTTCCCATTTTAGTGATGACTAGGGAGTTTTCATACAGAGCGAATGGGTGTCAGGTTCCTCCTCTCCACACTGAGGCAGAGGATGTGGTTACGCTGATGATACTCTGCTGCTCAGATTACTGTGCATGTGTATCCGTGCATGTGTGAACATCCTTTCTGTATTTCTTCCATGGTCTGATGTGGCTCAATGTGCCACTGCTGCTTCTCTACTAAAGACCTCTGAGTCACCCACATCTGCCCTGCTCTGCCTGTGCAGCTGAAATCTTTAACTAGACATTTAGTATAACGCTGATTTTTATTGGTAAAGACTTGTGCTTTTGGTTGTTGAAAAGAAGCAGGAGCCGGATTCAGTTATTAAATTGCCTGATTTATTGGTTGCAAAGAGTTTACCATGCCTTTAGGTTACAATAAATCATAGTTTAATTCCTTTTGAGTCATGAGACTATGGAAAGGGAAATGGGGGAAAAGGATGAGATACATTTATATGTATGTTTGCCTTATCATGATCACTGACTGGAGGGTATGCTACCATGTATTTATTTACCATTACTCAACTAAATAAAAGTGAATTAATATTGCTTAAGGGATCATATATCACATTACATATTTTTGATGGAACTCATAGCCTTGAGGATACAATGGAATTATGTAGCTTACTTTACAATAGTTTGTAACTCCTTAACTTGAAATAACAGCACATTTTATATTTGTACCAATAAAGTGACACAACAGTTCCCTATAAACTGCGATTTATTGTCAAAACTACATTATCTGATTCACAGTTTGCAACTATTTGTTTTCCACCTGATGATTACATCTCTGTTTTGTTCTTAACCATCTCCTTTCATCCAATGTTGTTGATGGTTTGGTAGTTAGATAGTGTACAGTGGATTTATCAACACTCAGTCCTGATAGAGCTGATGGTGACTGCTTCATTCCCTGATCATTCTCTGTGGGTTCATCACTATGAGCAGCAACTTTTACATTTCACATCTACTTCATTGTTGTATTTCTTTGCATTTTCTTCTTAATGTTTAGATGTAGGTTAGTGAACATGCACATGTGTTAATAGTAGTAAACATGTTTAGTTTATTCTGTATGAATGTGTATAGGCTAATCCAAAAATGGTTTATGTATATTTATATACACATACTTTATATACTTTTTGTGTAAGCCTCAAGTGACCATTTGGGAAACTACAGTTTCTGGTATTCACAATTGTTTCATTTTTTAGAACTGAACATTGCAGTTGGACCTTTGTTTGTATTGATTCCATTCTGGATGTTGTATAAGCCAATCAGCTCAGGACTCCACAAGGTGTACACATTTGCTTTATGCAACCAACAACAACACCCTTCTCCACGATGATCCGCAGGAACATACAGTAAACCTGTATTTTTTTTTAAATGTATGAAACTTTATATCCATCCTAATGCTGAGTCCACCATTTATTTTCTCATATTTATTTCATACAAACCAGCAAACCGAGGACCAAGTTCTTACTGTGTATCTAATAATTCATCCAGCAGACATTCAGTGTTTGGAGATGCAAATGGAAGAGCTTTCATAAGCTAGACCAATTACATAAACTAACAATAGAAAGCAGCAAAATCAATTTTCATTAAAATGTTGTGGCTTTTGACTTTTTAAGTGCAAATTCTGAAGCAAGCAAAAAGGTTGTGCTTCCAACGCGGGTCTTTGTGTGCGTGGCTTGTCAGCGTGTAGCCGAGCATGGTGTGAATGAAAATGTGTTTGATCAGCACCACAATCTCTCTCTCCCTCTTTCCCTCATTTTCTGCATTGCTTATATCTCCCTCCATCTCCACCACCTTCCAACAGAGCCTTGATCAGCAACGTCCATTTCATCCAATAAACGGCAGCTGATGCCAAATCATAATTAAAATCTCCACAGAGAGCCGGCTGAAAAATAAGCTAATTAGGCTTTTTTTAAACTGTTTTTGTCCCTTTTTCATTTCTTTTTAGACACAAATCAAATTAATTCTTCTAACTTTTCTGCTCAAGAGCCGAGGTCTCCACTTGCATTTGCCGAGATTAGGCATATTTCCTTCTTTCTCTGGTTTCACCTACACGATTCCCTTATTTTCTGTCTTTGATCAGTGGCAAAATGAGAGTGATCCTAGTGATGTTAGCCTCGATTCAGAGATCAAATGAAGCAGCAATAACAGAGAGACAGAGAAGAGGGAGTATATGGGAAAAGAGACTTGTTAGCAGGAAGAGAGGAAGATTTGTAGTGAGGAAGAAAGAGGGAAGGAGAGAAAGAGAGAGTGGGTGGTGAGGGACTTTTAGTACAGCAGCTCAAAAGGAAGACCAAGCTTCTTTTCACTTGTTTTGTACTTGCTTGATCTCTATCGCACACGTGATGCACTCCTACGCAGGCTGCACAGGTGTAATCAAACACACACATTCACATACAAGGCTAAAAGGTCAGACTTCTTCTGAGCTTCCTTTTGTCTCCTCTGGATGCGTGTGTAATTACAGCTCGGTCAGTGATGAACAGCAGGGGAGGCTGCTAATGCTACTGTACAAGTGTAAGCATGAGAGCCAATGAATAACAGCTGGAGGAAGACCAAGGTGACTGGCATTTGTTCATATTATTTCCAATGATCACAGAGAAACAGATCTGAACTAAAGATGCCTGGATATGCAGAGTTCTCCGTTTTACTCTAATCACAATAGGTTCCCCATCACAGTGGTCTTCCCTATGCCCCATATCATTTTGATTATCTAGAAGCTGTTCAATAAAGAGTACATGAAAATGTCCTCTTTAGTCATTGGTGTAACGCCGGGTTACGTATTGTAACCCTTGTTATATTAACACAGGCGGAGCCCTCTACTGGACTCTATGGGTACTACCTTATCATGCAAGCATTCACCTACTGAGATTTCTATAGACGTAGCCCGCCCCGGGGCGGGCCTACCTGAATGCGTGCGCATCTCACTTTCGTATAAAAGGAGGCCTCGCCTCCTGACCACCATCCTACGCCACTCTTCAGCGAGCGGTATAGGACAGACAGTGCCCCAAGGTAGAGGGTTCCGCCTGTGTTAATATAACAAGGGTTACAATATGTAACCCGGCGTTATATCTCTCACAGGCTCCGCCCTCTACTGGACTCTATGGGTACAGTGGGCGGAGCCCCGATGTATGCACGCACTGTCGTCCAGCACACCGTTCCACCTCACTGTCCCTGACCGGCTTTAGCAGCCACTGCGCCTCACTCACCTCTCACTCGGTTGTAACCGTGGAGAAGTCCAGGCTGCGGCCGATAGAGCACACCCTGACGCACTTGCCTCACATAAAAGTGTGCTCGAAAACAGTGCTGAGGGCTCCCCTGCGTCCGCTTATAGGCAGACAGGGAAAGTCCGCAGCTGTATGGGTTCACTATGCACCCTCTCTCCTGAGTCCCTAAAGAGCACGGGGAGAGCGTAAGTGCCCCCTATGTCCCCACACTCAGACACTGACCCCGTGCAGAGTGTGTACGGACTATAGTATGGAGGGCTCTCCCCCTCCTGCCCCCAGGCAGGCGAGGGGAGCCCTTTAGCCCTGTAAGGGCCCAAAGCGCATTACGTCACCCCGCGACCCTCCAGGAGTCCGGAGAAACGTAAGCGCATTTACGCCCGGGGAGGGGATCAGATGCCAACTGACCCACAAACCCCCCCTCCTCACCAGTCCTGTGTTGCCCCAGCAAGCACAGACGCTGAGAAAGAGCCAGACATATCCAAGAGATAAAACTTTATAAAGGGGCCTGGCGTTGACCAAGACGCCGCCGTGCATATGTCCTCCACACTCACACCGTTGAATAAAGCTGTCGACGCAGCCACAGCTCGTGTGGAGTGCGCACGGACCCCCGTGGGACAGGCTCTCCCTGCCTGCTCGTAGGCGTGTGCAATGCCTTCGCAAAGCCAGCCTGCCAGGCGTTTCTTGGACAGAGCTTTTCCAGTCACCCCGCCCCCGAAGCACACAAACAGCTGTTCAGTGCGTCTCAGGGTAGCTGTGCGCTCTACATAATATGCTAACGCGCGCACCGGGCAGAGGAGGTGTAATTTAGCTTCCCTTTCCCCACCATGTGGTGGAAGACTAAATCCCCCCCAACTGAATAGCCCTCGACCTGAACGCACTCCTTAGGCTCTTGGTCACAAAGGAGGGTGTGAGTGTCTGAGTGTCGCCCCGCCCCGGTCACCCCGAATCAGTAAACAGCTCGGGTGCACCGACAGAGCGGTTAACTCGGCCACTCTTTTGGCTGACGTTAAGGCAAGTAGCAAAGCTGTCTTCCACGACAGTGCTTTCAGGGAGGAGAGCTCTAGAGGCTCAAATGGCTCTGTGACCAGAGCCTCGAGCACCAGTGGCAGGTTCCACTGCGGGGTGGAGGCGCGCACTACTGGGCGCAGCCTCCTGACCCCCTGTAAAAACCGCAACATCAGTGGATGAGAAAAGGCTGACCTGCCGTTGAATCCCTCATGACAGGACGAGATGGCTGCTGCATACACTTTACAGTAGAATGAGCAAGTCCTCTGTCCACCAATAACTCTGAAAAGGACAACATAGAGCCCAACTCACAATATAGGGGCTCTATTTTCCGTTCCTCACAACATCGCTGGAATCCCAGCCACTTTGGCCTGTAACAGGCTGTGGTGGATCCTGCTCTAGCTGCCTGGATAGACTGAATAACACTATCAGACAATCCACCCTGTCTCAGCCTGTCCCTCTAAGGAGCCAAGCCTGAAGAGGACATCCCAGAGTGGGTAACGCCCCGATTGCACCTGCCTCTTGAGACATCGCCCCCCAGAACTGGGGAATTTCCCAGGGCTGGCCCACCTTCATCTGTGTCATCTCTGAGTACCACGGAGCCCTGACGCGATCCGGCGCTACCAGAATGACTGCCAGACGTTCTGGCCTCACTCTCCCCAGGAGAGGGAGAATGAGACGCAGCGGTGGAAAGGCGTATAGCAGCTTCCTTGGCCATGGCTCATGTGCAAACGCGTCCACCCCTAAAGACGGGTCGTCGCTCAGGGCCATGGAGAACCACAGGGCACAGTGGCTGTTGCGCCGGCTGGCGAACAGATCCACTTCCGCTCTCCAGAACTGGGCCCAGATCTGCTTCACCACCTCTGGGTGAAGCGTCCATTCGCCTGGCAGGGGGCCGCCCCTCAACATGAGGTCGGCCCCCCTGTTCTCCAGTCCCGGGATATGGAGGGCTCTCAGGGATAACACCACCTCTGAAGCCCATGACCACAGCCTCTCCGCTGTGGTCAACAAGGTGGCGGAGCGGACTCCGCCTTGCCTGTTGATATAAGCCACTGTGGTGCTGTTGTCGCTCCTGACCAATACATGTCTCCCTTGAATTAGGGGCATGAAATGCTGGAGGACTAACACTACCGCCCGTATTTCTAGGAGGTTGCTGTGTCGTGTTTCTGTTAGAGACCAGCGCCCACCTATAGCCCTCTTCAGGCAAGTGCCTCCCCATCCTGTTCCCGTGAACACTGTGATGTTGGAGGTTACCCGTCCCAGTGGAGACCCCCTCCGGAGGCGCCCGGGAGACCCCAGAACCGGAGGTTGCCCTCCACTGAGGGGGGGGGGGGGGGTGGTCACCCGCCGCCGTTTGTGCCTCTTGGGATCCAAACGCAGGCTGGAGAACCACCTCTGCAGGTGGCGCATATGCAGTAACCCCTGCGGGACCACAATGTGAGCAACCGTCATGAGACTCAAAGTCTGCATGACAGTTAAAGCTGTCACTGTCGCCCCCTGTCACAGCCTGTGAACCGCCCGGAGAAGGAACGCACTTCTGCTCTCTGACAGGGTGGCGCGTTGCACGCCTGCATCGAGCACCACTCCCAACTACAACGCCTGTTGGTGAGGTATGGGGTGCTCTTTTTTCAATTGATCGCAAAGCCTAATTTGGTTAGGTGTGTGATCAATTGTGCTGTGCAAAGCATTGCCTGTTCCCTGGACCCGGCCATGACTATGAGGTTGTATGGGTAAAAGAAAAACTCTCATGCCGTGGGCGCGCAGCGGTTGAAGCGCAGTGGCCACACATTTACTGAACGTGCGTGGGGATAGGGAGTAGCCGAACGGTAATCTGTTGTACTCGTAGGCTATCCCCTGGAAGGCAAAACGCAGACACTTTCTGTGCTCCGGAGCAATTTCCACATGAAAGTATGCGTCTTTCAGGTCGATGGTGGTGAACCAATCGCCCGGTTTGCACTAGCCCCATTAACTGTTTTTATAGTTAACATGCAGAATTTCTTGCAGGCAATGTAGCGATTCGGGCTGCTGAGATCTAGAATAGGTCTGAATTCCCCTGTCTTCCTGAGAACCAGGAAGTACATGGAATAAAGACAATTTTCTCTGTGCTGAGGGTGCACAACAGACACAGCCTGTTTCTGCACCAGAGCCTGAATCTCTGCTGAGAGGAAACCAATCTCCTCCTGGGAAGACAGATTTCCTCTCGCATGCCCATAAAAGGAGGTGGGACGCTGCAAAACTGGAGTGAATAGCCCCGTTTCAGCGTCCTGTCCATCCACTTTGTTAGTACACAGCTGAGTTTCAATTCCCCATAACATTGTGTTAATGGAAAGCCCTCAGCTGTGGGGCCGCAGCTATGAAGCTGTGATACTCTCTGGTGACCCGTTCCGCAGCAAAACTCCCCGTGAAGGGAAGATTTGTCCATGGAGGGTCGACACAGAAAGGGCCGATTATTTACTGAGGTCCTGTACGCACCGCTGCGCGCTCCAACATAATGCTGTTTTTACCACTACGGTAAACAGCATTTAATCGGAGTCTTTATAGGCGTAGTGTGTTCTACTGAGGTCCTAAAACGAACCGCCACGCGCTCTTGTGTGAGTGCGGGCTCCGCCATAATGCAGCCTTTACCACTATGGAAAACTGCATTAATTGGAGTCTTTGCTCTAGGCGTAGTGTGTTCTCTGACAGCAATACGCCGGCCATAATGTCCCTGCACCCGCATAGCGCTCTCCTTTAGATAGCACTCCCTGCGGTTCATCCCTCTCATCTGCGCATGCCCACTAGCCACCTCCTTTACAGGAGCTACAGCTGGGGCAGCGAATGGGGAATTTGTACGGTTAACATTGTGTGTAGCCTAAGTGTAGCATTTGTGGAAACAAAAGACACTCAGATTTGGATACAGATCAACCTCATTCTTATTAGAAAACGTAGTGATCAGTGCATTATACAGGGAGGAGGCGGGATTCGCCCTCTCGTCCCGGGCGGAGAGATTTTCTCCCCCCGCCAGGCCAGTCAGATCCGTGAAGACGGGCAGCCCGTCCACGTGAGTGCCGGCACGCCGGTTACACGGGGTGGGCTGAAGAGGTGGAGGGCACCGTGGGCACGAGATCTCCATGCCGGCACCTCTCCCTTCGTCTCACCGTCGCACCGCGCTCCCTCGTCTGCAGAAAAGCCTGTGGAGGAGCGTGCGCTGCGGTGACTCTTCTCTCTACTGAGGTCTTTGAACGCACCGCGGCCCGCCCTCAGAGAGGGGGGCGGCACGCGCCGTCACAATGCCGTCTCTTCGAAACGGACATTATGGGAAAAAGTGGAATTGTGGAGAGAGATTACTCTTACTCTGGGATAAATGCACTCGTTCTCACTGAATGCATTTTTCCCACACACACACATCACACAAACGTAAACCACCGTTCCCCTGCTGAGGTCCCTGAAAGCACCGCGGCCACTCTCACGAGGGCCGTGCGCCCAGGTATTAACGCTGCAAAAACACGTGGGTTTGCTATCCTGGCTCCAAGATGGTGGAATGAGATCCCCATTGACATCAGGACAGCAGATAGCTTGCACATCTTCCGGCGCAAACTGAAAACTCATCTCTATCGACTCCACTTCGAGCGATAGATTTATTAACAAAGCACTTATATACTAATAAACGACTGGCTTATCTAAAGCCAGTTGAGTAGCACTTGAAATGTTTGGCTCTATGAAACCTGATGTACTTAGGCCTATATGATTCTGTTTTCTTCAAGGTTGTGTCTTCCTGGACGAATGTACTTATTGTAAGTCGCTTTGGATAAAAGCGTCAGCTAAATGCAATGTAATGTAATGTAATGTATTTCCCATTCAACGGTGAAATGCATTAATCGGAGCTATTATACCAGGCAAGGTGTGTTTTCTGACAACAGCACGCCGGCAATAGCGTCTCTTGAACCCGCACAGTGCTTTGACAGCACACGGTTTATTCCACTCACGTGCACACGCCCACCTGCTGGCTCCATAGACTGTATAAATGGACGTAGTGTCCGTGACGTCACCCATAGGATTCTGCAGAGTTGCCGTGAAGCCCTTAGTAGGCGGAGTCGGCCACTAACGGCTCGACTGTGACGTCAGAGTCTAATCCAGCCTGCTCCAAATAAGGGCAAAGAGGCGGAGCCGAGGCGGGACCTGCTGCCTCCGAACTGGAAGTAAACAGAGCTAGCTCAGGCTAAGAAGCTAAGCTAACATGAAATACATGCATACCAAGTTACTGCTAACAGTGTAGTTCCCCTATATAAACGTTACATTCATAATCAAATGAGACAATCTGCAAGAGAATTAGCTATATTTTTTTATTCTTAATGCTTGTCAGTCACACGTTGAGAAAAGACGGACTCCACCGCCCGGACCTAACGGAGCCGCAGTGGGCTAGCTCCGGGACGCCGGCTGGAGCTAGCCCCCTGCGGCTCCGTTAGCTCCAGCGGCCACCACTGGGATAATTGGGTCCCCTATTAACATTTGCTCCCGTTTAGCATTATGGGCGTCATAGCCATAGACTATAAAAGTCTTACCCAAGGCTGAATCATAAACTAAAATGTATATGTTGTAGTGCCAGGAAAAGGGAGTCGGAGGCGGTGTATTAAGAACAGAGTTCCAATCTTTATTAGCCATTAATAACAGAGAGGTTATCACATCAACTGCTCTGCTTGACGAGCTAGCAGGAATGGAAGCTAACGCTACCGGTGTTCCCACTAAAGGGTCCGTGTGGCAACACAATACGAGAGGTGAATTATGTCCAATAACGTGTCACCACAATGTATGCATAAAGGGTTACGTCCTTAGCTGGCTAATAAGCTAAACAAGCTAAGCTACTAAGCACACAAACACCTGCGAACGGGGTTAACATGTATAATATTATCATTTTAGACTTCTTGGAAGTTCTGTTAGTACATTTGAGCGCACAGCAAGACATTTTAATTGTCTGGTATTTGTAACAATATTCCCTAAAAGGCACAATCACCACGAACACGGCTAAAGCTAAAGGGTCAAGTACAGTACTATGACTAACTAACGTTGTAGCCTCTATGGTTGTAGCCTAGCAGAGTGGACAAGTTGCTGTTAGCTGACAGTGAGGCATGTATGTGTCCATCAACGTGACCACGCCCTAATTTATGCAAAAACTTCAAGACCTAATATAAATAAAAGGGTCGTGTTAGAAAACAATTCACTCACAGATTCATAATCATGAAGGTGGAATCTAACTATATCGATAATAATATTTATTGCATCCATGGGTAGAAACATGTTTTTTTCTGCTGTAAAGTTGGGCATTTTAACATGGGGGTCTATGGAAATTGCTTCTTTCTGCAGCCAGTCCCTAGCGGCCCATGTATGAACTGCAGTGTGTGGCACTTCCGTATTGGCTTCCCGGCTGTTCCCCAGAGTTTGCCGCTTGGCTGGCTCCCTATACTGGGATTTACAGCGGGGGCGGGGAGTGTAGGACAGTGTTTCTTCCGCTGGGGATGGGCAAGAATCAGCCACGCTGCGATTACTCCTTATCCCGTGAGCAAGGAGATCGATCCATAGAGCCCTTCCGTAAAGACGGGGGCTCCCAGGAGATCAACACGGTCCTCTTTGGAAAAATGCCATGCGACGTGATATCCCAGGGACATCACAAGGCAGGCAGCGGCGGTGGCCTGGGGCAAGGCTCGTGGACCAAGCTACTTATTCGGCCTTGCAGCCCAATAATCGCTCTGACCTGGTGAGGCGGGGGCATCTCTAGCAATGAGCGAGTAGCCCACACACCCGCCGCCATGATCATCATCCAGGGAGAGTACAGCCCTGGGCGGTGGACTTCCATGGATGCCGGACTCGGAAGGAATGGCGAACGTGAAATGGCACCGCCTCGGCCATATCCTGGTCCCCCAAACACTCGAAGCAGAGGTGGTGGGGATCGGCGCCCGCTATCTTTCTTTCTCTTTCTTCCTTTCTCTCAAAAAATACGTCTCGGACTCAGTGCAAGGCTATCACCTCCGCTCGCTGAAGAGTAAAGGATGGTGGTCAGGAGGCGAGGCCTCCTTTTATACGGAAGTGAGATGCGCACGCATTCAGGTAGGCCCGCCCCGGGGCCGGCTACGTCTATAGAAATCTCAGTAGGTGAATGCTTGCATGATAAGGTAGTACCCATAGAGTCCAGTAGAGGGCGGAGCCTGTGAGAGATATAACAAGGTTCCTCTTTCATAGTTTCCAAAAACGTCAAGGTTGTCAGCAATGAGTTTGACCAATGAAAATGGTTTTCAGGTGGAGCAAGTACAAGAAACTTGTGCAAAAATAGAGCCAGGTTGAGCGAGCCGATATACGGATGTCAGGGAATTCTAATTTCACAAAAACAGAAATGTGATGATGACTTGTTTAGATCTCATTCCACTACGAAGGTGTCAAAAGGAACATTTTGTGTCAAGCACTGCCATTTTGAAAAAAAGCATTTTCTTCATTGCTTTTACACACATTTCACAAAATGTTTTAGAATACAGCAATCATATCCTCGGCCTAATATGTTACTTTACCTCCGTAAGTAACTTAATGCCATGTAGCCTATATCTCCCACTTAGAGTGGACACCATTTTTAGGTTATTTTGGTATGTTGGGCCTCTAATGTGGCATGTTTCAATGCTTTAAAGGGGACCTGTAATGCCAAATGCACTTTTTGATGTCTTTTATACATAAATATGTGTCCCCGGTGTGTCAGGGAACTCACGAAGTGTCAGAAAATAAAACCCTCTCTCTTTCGCTCCGTGTGTATGGAAGCAAACAAGAGACAGAAGTATTTGAATGTTATCAGACACCAAATTAATAGCATTGAAAATAATTACTTTGAAAATCATGTATCTGAATTGTTTTGCTCCGAATTTACACATGTGAAATAAAAATGTAACAATTCTGTTAAAAAAAATCGAATGGACATTTTCGGTGTTTAAAATTCGAAGTCAAAAATGTCGATGCAGCATCATCCGGCCTACCCAGACAGGATAAGCAATCGAGCCCGAATAGAGAGGCGAAGTCCCTCCCTTTCCGGGGGACCTCCATGGGACCTTATTTCGGAAAAAGCATGTATTGAAGTCAATGGGGAGAGAAAGATTATCTTTCGATCCTGTTTGAATTGTGCCACGAATAACGGTGACCCGCTCTATCGAAATCAGTCGGAAGTCGCAACGGCTCATTTCAAAATAAACGTGGATTTGCGTAAAAAACTATTTTTTCGGGGTTCGGGTGTTTTTGTTTGATTTTAAATAAACAAAGTCTTGGCTTTCAGAATATGAAACTTTTATTTCCAAAATCACATGATAAATACATTTTTGAAGCTTGTAAAGGGAAGATGACAGCTCTCCCTCGCCACTCTGCTGTTCCGCAGTGCACAGTGCACTCCGGCTGACATTATGAATGTACGCGTATAGTAATCATAAATAACACGGCAGAGTCCGTTACAGTTTGTTTTCATCTGATTTCAATTAAACAAAGTCTTGGCTTTCAGAATATTAAACTTGTTTCGGCAAATTCAAATGATAAATACAGCTTTGAAGCTTGTGACGGCATAATTACAAGCGGAGAACGGAGTAACTTAACGTCACAGCAGGCATAACAGCCGGTGTTTCTCGTGAGGGTTTTCCCCGGGAAACAAACACAATACACACAAACGCAAAATTACACAAACACACACACTCAAGTATACACACACACACGCAAGCTTCCCCCAGACCAGTAATCCAAACGAAAATATCTTCCTTCCGTAGTATTTTGATAATTTGCTCCGCTAATAATCAATCAGATTGATGGATTCCAGAGAAGAGAAAACTTTGAAGGCCTTTTTCTCAAAATGATGATTCGATGACAGTCATTATATAATGTGACATATTTCGATTAATATTTGGAGTACAACAACAATCCTGATATCATTAGAAAGCTAGGAATCTCCCCTTTCCAGCAGTGTATACAACTCAAAATGTTTCTTTGGGTCGATGCGACTGATTTCGATAGAGCAGTTATGATGTTTGTCAATTTGTGTCGTGAAACTGTGAAGCAACACTTTTTTTGTGTGAAACCGCTCAATGAACTACATCTCTGGTTCGTCGGTTCCGTAAGAGCCAGCATGCGGGACCGGTATTCTGGGATTCTCTTTCTAGTCTGATATTTCAACAGTTTTACGACAAACTGTGACTTTTTTTTACATGGAAATTTAATTTTAAGATTGACAAACATCATATGTGTAATTCGTGGCACAATTCAAACGGAATCGAAAGATAATCTTTCTCTCCCCATTGACTTCAATACATAATTTTCCAGAAATAAGGTCCCATGGGTCGGAAGTAAATGGACGGGACCTCACCTCTCTATGCAATCAAACTGACTTCTAGCCTATCAGAGCCAAGCGGTAAACTCCTTGGCAGTGCGGTGAAGCCCAATGCTGCAAACTGTAGGCGATGGATGCAGATGGGAGCAATTCCCGTAGACCCTATGTTAAAATGTCCAACTTAACATCAGAAAATGAACATGTTTCTAGCCTGGATCCAAAAAAACATATTCTGTATATACACTGATACAAACGGGGAGTAAGATTTACTTAGGAAAATCGAGGTAAGAAAACGCACACAGAAAACCTAAGTAAATTTAACAACTTATATTTCAAGTAAAATCTACTTACATTTAAGAAGTGTTTGTTATTAAAGGCACTTGAGTAAACTTTACTGTCACACTCCGTTTTTGTAAGTAGATTTTAATTATTATTGCATAGTAGATTTTACTTAGTATTGCATTGTAAATTGTATTCATTTTACTTACCATTACATAGTAGATGTTACTTACTATTGCATTGTACATTTTATTCATTTTACTTACCATTACATAGATGTTACTTACTATTGCATTGTACATTTTATTCATTTTACTTACCATTACATAGTAGATGTTACTTACTATTGCATTGTACATTTTATTCATTTGACTTACTACTGCATAGTAGATTTAACTTACCATTACATAGTACTTTTTACTTAAGATTCCATTTGGATCTTATTACAAATCTCCAGTAAAAACTATTTAGCTTTTCAGGTAGTTTTTACTTGCATTGCAAACATATTTAAGAAATATTTACATGTCATTTCTTCTACATTAAACATCAGCTCTATTTCCATTAGTTGCTTATTTTTATACATTCTTATATTAAGGCTACTACAAAACATGAAAAACCCTTTTAAACAAAAACAACTTTATTTTGTTATGTTTTAGGCAACAGCTTACAACACTTAACTAAATATATAAAAATGTAAAAGTACAAAATCGTGAATACATTTAAATAAAATGTTTTTATTTACACATTTAGAAAAATAGAATGTACAATCACAACACAAATTACAAAAAACAACAACAATCAGACTAGAGGACAAAACTAAGAAAAAAATAAACCGTAAAAATAGTATTTTTTATGATTTTTGAATGAGTTAATCCAACACTTTGGAATATGAACTAACTTCAAGAACTGAAGTTAAAATAACAATATTTCCATTTTTAAATGGAGTTACAGTAGAAGTACACAGTGCTATGCAAAAAAAAAGAGGAAAGTTCCAACAGTTTGCAATTAACTAAATGTACTTATTACATTCCACTTTCTAGGCTAAAAGTTTGAAGCGCAAGGTCTGGACTTTAGGAGACACCTTTTGCGAATTCAGCTCGAGAAAGAGCTTCTGGAACACTTCAAACGTGTATTTTACCTTTGGTGGGTAAACCAAGTTCATGGCATAGATTATGCCCATGAGCAATATGCATGCGTTTGACACACTTTTGCACCCATCCTGCACCTCAGTTTCCTCTATGACGATCGACACATGACCAGCATTTGCGTCTCCCTGCGCTGCACTGTTGCGGACGACAAAGATCTTCATGAGCTCGCCAGCATAGTCATCTTTGACGATGTCCTTGCTTACATCCTGTCAAAACATGCAAATTAGTTAACATACATTATAACTTTTCTTTGAAGTTACTGTAGAGGAGACTCATTACATTAGTGGGCATTTAATTCAGTATTTAAGTAGATTATCTAGTCTCCTTTAACTCAAATAAGGATGGGGTAAGGTAATGAAGGAATTTATATTAACACGTTTTTTTTTGGTCCAGTAACGATATGGGTCTGAATGCAGCTCATTTAAATAAATATATGCTTTGTTCCAACCAAGAAGTAAATAACAATATGTAAACTGCATTAAGTATATTGCAGAAATGAGGGGGGAATTTGCGTTTTAACGTCTCAACCATCAATTCTAACACATTTTCAATCAGAAAATGAAATGGAGAAATAAAAGAAAATCTATAAATAATAAATCAAATGCAGTAAAAATATATAACTTATGTTAAATGTATTTAATGCTAAATTAGCTAATCTGAAGATTTTTTTCTCCAAATGATGGCACAAGTTGCTCAACTATAGAGATACTTATTTACAAATATTGAAGAACAGACAACATATTACACATGAATTCAACAATCATCATAACATTTACCTGGTAGTCTTTGATGACTTCCTCTGTACTCTCTCCAAGGAACTCCATCAGGCAGCGGATGATGGTATCTCGTCTACCTTCAACATTTTGCTGTTTAAACATAAATGTAAATTAGAATAAAGAATACTACATAATTGTAAACGTATTCATGTATATAAAAAATACAGCAATCACATTTTAAGAGAATGCTTCACGTTTACATTTTAGTCTAAAAAAACAGGCAGTTTAATCAGGGGGAGAGGTGAGAAAACACGTAATTACTTAAAGATGCTGAAAATGTATCTGTAAAGGCCAGCACATAGAATTATTATTTTTCGTCAGTAAAAGTAATGTCGTTGTATGAATTTCAAAGCTTACCTCACTGAATGAATCCAGCATCAGTTTTATTGTGGAGCCTGCAACCCCGCCTTTCTTCCCAAATATCTTCAGCAGTTTGGGAGTGTAGAAGTCCAGTTTCGTTAAAAACGTTCCCTTCAGATGAAGAGTTGTTATCCTTCTGAACTCCTCTTTGATCTTAAACAAAATGTGATACAAAAAAAAACGATGTCATTAATGTAATACAACAAATATGATTTCCTATCTTTCCTATTGTGAGAATGAATTAGCAAGGTGAATGTAATAACATGGGAAGTCAGTGTAACTTGTTAATACATGCAACATATACACTAGGGGTGCACCGAATGGGAAATTCTTGGCCGAAACCGATACCGAAAATAGGAAACAGTTGGCCGAAAACCGAATGCCGAAAATGATTAATAGAAATATATATATATAATGTATACATTTTTTACCAATGTTGTTCAGCTACCTGATTATGGAAATAGACATGATTATGGCAAAACTTAACTTAAATAATAATCACTATTATGGGTCCATAAAACATTTATTCAGCACTTTTGAATGCATACAGTACATTTATATATGTCATGTATTATTGCTAAAAAACATTATATCGCATTCTTAGTGTCGCCAACTCGTTTCTAATATGCAAAGACAACAAATGCGTCTATGATGTATTTTCAATCAGACGAGATCTCTCTCCCCCGTCTGTGTGCGAGGGGGCGGGGCAGTTTACATACACGCAGTTGCTACATGCAGCGGAGCACACTGCGGAGATGGCGGAGAGAACGCGCTTCGAGGTGTGGTTAAACTTTACCTGTCTCGATGTGGAGAATACTTGTTACCATAAGTGCAATAAGAGTTTAGCATGTAAGCACGAGCAATTTGTCTAAACATTTAGCAAAAGTGCACCGCATGCAGACGGAGGAATGCACCGGGTTCGACCGTCTTTCTAGCAGCTCTGTAGCTCCATCACGAGTAACGTTTCCACGTCAGGTGTTATGTATGCTAGCAGCAACACACGGAGTTAACTACATTATACAAACATGGGTTAATGATTAGAGGTAACTGAGTTATTTAGTTTGTTAAAATTTCCGCTATTCTGTTTACAGTCTGTCATCAGATTATTTAATACGATTTGTTAAAGGCTCAGGGCAATCTCGATGACAAAGGTCAATGTTCCCCCCCCTGTGAGCCAGCCGCGAGCATGGTCGCCGCGTCTTTATTACGTCATCACAACAACACGTTAGGTTACCAACGTAAACCTGTTCTGACATTCGGTGATATTTTTTCGGTGCTAAAACCCTTTCGGCCGAAAGCCGAAAGGGCCTTTTTAACCATTTTCGGCCGATAATTTTCGGTGGCCGAATATTCGGTGCATCCCTAATATACACAAACATCAATCACAGCACCAGGTAGAAAAACACATGAAAGCTAGATTTACCTGATGTTCCGAGAAGAGTGCAGGCCAACTCTCTATGAAGTCTTGGACTGCAGGGCAATCCTCAACAACTTGAAGTCTTCGATATGAGAAAGTCTTGTCCATCTTCTCAGCAACAATCTTCTCATTGTTTTTTTTCTTTACTTCCGTCAATAATTCTACTCTCTCCTTCTCTAAAGTGTCCTTTGTCTCCCCAAATGGCAGCAGTGGCAGGTAATTTACTTCTGCCTTTTTAGGCCTTTTGATGCCTTTGGGACCCTTTTCATTGGACTTCTGCCTTCTTTGAGAGTTCACCTCCAGCTCTGGACAGGCAAGTTGTCGACATCTCAATTTTGCCCGGTAATTGGCCATTTTATATTTGATCCTTTGTTGCCAACCGTATATGCCATTAAAATACCCGGGTTCTTTGAGGCATGGGTACTTCTCTAACAAGGCTTCTGCCACAGCTAACACTTGGACACCGTCAGGGTATGCGGTATGGCGAAACATCGTCTCTGCTAATTTTTCAAGTATGCTACTTGTCAGCCTGGGATTGTTCACAAGGGTGCCATCCTTTTGGTAGGCCTGGTTGCCTGCTTGCAGCATAAGGTCTACGTCATATGAAAAGGCAGGGATTTCAAACCATGCAGGCCACACCTGAGACCGGCAAAGTGTTCCACTTTGATCAGAGGAGGAAAGAAGGATGGTGTCCTGAGATCCAGATGGGTGGACAGAAGAATGATGGGAAGATTCTTCTGCTAGGGAGGAGTCAACGTTGAACACTTCCACATTACTAAGATTTAGTACAATTGGTTGGGTTTGTACAACCTTCAAAGTTCCCTTATCCTCTACTTCCTCAATGCAGCTCAAATTGATGAACTGCCCACCAAATTCCATGTCTTGGTACATCAAGGAAAACTCCCCTGGAATATGAAATGTCTACTTAATTTGACACATAAGTTCCTGGAGTGTTCCGAGGATGCCTGTGGGTAGAACCAGTTTGCGAATATCATTGTCTTCGAAAATTATCCGGAGCTTTGCTGGGGTTTGCAATATCGGTACATACTGGAATGTTTTTCCTTCTTTGTTATCATGTACTATTTTGGCTCAACAACTGAAAAATGTTTCTTCATGAATTGACGTTTCTTGTACGAAGTAGTAAAAGGTCCATCTGTTCCCAAAGATGAACTTACAGGGTGTGCCTCGCAGAGATTTTTCACTAAATCTGAGATTACAGCTGCATCCAAATCACAGTTATGACTCTTTAAAGTTGACTCAACCACATCTCTTAAAACTGGACCGGAGGCAGTGCAGGAAATGAACTGAAGCTCATCTACTATTTCATCAATACACTTGTTTGGCACATTGAAAGTGCTCTCTAGTTTTAGGAAGAGTTGGCCAAACTTCTCTTTTATGAACCGAGATAAATTTTCTCGTTCATCAATTGAGGGCTCAGGATCCTCCTCATCTTCCATAACCTGACTCAATGACTCATTCTGAGCAACAGTGGGATCAGGGTATTTTTTTAAGACTTCAGTTTTAAAGTCTTCCGGGCCATGTGCAGAATGTTTCCTCCGTCTATGAGAAGTAAAGGTTGAATATATATTGGTTTTGAAGCTGCAGTTTTTGAACACACATGCGACCACTTCATATCTCCTCAAATGTCTGCCAAGATGATCAATGTATTGTCTCTCTGAATGAAACAAACTAGAACTGCATAGTAGACAACTAAATGAAAGAACTTCCCTTGCTGTTGCTGACTCTGTGTGCTGTCGGGAAAAATGTGCATAAAGGGCATTATATGTTCTAAATCAGGGGTGGCCAACCCGCGGCTCTTTGCCTAGTTTCATGCGGCTCTTCAGTTCATATCGAATTGTATATGTGTGAGTTTGGAGGAGAGACGCTGACTCCTGACTAGTGTTGCACGGTGTACCGATACTTGAAAGGTACCGCGATACCCTGCCGTTAAAAACGTTACGATTCCTCCGTTTAATTAGTATCGGTACTTTAAGAATGACGGGGAAAGTACTCCGGTGAGAAAGCGCCGTTTTAATAAGAGCCGTGTGTGTTCAGCGCTCTGCTTCCACTCCCTGCACTGCAGCCGTGCCTGCAGTCCCTCCCCTCTCAAGCACGCTCAAGTGCCTCCCCTCTCTCGTGCACGCGCTAGCTGCCAGAGCATGTGAGAAAACGAGAAGCATGGCTGCAAGTGGGAGTGCAACTGCCGCTGCGCCTCGGCTTGTTGAAATTTGGAAGTATTTGAGCTATATCTCTGACAGTGAGGGCAAGCCTACGGACACCACGAGGCCTGTCTGTGAGAAATGTATTCATTAATTAATTTTATTTAATAGGAAATCTTGTCATTTATTTTATTTATTGTTATCATTGTTTAAAAGTTTGTGTTATGGTTCTGGTGTGAAATAAACCACAATAATTACATTTAAGACTGTTTCCCTTTTTTAAGAAAAGTATCAAAAAAGAATCAGAATCGCAATTCTTGACTTGGTATCGAAACCAAAATGTTGGTATCGTGACAACACTAGCTACTCCTGACAGTTAAACCTGATATTTAGTAGGTCTGTTAAGTATTAACATAATTTGGCCGGTCAAAGTTGTTTGGGCTCGGATAAAATCGCTCCGTTACTTTCGTCCCGTGTTACTTTCGTCGCGTGTTACTTTCGTCCCGGCTCCCGGTGTGTATGTGTGGTGTCAGGTGTCAGTATGAGAGGATGACAGCGCGTCTAATTTTGATGTGGCCCAAGAGCCAATCAAAATAATACCTGTGATGCAATGAACCAATCACCTTTGAGGGGGGGGGAACCTATCGTTGATTAAACAATATCCAGTGTTTCCCCTACCATTGTTTTGGAGGGGCGCTGCGCCCCGCCAACGGAGCCACGCGCCCCCCCCCTGAAATTCAAGGTGTTTAAAAAATATATATAATTTTTTTTTTAAATATATATATATATAGCACCAAATTGCAAATAATCTATAACTACTGTCACTTTTCACATTGAACATGTGCTCTTTTATTAAATAAACTAAACGCTTTCATTTTAAGTTGTGAGTTTAGTGTTTTTGACCCTAAGAAACACTGATGCATTAATCAATAACAATAATCCACAGCTCCTCTCTCTGCTCCAGAGGATTTAAAAAAAATATATCCCAATGCCACAAAGATGCATCAGTGACGTGGTTGAAATCTTGTCTCCAGAAAACAAAAAAACGGAAACAAGCGGTATCAGTGACTATGTGTTTGATGTGGCTCTTTGCAGTAACATAGAAAAAATGTGGCTCTTAACCTCTGACTGGTTGGCCACCCCTGTTCTAAATGAACATGGGCAATCATTGTAAAGACAAGGGATTGACTGGTTCCGGGAAAAATGTCCATGTTTTAGCCTATAGTGCTTTAACAACCATATCCTTTTATTTGATTGAAAGTCACAGGTTTTACAGACCCATCTCATCTTGTGGAAACTGAAAAAAAAAAACGTAAACAAATGTTAACCTTTTCAAATCCAAACCATGTTACATAAACATTTCTATGTCAACTTAAACATATACAAATAATAACTTGATAGACTTACTCTTTCGTTGTCGAGAGAATTTGCTGAAAGGTTAATTTCCTTTAGTAGCCTGTGGAATATAGAAGGTACAAAATGTAATTTAAATGGATGTTTTTTTCCTTCATAACTTTACATTGGTTTTAATGGTATTGACTAATGTACGGTGGCTGGGAAGGGCAAACGACAATTAAAAAGTGTGAAACACTTTAACAAAGCTTGAGACATTAAAATGCTATAAAACAAAACACTTTTACCAAGGACATAATAATTTAACATTAAAGGTAGGGTATGTAAGTTTGAGAAACCGGCTTGAGATACACTTTTTGTTATATTCCATGGAATGCTCTTAACATCCCGATAGCAATGAATATCTGAAGTGCTTTGACAAAAAAAAAATCCATAAAAAACGTCATCTGTGGAAGCCGTAGTACTGTAAAAAGCACGACCAGTTATTTTAGCCGGCCCGGGTAAAATAACTGGATGGCCTACCTGCCTGTCAGCCTTCCATCTGGGCACAAACTGATCGCGTGCCCTCATTGGTCATGTGCGCGTTTGTGTGTGTTGGAGGAGGGGCTCTGTAAGGAAGTGGCAGATTTTTTCCTGCTGTGTATTTTCAAATCCTAGCGCACTCGAGCTGGTTTCTCAAATTTACATACCCTACCTTTAACAATAAAAAATTAACAAGTCCCGAAACACTTTAACATTTATTTAAACACTTTTACAAACTAGAACAATTTATTTATTGTCATTTCCATTCAGTCAGAGACATGAATTTGGTGATTTGGCTCAACATAACACAAGGGTGTTAACTTAAAGTGGACCTATCATTAGTGGTGCACGATAATTATCGGTCCGATATTAGGAATTATGACGTCATCCCGATAAACCCGATAAAAGTATTAATAGCCCCGATAATATACAATATATCTTTTGGGTAAAAAAAATAAGGCGGTGTGGGTGGATTGGGATGAGGGGCGCTTGTTTTTCACTCGGCTCCTCCCGTTTTGCCAGTACTGTGGTATTAGTGGTTTAGGAAGAGGGGAGTTTTTCACAAATCCAGCGCTCCCTAACTCATGCCTGGCTTCACGGCCGCACACCATTTACGTCACAGCCAGGCATGAGTTAGGGAGCGCTGGATTTGTGCCGCCACTTTTCAGACGAGTGTTTAGCAGCCAAGTATAATGAGATCGCCACACTCCTTCATACTCTGATTTTTCACCGGACATATGGACCAGTGATGTTAGCCTGCTAGGTCTGACGGCGCAGTGACTGGACAAAGACTACAAACTGTACAGAGCGGTGTTGCATTCTCAGGAGCTACCAGGTTCACACACAGCCGATATGATCCGAGAGGCTTTTGAATACAAATAAATATGGTCACTTTGAAGAGTCAAAACTGTTCTTGGCTTTGTTTTGTTCATAGTAGTAATGCTCATGTCATTTGCTCACTACTAGTCTTTTTTTTACCACCAGGTGTGCAAAAACTACAGCTACATTTAATATATGTATATATATTATATTATTATCGGTTATCGGTATCGGTCTTGAGAAGCAGGAAGTTATCGGTATCGGTTTCAAAAAACCAATATCGTGCATCCCTACCTATCATGCTATATTTGAATAATATATTGTAGGGCCATACCTATATAAGGTATATTTATAAGTTTTATTTTTCAAAATACCAAACAGATTATGCATTTTAGCCATGGCTCATTTTGCAGCCCTGTTTTTGCATGAGCTGCAGCTGACCACGCCCCCCTGCAAAGGAGGGGGGCGGGGAACAAGCATCATGTTAACATCAAATGTATCAAATCCGTTGCAGCCCCGTTTTTTAGATTTGGGCATGGAGGAAAAGAGATAGGGTTTTATTTTCTGACGCTGCGTGTATGATGAACATTCCCTTTCCGGTTTTATTCTCTAGTTTGCCCTTCTCAGCCACCATACTATGGACTCATTTGGGCCTCTTGACTTCAATATGACTGAAATGTTGCAATATTGCTAATGTTTATTTTGAAAACATTTGTAATCACCCAGCTACACACCATACTAATATGTTGTAAACGTACCTGCATAGTCAGATGTCTTTCATTCCCGGTGTACTTTGACTGCAGACACTCACTGCTGGAGAAAAGAAATGTCTAAAAAAAGAAAAGGGAGAGGAACAAATACAAAAGATAAGCTTACATAATACAATCACATCTAGTTTCAACAACTCTGACATTAGCTGGCATGCAAGCCTCTAGTTTTAGGAGTTAAACTGCGGCATTCATGGCCAATAAGCCATAACCAGTGGGTTGATTTTACATAAGATATGCTAAATTGTAGGGATGGGTATCGTTAAGGTTGGAGAAAAAATTAAGGTAAACTAACTAAACAAATTGTGACCAAAACTAACATTGCTTTTTATTTAAATTAAATACATAATATTTCACATCAAAAGAAACAACAATGTTTTAACAAATGGTATTAAATAATCTGATGACAGAATTGTTAACAGAATAGCTGAAACTTTAACAAAATAAATAACTCCGTTACCTCTAATCATTAACCCATGTCTGAATCATTGAGTTAACTCCGTGTGTTGCTGCTAGCATACATAACACCTGACGAGGAAACGTTACTCGTGGATGGGGCTACAGCGCTACTAGAAAGACAGTCGAACCCGGTGCATTCCTCCGTCTGAACGTGGTGCACTTTTGCATAATGTTTAGACAAACTGCTTGTGTTACCGCCCTTACATGCTAAACTCTTATTGCACTTTTGATAACGAGCATTGTCCACATCTAGACGGGTAAAGTTGAACCACACCTCTGAGCGCGTTCTCTCCGCCATCTCCGGCAGCCACGTGTGTATAAACCGCCCCGCCCCCTCGCACGCATGGAGTTAGCGACACTAAAACTGCAATATAATGTTTGTGTAGCAATAATGCATATGACATTGTGTACATGTCTGTGGTCTTTAATAATTCAGCCCCGTTTAATACCCATCCCTACTAAATTGTGATATGTTATTCGTTATGTGGATAGAACATTACACATTAGCTATGTGGTTTTGGTCATATCACGTCAGGTCACTGTTAGTATTAAATACTGGCTGCACGAGGCAGCGTGGCACACACAAACTAAAGCTATATATTAGCTGACACAGTATTTTAGTATCATAATATAGCGCGAACACCGCCTCCCCCCAATAAAAAACCCAAAATGTCCCTAGTCGACGAGTTTGAATCTCTGAATAACCCACTAAAAACGAACCCATATACCGTGACCTGATTTATCCCACGTGCTGAGTTAGCTAGCATGCTAACGAGCTAACCGGCTAAGCGAACTGTTCGCTTAACGTACGTTTTTAATATAGCATTCAGCTGACAAGATAACATGAATGTAACCAGTTAACGAAGTGCATAAATATACTCACATGACTCCAAATCCACGATAATTCAACACATTACCGGAGGATCCATCCATGCCATCTTCCACTCGTAAATGTTCCTCTTCTCCTGAATCTCATACTGTGTGCAACTACTCTGACGTCATAGGGCGTCACCCACCTTCACTGCCAAGGTAAACTTTATTAGCTTTTAACCGTTTTAAAATCAACACAATACTTTAGGTAATATTTACTTGGTTCTATGGTTAAAATGTACTTAACATAATGACGATACAAAATTACATGCAAAATGCAAGTAACACATTAAATAAAAGGAGACATTTTGAGTTAAAGCACTAAATGAGTAATTTCTTGTATAAATTAAACACATAATCTAAGTAATATTTATCGTTTTTATCAGTGTAGTTAGATTCCCCCTTCATGACAACGGGACTGCTGCTCCTAGCTCCTCTGTCTCACTGCTAGCTCCGTTAGCTCCATTAGCTCCGTGATGCTACAGGGGCTCAGCTCATGCGGAGAACACTATCTTGAACTCGGCCGTGTTTGTTGTGTTGGTTCCTGGTGGACTATTCTTCATGCAAATATAGGATTTATCTGCGGTTAAAACAGACCGTCCATGAATGCAGTTTCTTTCGGTAAGTCAACCCCGCACACTTTATGTTATTTTACTGGTGTTTTTATTAAGCTAACGTTAATGAATGTTTAGAGTTGGGTTAGCATTTGAGCAATCGGTAGCTCCATCTGTGCTAACGATGCTATGCGTAGCATCCAAGTTAAACGTAATAGAGAGGTGTAAAACATTAAGTGGGATGCTACTGTATACCAAAAGAATTCTGTGCGAGGTTGGTAAAATAAGGTCATCCTTGTACGTTAGATAGTTAGTTTGCTAGTTAGGTTACTGTATGCATTGTTAAGGTTCATTTATATTCGCTATGCTCTACTATACCATAAAATAGACTAGCTGACGTCAACGTATTGTTGAAGAGAGGCTTAGTGTATATTAAATCAACCTCACAATGTGTGTATAATAAAATATTATTAACAATGCCTCTTTTCATTGTATTATCATCACACTTGAGAAACAGCCTTATTGTGGTTGTAGAACGGAACATGTAACTTAATGCCTGCATTTAAGGACGATGAATAGTGTAGTCAATGCTTTAGTGACTGTTATGCTGTGTTCGTTATTCTCGCGTCCAGGAGAGAAGCTTTAAAAGGAGACTAAATGGAGTCTCTGATAAGGTTCAAATGGTTACTTTAATTAAAATTATAGCGCGGTAATGTTACAAACAGGATATTGTTCAGTCAGGAGAGAAAGGCTGCAGCTTCCTCTCCCAGTGGTGGCCGTGAAGAAGAGACCTCACAAGCCTTCGTCTTTCCCGCTTGCTGGCTGTTCGCTCCTCCTCTCTGTGAGCTGTAGTGACGTAGGGGACTTCCCTTCGTCACTACAGCTCCCGGATGTCGTCATGAAGGATTTTCAGAATAAAAGCTTGGTATTGAGAACTTCCGTTTTTTTCCAGAATAAAATAGCATTTAAACTGACGGTATGTTTAAGGTACATTATGCCATAAAACATTGATTTTAATTTCTAACATGACAAGGAAATTATTTGTTTAAATATTAGATATATTATCTGTGACTTCAGCGGAAATTAAGCTTATCCATTGCATTGCATTTGTTCAATAGGTTTGTGTCTTACCCTTACATGTGTGATACACTGTAACCAATTTTCCTGTCAAATAACAGTAAAGTGCTGGCAGCACAGACGCCTGTACTTTACTGTAATACCACAGTACTCATACCGTGAAATGACTTTACAGCCTCTTACTGTAAACATAAAATACAGTATACTGCTGTATTTTTTTCAATTAACAGTAAAATACTGGCAGCAGAGAATATAGCAGAGCAATATACTGAAATTCTAGTATTCATACTGTTGAACAATTTCAGTTTAATACTGTAAAAAATGTAATAATTCACAGTAACATTCTGGTTAGGGGATTGCCAGTAGATTACTTGATTGACAATACAACAACTAAATTTAGCATTTGAGAATATCTAAAAAGTCATTATTAATTAATCAACATAAAATATGTATTGTTCTGTGGGTTACAGACATCTGCTTATAATATGCATTATTATGAAAATTATGCAAAATAAGCAATAAAGAATTTGGAAAGGATTTAATGCAAACACACTTATTTAAAAAGGCAGTGTCAACATAAATATCGCTACTGTAAAAAAAAAAAACATCAGTAAGAACATTTTTGAACAAATGCATTATTAGCAACATTTAGAATTAAAACATTTTTAAATGTGCATTAAGACCATTTTTTTAAATATACATCAGTAAGAACATTTTTAAAATTTGCATTAACACCATTTTAAAAATATACATCAGTAAGAACATTTAGAAAATTTGCAGCAATAGCTAAATGTGGGGCTTGTGTTTTGCCTCTTGAAATAGTCCTGTGAGGTAGGTGCATGCTTGACTTCAGGAAGATTCTGGATGGGTGCGGACAGTCCTGATAGAAAGAGGAATCTTCTGGTTCAGGTAGAGATGACCAACACCTTGCTGGTCCTTGTTCCTCTCCTTACCAGTCTTGCCACTTTAAAACAGCAACAAACAAAATAATTAATCAAAAATAACTCTAGAATCGGGAATGTACAATAACAATGCTTATAAAGCTGGTAATACCAAAGTGTCTTGTGGCATAATGTGGCAACGTCAGTCTTTCAAAACAACACATGGAGAGAGAAAGAGTGAGAGACGAGTGAGAGACGAGAGAGAGCTCACTGACCTATATGAAGTCCCATTCAAAGTCAAGGAGGTTCTTCAGTGGTGTGGAGATGTGTGTGTTGACTGTGGCAGACTTCTTCTGGACGATCACAGCCGTCTTCTTGGAGACAACCTTGCCCCGGATGGCCTTTGTTCCTCTCTGGGTTGATACCAATGAAGCGCCTGAAATCAGAAAAATATTAAGATCAGAGTCTGAATGGAAAACTATTAGGAACACTTTGTTGTCTTAAAGGGGTAGTTTGGGTTTTATTCCATAAGGTGATATGAGTTATTAACCGGTACTGACATAATGGGGTATTTAGTATAATTGCGCTGCTTGATTTTTCCTATCAGACCCTTCTATATCTTGGAACTATTTCATTTGTTGAAAATTGCCAGTGTATTACTACGCACTGGAGCCAGTTCACATATTACGCCTCTATTCAAGCTTATTGGCGGCTTGATATTGGAATCGGCTCCACTGAATAGTAATACACATAATTAACAAAGAAAATATTTTCAAGGTATACAGAGTTCGGACAAGAGCATCAAGCAGCAGAATTACTCAATATATGTTGTATTCTCGTGTGAATGGTTCATGTTTTTTTTGTGTTTTTGTTAACATTTTTGCCTAACAATTGACCAGCTGGCAGGGAAATGTATGACTGCCTGCCTGAGTTAATGTCTGTCAATACCGGTAAGTAACTAATACCATCTTATGTTAAAAAAAATCCAAACTATCCCTTTAAGTGTGAAAAGTAATGATTTGTGGTTATTCAGGTTTCAAAGATTTTAATTGTAAATAAAAAAACATAATGATTACAAGGAAATGAAAGAAGTCTTACCTCTGAATGAATTCCAGAGTACAGGCTGCCTCTTCCTGATACTGAAGGTTGAATACATAGTAGATCGCAAAGACAGCAGCAAGTCCCGTCAAAAAGGTTGGTGTGATGCCCTCAGATATGACACGGCCCTCAAGGGTGATCATCCATTGCCGTCCAGTAGTGACTTGCCCGGTTCCACCTGAAGCTTAAATTAATAGCAACATCAGAATGCATCTCACCTTGCGTAAACATCTGTAAACTCAAAGAACAATGGCCAATCTGATATATAATATGTCTATCAATGAAATGCATACCAAGCAGTATCAGATGAGGACTGTAGGTAGAGTGAGGGTTGTCTCAACGTCAGCTGCGGTGGCAGACACCTGTAGAGAACAGACAAAGACACTAACCAAATGCATAATGAAACATATGTCAACAAGAAGACCAGTATAATTAATTACTGGCTGCTTTTCTGTACCACCTGTATCAATCTTCGTGCTGACATTTATAATAAACCAAGTTGGCTACGAAATCAACATTGAAATAAATCAATAAACACTAACACACATTAACATCAGCTTGCTCTCCTCTCAAAACCACCTTTCTACTTATCCCAACTCCATTCCAACCGTCAAGTTTGTTTAGTGTTTTTTCATCGCATTTGCAGCTATTAACAAGGGGCAATATCAGCTAGCTAGCTAGCAACAACCGCTAACGTTACAGCTAACCAATCTTAAGAAAATGCACAGATGATCCAAAACGGTTAGCATTTGATAAAACACGATGACTCTGAAATGCAAGGAAATATAAATGTTTGAGCTATTCAAAGAGGCCTCATAAGTGACATGTTAAAATCCCACAATCCCTAGCTAACTTTAGACAGCTGGCTGGCTGAGCATGAGTTTGATTTTAAAAATGTTTTGAAGTAATGCTAGAATGAATATTCTATAACACATAGGTGTGAGCAAGCTCTCTGATTGGTCAATAGGCGTGTTTGATTCCACGATCAAAGAACGGTCAAATAGAACGTGCCTTTTCACAACAAGTCAGTATCCCTCCGCGTCTGAGAAAAACTTCTGCAAATGACAGCCATATGCCATACATTTTTGCACACATTCACAGTAAATATGTAGGCCTATTCAGTATGATAGCTGTCTAACAGAAGTTAAATCCATTTCTCACTTATTCTGACAATGTACTTAACCCCAAATAAAAGAACCCAGTAAAAAGAGTTGTTAAATAATAGTGAAGTCACGTTGTAATAACAATAACTCATCTCTCTCGAGTTTTCCTTTTGAGATTTGCCAAAAGCCACTGTGTCAATGTTGTCCTACTTGGGTTGCCGTTGGGAGTTGTCCAATATGGCGGACCATCTCGCACATGCGCACTGCAGATCGGGCAGAGCTGCAGATCGGGTAGTGACAGTCATAAGAGGCTTCTCAATACTCAAATTTCCCCTACTCGACTCCCCTCCTCGGTTCCCCTCCTCGAGACTTAGACCCGCCCACAGGAGATGCGAGCGGAGGACCGAGGAGGGGAACCGAGGAGAGAGGAGGGGAAGCAGCAGACGTTTAAAGAAATGAGAACTCCTCTCCTCTGAGCGGTCATTTTAAAGAGACGTCCGTTCATCATTACGTGGCAACAGCTGCATCAGCTGTCGAGTGTTTTGTCATAGCGCTGTATCTCTGTTAGATCAGCTGAACATTGTTCCCCCACATATTTACTTTGAATTCATTGAGAGTGCGGTATAATGAGACAATAACAGGCTACAGATGCGGACACACACACACAAATATATTTATATAAATATATCCAATTTAAAGTATGAGAGCACTCTCATAATAACGTAACACAATCAGAGACTGATATATCCCCCCCTCTCTCTGGTCGCTGAAATGGGGAATTGAAATTACGGGCCAAAAGTTGTATTTACAAGTAGGCCTATTAAAAGTAAGCAGAGGACACCAAACCAACTGAGACCCGTCTGTCCGCCGCATTTACGCACTGTACAACACACACCTACACACTGTACCACACACACCTACACACTGTACAACACACACCTACACACTGTACCACACACACCTACACACTGTACAACACACACCTACACACTGTACCACACACACCTACACACTGTACAACACACACCTACACACTGTACCACACACACCTACAGCTCCTAAAGCATAAGCCGTTGTGTATTTTATTATGTGAAGCAATGGTCTTAGAAAAATATCGACTCTTTGTTTGTAGTTATCTACTAAACTAAAGCAAATAAAGAGAGTAGGCCTGTTATTCTGAGAGATATATATTATACATGATGAATTGGAAATGGGGGACCCTGATGTAAACAAGACGAAAGTCTTTCTCTGGTCTGCATCCCCTTAACAATTGTATGTTTTGAGCTGTACTGTACCCAATATACAAGCTGTTAATACACTTTTCAATCAATCAATCAATCAATACACACTGCTCTGCGTTCTGCACGGACCTCACAGCTGTTCTCTCTGGAAACATCGCGACGCGATGAAAGCAGTTTCTAAAATAATATCCAGGGGATGCATGCATAGCTGTCATTGGCTGAGATAAGTCCGGCCGTGCGTCACGCCTCCACCGTTCCCGGAAATGCATCCGTGGAGGAGCCGTGGAGGAACCATCAGTGTATCCTCGGTTATAGCTCCTCCAGAGAGCCTCCTCGACGCTCGATCCTCGGTCCTCTGTGTGCATTTAGAGAAATGAGACATCCTTCAAAATGGCGCGCTGAAATTCATTTCCGGGTCACTACCGGAGGACCGAGGACCGAGGAGTCGAGGAGGGGAAATTTGAGTATTGAGAAGCCTCTATAACCGTTTAACTGGGAATGTTTTCATGTTGAATCGGAAGTACGTCACTTCACTTTCTTTTCTTCGTCCCTTTTACGTTCCAGACAATGCATGGCTCAGCGTAACAGACTGAACAGCGATCCCAGGTGTGTCTACATTGGAATTACATCTTCATTACTGAAGGACAAATACTTTACCTAGTGTTTGTTAACTGGGTTTTTAATGCAGTTGGCTTTTCTTAATGGTTACAATATTGCTATGAGTTATATCTGAAGCAAATTATGTTTCTGAGATGTGTAGTGAATTCCACCCTTCAATGTAGCATAAATTTGAACTCTCATTACAGGAACAATACCGGACACAGACCGAGGAAAGATCCTCAGCTCGCTGACTGGATGTTTTAGCCGCAATGCACGTTGGGATATGGTGTTCATGCGATGTGAAATCCGAAAACATTAAAAAAATTTAAAAAAAACTTTATTCCGAGTGTTCTTGCTTTTCTCTTTGGAAGTCATCACATAACGGCATTGTAATACACGGTTCGGCTACATTAAATATTGCACATCTGCCGTAGAGAAGACTTCTGGACAAACTTGAAGAACTGCTGCCAAAACTGTACGTGACGTGGATCATAAATATATCAGCAATTAAACAACATCTTACATTTCTTTTCACAAAATACGTATCCTTGCAGTATCAATAGTAATTCGGCTGACTTTTATATTTGATCTAATTCATTTATAGGTTATATTTACACCATAACGGTGCACAGCTGATAGAAAAGGACTTGTAGTTTTTAAAGATATTCTTTGAATATAAGAATGTAAATACTGAGTTGAGAGAATAGTCTGGGGATTTGGGTGATGGGAGACACATCTATTGAATCACAATTGCAATAGCTTACCATTAAATGACGGATATACCTTTCTGTCTGTGATGTTTTACAAATCAGATATTAATGTGTAGAAGTAAAACATGTGAAATAATATAGCAATATCCTGTACAATTATGTAAAAACATGAATAAATCTACACATCTTCAGATGTTATACATACATGAGTGTCCTACACTAATAATACAAAGTTATTATTAGTATGCTGTGTGTACCTTGTGTGCACCGCCTAGCGGTTAAAGCACGTTATTGAATTATTTTTGTTGAATAATGTTATTTTTGTTGAATAATGTTATTTGATGAAAAAATATTAAGAGTACATACTTTCATAGGGGGAAAGTAGAAGGTCAATGATAGAAATATAGAATATAAAAAATCAAGAAGATACTGTAAGTGATCTCTACAATAAAACAGTTTAGTGCCGGATGTACAAAGATATTAATAGGAGGATGTGCAAAACAGACAAACTAATTAACCTTTATTAACACATTAAAGAATACTTTAGGTTAAGGTCTTCTTTCAAATAACAAAAAAGCTTTGGGGGTATCTATATACAGATAAATATTAAGCCTGACAAAGTACTTAACGTCTAATATATTGCTTTCCTGCAATGTTAACTATGTTGAAGCACTTCTTTTAACTGATATTATACACATTAATTATACTCTTATGTATGTAGATAGAATAAGAAATGTGCAGAATTTGACAGTTTAATGGTGGAGGTACACACATATTGATAGATGTCTTGTAATGCACTGTTGAGGAACCTGTGACCCACGTTTTTCATTCATTGCATAACTACACCGTAGTTGTGTATATGATATGTCAATAAACCTTAGAACATCTTGAAATCTTGAAAGGGATGTGCAAAATAGCAATTATATACAGTTTTTAATGAACTATTAGTACAGAATAACGATGAATGAATATACTTTATAGAGATCTGCAGATACATGTTTAGTCTTCTCAAGCACCAACTATCAAATATCTCTCCTGATTGTTGCCACTTGACAATCACCTTTCCCTGAATTTTACTCAGGTGTAACTAAAGTCTGATTTAAGGGTTGTTTATATTTCACATCATTAATCAGAATCTGCAAAGTAACTCAAATAAATGTAGTGGAGTAAAAATACCAGGTTAACCTCTGAATTGTAGTGGAGTAGAATTACAAAGTAACAATGAGCTGTCATGTGAGTATATATTAATGCTGCCCGTTATGGATACAAGCGATTTTCACCCATTTAGTAATTACATGTTTTAAATGTGTACACACCAATTTGTTTCCTATCGCCTAAACCTCTAGGGCTGTACACAGTTTAATACTGTCAACTTCTAATTTTGGGGAAAACGTCTTTTAAAACTACAATTCCCAGTAGAGACGTGCCATAGAGAACATGTTGCGAAACACAAGAGCCAGCATGTGTAGTTCTGGGGGGGGGCGTTCAAGTCCAGTTTTGAATAGTCTGCCGTGGTTTCGTTCCATTTCAAAGAGCTTTGACGCTCAGCGTAACCTTGGCGCACTGCCACTCCAACATCCAATCCCAGAGTTTGAAGATTAATCACAGGGTTTGTCAACGGGACTGTAGTCCCAAACGATAGCTGGGGATTATGGGTAGTGTAGTGTCTTCGGCTATCCTAAAGTCTATTCCTTGACCTCTGAGTGAAACGTCACGGGGTTAAGGGATAGTGGATAGGAGAATTCAAAAGGATTTAGGAGAAGAGACTGCGGTACTTTAGAGAATCCGAATATACTTTGACTATCCGACGTGGTTATGATGCGCCAGCGGACGTCATGAATGTGCGTCTGCTGCTGTGGGGAAACTATGGAAACTACAGTTTTCTATACAGCGAACTACAACATGGATGTTTAATAAGAACGAGGGACTACTGTAAACTCATCTAGAGACTCTGCACCGTGCTCTGATGCTGTTGCTTTGCTTTATGAACGTGGACAACAGAGAAACATATTCTTCATGACCAAAGTTGGAATTGAAATAAAAAAGGAAAGTGAAACTTATGCTCGTCACCCTCTCCCTCCGGTCCACATTAATACAAATGATCCCAATACGTATTATTGTATGAAAATATCTTAAAATATCTTAAAATCAATACAAATGTATTTATTATAAACGTTAGTCCTTAACATCTATCACTGTGTATATCACCATTCAAACATCTTTTAAAAGTTGAACAAACTCCACACAGCTCAGTGAAATGTTGACTTTATTTGATCATTTCAGTAAAAACTAACGTTCATATTTCTCTTTGATTATAATACTGTTGAACGTTCAGAACAAATCACTTTGGCAACTTACCACATACGTTTTAAAATGCTTAATAAGCACCGTAACTTTCATGATATAATTTCTCGGTCATAATCGGTTGTTTCCGTGAACGGCCGACTGTTGGGTAACGGCAAATGCTGCGGCTGCAAGGCATTGTGGGGCAGCATTTTCTCCTCTCCTTTCGGTAAGGGAGGTCCAGTGGTTCCTAAGCTAAAGGAGGTTATAAAGGAAGTTTGAAACCTCCTTTCCTTTCATTTAGAGAATTTGAACGGCACTTGTCATGGCTGCCACTGACGTACTTCCGGGTCATTTCACTCCGTTAGGAAGGTTCCTAAGCTAAATGGACTATTCGACTTCAGCCCGGGGATAGGAGGAATTCTGGGACAAAGAAAATGTGGGTGGATGAAAATGCAATAGAAAAAATGCTGTTGATCATAATTGCCAGTGGTGAAATTGCTGGTCTGTATTTCCCCTAAAATGTCCCTGTGTGTTACCGTCTGCAGGGGTTCCAGCATCTGCAATTATTTCTCCGGGAAGGATTCGGCTTGAACTTCAATATCACCTCCTCCGCGTCTTTCTCCACCCTCTCCCCCTCTCTTTATCCCCCTCCTCCTGCTCTGGACCAATTTGGGGTGGCGAGGCGATGGTTATCTAAATGCAAAGTGATGCTGTAATAGCACTCACGAGGAGGCGCAAACGACTAGTGAGACCCGAAGATGGAGGGATGGGGGGAGAGGTAGAGAGAGGGGGAATCAGTAGAGATATACAAAAGAGAAGTGGAGGAGGAGGTGACTGAGGTTGTATGACAAGCAGAATGAGAGAGAAATAGAGGGGGGAACGCGAAATAAGAGAAAAATCAGTAAAGAGAAGCAATATTAAAAGAGGGAAAAAAACATTTGAAGAGACAGAAAAGGTGAGTGTGAGAGCAAGGGAAAGAGTGCAGTGAGAGTGAGAAAAGGAAAGAAAGATATATAAGAAGAGGTTGTAAGACAGTAGTACAAAAGGCAAAATATAAGATAAGAGAAAAAGAAACAGAATACATTTGTTGCGGTCGTTACCAGAAAAGCAGAAGTATTGGTTGCTTGTGAAATTGTCCAAAACAAAATCCTCATGGAAGACCCTGGTTCATTTGAATGATGACTCGCAGAAGCAAAGGCAGGGGAACTTAACCACTTATAGAGACAGGTAGGAACCCAACAAAGCATGTGATTCACTTCGTATAGGCCATAGTTCACATTAGGCCCATGGTCCCCTTCAAACCAAGTGTCAGGAAAATCGAGCTTTTTCAGTAAAGAAAATAAAAACATTGTTGCATATCATCTGTCAATGATGGGTTGACTCTTGTTGCATTGCCTTCAACTGGTCCAAAATCCATTAGAACTTTTTTCCATGTATTTCTAAGCCATTCTAGCGGGTAGCAGGGATGGCAATATTTACATTTTCTCTTGATTTATTCCTTATTTATGATATAACTTGATATTCATGGTCTCCAGATGAATGATTTTAATAACTTTGATCTCCTTTGGTGAAAACAGTTTTTCCGGTTTGGCTATCATCAACTCAAAAATATCATATAACTAATAATGACGGATTAGCTTCAGCTGTACTGTTTTATATTATTGACAATAATCCAAAAGTATTTGGCACATTATGTACATGGTTTACAAGATAAACAATAAAGCAATCTATATCAGCTTGCTGGTTTCATTGTAACGTTAGCATTGTAAGCTCCACTGGGCCAATGAAAGCCTCACAGAACCTTTGTCTTGTTTAAACCCAAACCATGATCTTTCCCTCACCTTAATTAAGTCCTTTGCTTAAACCTGGGAAAACCTGAACCAGTGTAAAACTAATCACGTGTGCTTCTGGTTTGGAAGACATTGATATATAATGTCGATGGGGCTTTTTGTTTGGAGGAAAATGACAAATGACTCGTTTTCCCTCGAGTTCGGAAGACTTGTTGAAATTAAAAAATGTTAGTCCAGTTTGGAAAAAGGGGGGGGGGGGTGAAGAAGAAAACTGAGGTGGGTATAGAGGTATGAGAGGGAAAAACAAAAAGAGAAGCTTTTCTATGGACTCATTGCTAAAGAATATTGATTTATTTTCTTTGAGATTAGCCTCAAGTTTGTAAAATGACTTCTTTGCTACTAGCCTCCATCAGTATCACTTGTTTTGATGCCAGAAAAACATAATCTAAGTGAAAGAAGAATAAAAGCAAGCAGAGAAAGAGAAAGGACTGAAGAGGTTCAGAGACAAATGGCCTCCACCGTTATATTCACAACATATTCACATAATACGACCCAAATCTTGTATTTCTGTCATTCTACGGAAGCGAATTAGAACAAAAAGAGAGAGAAAGAATAATAATATGGCTGTGGAGAGTCAAAGCATGCTGGAGATGAAATGGATGGAAGATGATTTTGTGTGCATTTACACTGTATATATGTGTGTGAAAATGGCCGGATTGGACAGATGAAAAAATGAAAAGAAGAGTGGAAGAAGACATCCATCAATTATTCTGTGGATTTTATAGGACACACACATACACACACAGACTTTTCTGGCTCACAGCTCTCCAAGTGAAGTAGTCACCTTCTGGCCTCTGCTAACAGGCCAGTCTGTCTGTTTGTGTCCCGGCCAAAGTGTTAGCATTTAGCTCATTGATTTCCTCCAGTCAGTCGCTGTGATTAATCCCAGACAAGCACCCTGCCCCTGCCCTGCATTCTGAATAGCAAGTCTTTAACAGCAGGGGGGGGCAAACAGTCTTAGACAGGGCCAATTCATTTGAGACCCAGACACATTTTCCTTATTTCAACATACTCAGTATTTTATTTTTCTATAATTGTTGACAACAGGCATGATTTTACAGTAGTGGTATAGAACAAGATTTCAGTGAACATTGAAGGATTTTATACAACATTTATGCAATATCCTGATTTGGACCGGTGTAGAGAGAATGCTTGAATAGAAAACACTGTCCTGCATTCTCAATGTGAAGGGAGAAGCACCTTATAGTATTATTTTAAAGTTTAACACAGGGGTTTATTTGGTGATCACTGGATATGACAGCCTGTCCTCCTACAAAAAGCGACCATATACGCCGATTGTTCATGCCCTTATTACAACCCAGAGACACGTTTTAAAGTGTATGTTGTTTCTTACACGACCACTAGAGGTGCTCTAGTGGTCGTGTAAGAAACAACATGCTCCCGGCCCGTTCATTGCAAACGCTCCGGAGGGACGTTTATTCACAAATGACCCTCTCTGGAAAATCCTAAATTGTGGAATAGTTTGGCCATTAAAACGCTTTTTGATTCGATTTCTGGCGAGAAGTGTATATTGTACTCTTAGAATCCAGGTCCAGTCGATATGTAGGATCTATAGTTTGATAGATATTACGAAGATTATTTGAGGTCTCGCCAGGATAACGTTTATGCAGCTTCCATGTAAAGTTAGCGTGGGTGAAAACATTTTTTCCGGTCTCGAAGTTTTCATAATAAAACCGGATATATTCCCCTCACTGTCAAATGATTACACAGTGATATCTGCATTACTCATCCACTAAAAAACATCAGTTTATCCTTGTTAATTACACAATATTGATTGGTTTAAATTGTGTACAATGCTTTTGTGTTTTTAATCTTCGATTTAGAGAAACAAATAGTTTTTTCGAAGTTAAGACACTACAGTTTCCGAAGACACTACACTACCCAGAATCCCCAGCTATCGTTTGGGACTACAACATCCGCCTTGCTTTACAAACCCTGTGATTAGTCATCAAGCCCTGTGATTGGATGTTGGAGTGGCAGTGTGACAAGGTTACGCTGAGCGTCACAGCTCTATGAAATGGAATGGAACCACGGCAGACTTTCCAAAACTGGAATTGGACGGGTCCAGCCCCCGGCTCCAGCCCCCCTCATATGCTGGCTATTGTGTGTTTCGCAACATGTTCTATGGCACGTCTCTTTATAAGACGTTTTCGTATTTCCCACAATTAGAAGTTGCCTGTATTAAACTGTGTACAACCTGGAGGTTTAGGGGATACGAAACACAGTGGTGTTATCACATTTAAAACATATAATTAATTAATGGGTGAATTAATATACCCACATGCAGTTTTCCTGGCCTCTCTTGAGGCCAGGAAAATGCTAGTCACTGTGACCTTTTTACCTGTGCTGGACTATGGTGATCTATTTTATATGAATGCGCCGGCCAATTACCTCACCAAGATAGATGCCGCCTATCATAGTGCACTAAGGTTTGTGACAGACTGTAAGACTTTGACTCATCATTGTACCCTGTATACAAGGGCAGGGTTGCTTTCACTTACTGTACGGCGGCTAAATCACTGGTATCTTTTTATTTATAAAGCAATGTTAGGGAAACTTCCGTCTTACATCTGTTCCCTGATCTCACAGCGTATTGTAAATGGCTACTGCCTGAGATCTAAAGCTGTGGTTGTATTACATGTGCCAACTGCTAGGACTGTATTAGGAAATACAGCTTTTAGATGCGCAGCGCCGCTAGCATGGAACAGTCTACAAAAGGAATGGAAGCTAAGCAGTTTGATTCCATTTCATGTTTTTAAAGCTAGGTTAGACGCTATACAATCAGAAAATATTGGTGTCTGTAAATGCTACTAGTATACAAACTGTAGTATCATATAATGTCCTTTGTTTTCTGTCATGTTTGTATTAATGTTTGGAACTAATTGAAGCAGGTCACCATTGTAAAAGAGGTCTATGATCTCAATGGGTTTTATCTGTATAAATAAAGGTTTTGAATTGAATTGAATTGAGTGGCGTAACAAGGTTGTGATTGGCCCCGGTGCAAATATTGTTTTGGGGACCCCCCCCCCCCATCGCCCCAAACATAAGCGCACGCTGATGCGCTCACACACACACGGACATACACAACCACTCAGAAGTGCCACATGTAGGCTATCAACACCAGCCTGCCCTGGCCTCAGACCACCACATCCTGACAACGGCACAGCAAACTAAGAAGAGGATTACACCTGTTTCCTTGATGTTTGTCTCTGGGGAATGGGCCGGTAGGCCTACATAGACCGATTGCTATAATATAGCTTTTGATCTTGGCGTCGGAGGTCTCAATAGCAACATAGAGTCCCCTATCGGGTGGGGCCCTTGGGGGAACTGTTGGACCACCACCGGGCACAGCCAAATCCAGCCTCTCCTCCTGGCTGGCTGGAGAAGAAGGTTGCACAGCCACGGCCACGGATACAAGCTGTATGCGTGGCCGTGGCTGTGCAACCTTATGGACTTATGGAGCTAGATAGCAATGATGTTGGTGAGCTATCGTTAGCCTCCGGCTCCGGTTGCCGCTGCACGTCAACATTGCTAACGTTAGCGCTCGATTTCGAGGACGATGTATGACGGTCTAATTTTGTCAGTTTAGCTGTTACATCTCCTTGTTCTCTCTTGTCCTTTCTCTTTTGAGCGCTGCTCTTGTGCTTTGGTTTGCTGTACATTATAGATGCAAGCTATTACATTTGTTATAATGCTACAGTACAGTACAGGTTGATTAAACGGTTCGCTCGTCACGCAAGGTATCACATGACATGAAAGGGAGCAGGGTCATTGGACAGACAAATTACAAATTAATTTAGGTTGCTTGGTTATTTTGAAGACTGCGTGAACCGGTCAATGCCATTGGGGCCCCCAAAAAAAAAAAATTTAAATTTAAAAAAAAAAAAAAAAAAAAACTTTTTTTATTTTTTAAATGGGCCCCTTGCCGGCTCGGGGCCCCGGTGCGTTGCACCGGCTGCACCGTCGATAGTTACGCCACTGCCCACATGACACCTAAGGTCAGAAGAGCTTTATTTAACAGCTGGTCTTATGTATGTGACCCCTCCTGTTGTTCATTGATAAGCCTGAAACATGCACTTATCTACGGCAGATATGTAATATTTAATGCAGCCGCTCGTGAACTGTTAGCGCTGTGTTATGCCCACTGCACCTCGCGGGAGCGTGTACAGCGTAAAACCAAAACTCACAGACATTTCAATGATTTGTACGGCAAAGTTAGGTTTGGAAACGGTATCATATCATTTCCTTTTTGGCGGGCATGCATAACACCGGAGCCTCGCTGCGGGGAAGCTTTGGTGCTGTTCCGAGTTTGTTCTAATCCGTCAGAATGATAGACTGCTTTCAGATTTTTCTGTCATTGTTAAAGAAATATCCGTCATAGACGGAAAATATTCGGTTAACGCGACCTCTGAGCTGCACCACACTCTAAGACCTTCCACAGTATACAATCAATCTCTCAAAATCATTGTGCACCATGAAGCAGACAATGTGTATCATTTTGTTTCCTATCCTGTTAACATTTAGAGGAGAGATCATTTTCAAAAGATTTAGCTTTTTTTGGCTGAGATTAAACTGGTAAATTGTGGAACAATCCAGTCGTAGATGTCATCTCAACTCCAACTCAATTTTTGCGTCTCAGGTTGCTAAAGCGACTGTAAACTACCACTGTCAAATGAAAAGGAAGTATTAGCTCTGCTATCTGCTTGCTACACCGAAACCCCAAACATCCTAGCCTTAGCCCCTTAAGGCTTAACCATTGTCAGATTGATAGTTTACAAAAGTTAGAAAGCAACTTTTAAAGATTTAATGCCTGACAATGTCCATTTAGTAACAATACAGATGAACTTCTTTCACTTATTAGTTTGTATTTTTTACACACCTTTTTCAAATAATATTCAGACACCAAGGACTAAAAGGCCAAGGTAGCGCAGAAAGAGCTAAGACCTTAGGTTTGCAAAGCTTTTCTATGTGCTGCTGTACTCCTTCCAATGGCTTTTCACTCACTAATATAGGTGCTCACAATGATGTGGCTCCACTTATAATAGGCAGACCTTACTCAATAGAGGATTAATTTGATCGAGATGGCATTGGCAATCTGTGTGGGCCTAACTGTGTGCCTACGAGTGCTCTCAGCAGAAGGGAGAATGTCAGGGTAAAACTGGAAAGAAAACGTGTTTTCCAAGAGATAAAAGAAAAAAAGTGCCTTTTAATAAAATATCCCCCCTCTCTCGCCTATCCTCGTTGACTTTATAAGATTCATTGTTGGGAATGTAATATTTCAAGGAAAGAAATAGCAACATACTGTGAAAGGGAGAGCAGTAATTGTCAAAATGGCCAATTGAGGAATCATATACTGTACATATGAAAAAACACATGTTTTTATATTTTCGATATTTTTTAATTGAAGGTGATAGGTAGGTTTACTGTACATCTATATATATATATATATATATATATATATATATATATATATATATATATATATATAAAAACGTTGGGTAGCCTACTGGTGGTTGTGAATAGAGTTTATAAAGAGAATGTGATATTGCAACTTATAGGACCTTTGACTACTGACACATAAACTAGAGACTTAAGGCCTGCACAGTGTGCAGGATTTCTGTCCTGGATGGTTAACAGCTAACTTCTGTCTCAAAAATCACCAGCATACAACAGTTTGATGCTTGCCCAAATGTGCATTCCTGTATACTAGGCTGGGGCAGACATTTGGATTCAGGACAAATAAAGGATGCACCTGGGGACAGATTTATAAGCAGCAAGTAGGATTTAAAAAAGCCTGTTCATATGGCATATTTATGGGGCGCATTTTACACATACTTCAGACTCGAGTATGCTCTGTAGAGCAAGCTGTGACGTAATGAAGTGAAGATGTGAAGTAAGGTGAGAGAATCTGATTATTTATAGCGATATACATGATAATATACAAGATGAAAACTCCAGCATGAAGATCAGACACGCAAACAAATCCACCAAGCCAGCCTCCACCCTGCCCTGCCACATGACGGAGGTACTGAACGTGGGCATTAGAGGTGTGAATTTGTTCAACATTGTGCAAATCCCAGGAGAACATGATGTGATGGCAAATGGAATAACTCTAAATAAAACATGAATCTGCTTAGACAACAGAGCACTTGTTAGATACACTATTAACATCAAAACGACTGGACGAGCACAACACAGAATTAATCTAGTCGAGATTTAAAAGTGCAAAAACAAATCTTAAGCGTATAAATCTGATTTTGCAATTCTTCAACAGCAGAATAATAGCAGAAGCATTTGAGCACACAACAAAAAGATTTTTTCTGCAAAAAGAAGGAGTGTGCAACGCTGCAGTAGGGTTTTTTTGTTTAGTGGTTTACATTTAAACAATCCTCCAAATCTTGATTCAAATGGACTACAGGTTTTGCTCAGTAGCCTACATAGTTTTGTTGTAAAGAACGTCTTTCTCATTTCCAGTTTTATACTTAGCTATAACCTAAAAAAATATGTTTACAAAATGACTCAAGCATGCAACAGGGCATTTTGGTGTTTTTGATATTTAGCCAAACTATAATCCTTCCTTGACCCATAACCAGACAGTATCCTAAACTAACATGGAACAAAGGATGAAAACACAAGACTATGGTTTAAAAGTCCAGTGCTTGACCTCCTCTGACTTTATTGAAAATACCTTCTTGATTAAAACATTTCAGGAATGTGAGTTCCTGTGTGTCCCCTGCTGGCTAGCTAACGGCCACCGCTCTGCACTGAACTCACATGTTCGTTACCACTGACAACACCTTAGATCAACAGAGTCTTCTAACCTCCATCCCCGTCAGCACAGTTGCTACCGTCAACTCTTAACACCATCACGTTTGCATGCGATGTTAGAGTTGATAGCATTATATATTCAATTCTGGCACAGAATATGAATGTTGTATAGCATCAAAGATAACACACGTGTGCATCTGCACCATGATTCCGATCCACCGATAAATGTAATGCTATTTTTTCTACATCATGCTAAAAAAAAACAGATAAACATAACCTTGTTGGAGGAGATACGTAGAAGAGCAGGACCATCCAGGAATATGACCTGAACTTTACTTTGTGGCCGGGAGCTGACTTCAGTACTTCTGCCAACACTACTTTCCTATTTAAAGTTTGACGAAGGAGGAAAGTTAATGAACCTGGAAACTCTCTCTTTTCTATTCCATCTGCTCTTATTCTCTCCCTACTTTTTTGTTCTCGACTTGAATGAAAGTGAGTCGAGAGATTTTGGCCATTCCAAATTCTCTCAGGGAATAAAAAAAAAGAAGAGAAATCCCCTTCTGGGCAGGCCTCTGAATTGTTACACAAATTAATCCCCTTTCCCAATTTCATCATTTGCCCCAAGCTCCCTTTTCGGAATTATCCCTTTTCAATTATTTCTCCCTCCTTTTCTAATTTCTAGTCACCCTTGGAAATATCAATGGTGATGAGAGTGGAATGTAGAGAAGAGGAGTGAATGTGTTATTAATTGCTCTGATGTGGATTAGATGTGAGCATCGTGGTAACCCCTCCACCCCCCCATCCTCCAATCACATTTCAATTAATAACAGTCAGCCAGGCTTTGCCTCAAGATGTGCTCACAAGATGATTGGCCTGTCAGTCAGAGCTGCTAGGGAGCATTTGCAATTTGTCACCAGTTTCCTTTTTTCCCCTGTCTTTTTACAATTACTCACTCTTGTTACTATCTTGTAATCTTCTTCCATTGCGATCCCTCTCCCTTGCTCATGTCATATGCCTCTTCACCCAGGTATTTGTCTATCCTTCCAATCATGCCACATTTCTTCCATTTATTCATTTTCCCCATGATAGCTTTGTCAGCGTTGAAAAGGACGTGTGTGTGTGTGTGTGTGTGTGTGTGTGTGTGTACAGAGCTGCTAAGAGGTTTTCTGCTGCCCAAGATGACATGCAACTCTTAAAACTGTCGTCCATCGCCACATTTCAAATGAGATGGGCGAAAACAGCCATTTTCCACTAAGAGCAGCATGAAAACATGCTACCCAGAGGTGACACACACACACACACACACACACACACACACACACACACACACACACACACACACACACACACACACACACACACACACACACACCTCCTCTTTGAGCCATCTTATTTTGTCACCTGCTCCTGTATGTGTTACAGCCAATATGTTGCCTGTGAGGATTCATATGACCTCAGTTTTGTTCTTGACCGTCTGTTTTCACATTTGAACCTTGTATTCATCTACAACCACTTATTCTTAGTTATTTTGTATACAACACTGTACTTAAAAACGTTGCTTTATTGATGAAAGACTAAAGAAACAGAACACTTTTTGTTTCGATCCAGCAGGTATTTTGTGTGGGCTGATTACATTTAAAACATGTACAGAGCCCATGTACATAGTCAAGTGATCACACTACAATGACTAACTCAGCAATTAATACAACTGGGGAATTCTCCCAAGCAGAGTTGAGAATTTAGGTAAAAGGCTCATCATCTGCATACAGTAAGACATCATACTATCGAGTGATGCATTTCTCATTGCTGTGAGTTCCACTTCTGTTCTTTTGGCAAAGTATAACCACTTGCCTCACCTAGCCCCCCACAACAAGATCATGTATCCCCCAAGACTCTCAGTTGAACACAAATATATACTGTACAGTCTGCCAAACTCCCTGTAAAGCCTTATGAGATTAGCATTATCTCGGGATTACAAATATGTTGTAATAATTGTGCAGGTCGACTGTGATCCTGATCCAGTGCAAATCTGCCTTGTCCGGAATTAAAAGAAGATTATGAAAAATTCCAATGCAACAATGCAATTACCTTAGATATGTTTGCCAAACACAAAGTGAATGTGATATGGAAGTCCTGTGGGAATCAGAATATCTGTGATAAGGTTTATTTTTTGTGCTGTCTTTCCCAGTTGAAATATAGGGCTATCCCTGACTAAAGAATATCTTAGTTGATTCATATTTTTTCTTCAACTTAGGTTTATTTCATTGATGGTACTGTAAGACTGATTTCCCCCAAATACCATAATGCAAATGCACTATTTCAAAATCAGACTCAAATGACTGATCAGTTAACTGTTTGATTATGAGAACACCTCCCCGAGTTTAATAGAGTTATATCTGTGAATAATAAGTCAAACATTAATAGGCCTATATATTAAATCTAAATTATATATGGTTATATTTTACATATTCATGTGTTACGGAGAGCCTCAACACCATATCCAGGAGATAATGTCAGTCATTTCAAATCAAATAAAGACTTATCTAGAGTGAATGCACCACTGGAAATACAGATTACATCACATAAAAAGGTCGCTGGTAATAATATTCCCTTTCAAAGAGGGCCGCCGTAACCTTAATTCAATTACTAAATTGCAAGTTAAACTCACTATAGTCATTACTCTAAAAAAGTCATCACATTTCTGTAAGGCGTTACAAAATAATGTGTTCCTGCCAAACACAGCTCGCAATATGGCGACAGGCAGGATCACAACATTATTTGTCAGAACAAGGACCAGACGTGTCTTATGGAGGTGGATCAGATCATCTCCTGAATTGGACAGCTAGTGTTGACAGGTGCCTTCAGCTAAGCCCACAGGAAGATTGTGTCCATTTGTTTTCTTTCTACTTTTCAATTGTTCACTTTCCTTTTCCTTCAGTATCTTCTTATACAGAGTGCTTCCTCTCAAAGGATCTATATACAGTAGCAGACTGGACACAATCTCTAAAAGAGCTTAACGACAATGATTCTCTTTGTATGTATGAATGAGTGTTGTTCTGATAGAAAGGAATCTATAGTATTTGGTATTGCGCCTGTTGTTATTAAACCCCTGCAGATGGTTAAGAATGCCTCCCAGCATTTTAATAATGATTATATTTCCTCCAGTGGTGATTTGTTTTGAGTGTGCCTCATTTGGAGTTTGAGGGAAGCTCCTGTGTAAATATCAGCAGCCTTAAGCTCTGATTCTTAACCTGCATGTCAGAGGCCATCGGCCCCACGGTGCAGCGAGCTCAAGTCAGATATGTTACGGAAATCAGCGCACGGTCAGTTAGAGAGGCCTGAGGTCAACATCATGTTTATTAAGACTTCCTTTTCAGACGCAGATTTTACTGGTAACTGGCATGGGTTTCTTAGAACTGAGTTATTTGACATGTCTGCAGAGGGTACAGAGTTACTCAGTTCTAATATATTTATCATCTTTTATCAAAATTCATTCAAACTTGGATCATTGAGCTTCCTGTACCACTGGAATCATTTTCATCTGAAGAAGGTTCTCTATATGACTATTCCAAGCAATCAATACTTTGGTGTTGGAGTTTTGCTGTGTCGTTGAAATTGCGGCTGTGCAAATACAAGCTTGCAGGACTCAGCTTTTTACCGTTTTAGTGCAAGTCCAGTCAGCGGCAGCTTCCATGGAGCCTGTGAACATTTGTGACATGTAGTTATCCCAAATGACAGTGGGAAATGAATTGTTCACTGATCTATGGATGTAAATGACAAGGAGACAAATCCATTTTTTTGTTTTTGTTTGTTGGAAAGATTGTCTCCTTTTTTAGTTATGACTGATGCTGTAAGCCTTCTTCACGGCTACAGATGGTCACAATATTCATATGTCTACCAAGCAGTTAAAACACCAGGGAAGTAAGAGTTGCTGCTAGCCTCTACTGTATATTTAAGTTTATTAAAGAGGTACCACTTGTATTACTGTATATAATACTGTAAAGATTAAACTAGTAATCTCCATCATTAATTTGTCTTCATCTTCGCTGCACAAGATATCCCAGAGTTCACATTATATTTATCTTCTGCAAGAGTGGTTCAGGAAATGAGCAAATTAATGTTGGCTGTTTTGCAGGTAGATCTTTGCTGAGACGTACACACAGTTGCAATACTGTAAAGGCTTTGTTTTAACCCAAGTTGAAAATAATTGACAAATGTTCCACTGAACTCAGGACGGTCAGAGACAACCCTGTAATGCCACTATGTTCTAAGAAGTGATTCAATCTTTTACTGATGTGCGTTTTGACAGATGCTGCGCTTGATTTGCTACTGAACTCCCATGACCAGAACTCTTTATAATGAGCTTAATGAAACCATTCCAATAACGAATCATTTCTTATGACTCATACTGTGTAAGAACAAGAGACAGTAGAGGAGGAAACAAACTGAGACATTTTTTATTTTATTTTTAAATGGTTGAACACTCGGCCTTATCTTGAAAGGTGTGGAAATGTACTGATTGACAAGCCAGATGTCCCCTCCAGCTCCCCCTTGGAACAGCAAGCACACAGCTGAGCTTAAGGAAGCAAGAATGTGAGGAGAAATGAGAAAAGCCTGAGCCTATCTTCTTTTGGCCGAGTGGCTCTGCCCCGCTCTGCTCTCCCTCTCTCTGACTCTGCTCGCTTTCCTTTCTTTATTAAAAAGAAACACATGTAGTGTCGGAGCGTCGAAGTATGAAATTCAATTCTCATCCCCCAAACGGCGTTTTTATTAAAGCCGTTACTATCACGGCAAGCAGACGGGCCTGCCAGCTCGGCTGCGTGGATTCAGACTGTACGAGGAGGAAGGAGGGCGGGAGAAAGAGCGCTAACGCAAGAAGGAGGTGAAGAAGGCAGCGAAGGAATGGTACAGTCAGCAGCAGGGCTACAGAGGACCTTCATTTGCCCAAAAGGCAGCTCAGCCTCTTATGCAATTTAACCAGGACGTGCTTGACTTGAGCTTGGGTTAGCACCCAGGCACGGCCCGGTGCACAGAATCAATTGCACATTGGACATGCAGAGAATTACACTGCGGTCTTGTTCACACTGTTATTTTGCATTGCAACAACATTGCTCTGAATTATGACTTAACAGCTCTAAAGCCATCATGTGTGCGCTCACTTTTTCTGACATTGAGTGATGTGCCAAATGTTATTCTTACGTTATGTTAGAATAACATCCCCCATATTTCGGGGATTGTGGAAAATAATGTACTTGTACCGAAAAGTTCTTCAGGCTTCTACAGCAGATCCAAGGAGGAAACATTGAATCTAGCCTACATCAAACTGTTACGTTGTGATGTGAATTCATTTTTGGATATGTCAAATGCTCCATAGCAGCAGTTAGGAGAGCCATAGCAGCTTGGTTATTGTTATCTTCAAATGGAAGTTTTTATATTATCCAATATTCAGTTTTTTCTTACCAAAACTAATGGGATTCCTGTCAGCCTCAGTTTTAACCTATTTGGGAGTTAGTTCTAATTCGCAAACGTTAGCATGCTAAACTAAGAGTTTACAAGGTAGACATTGAACCTATCCTAAACTAAATACATGGCCCGTCATTGTTAGAAATTGGCCAAGTGGACATGCATTTCGGTATCTGCTGTGCTTTAATGCAGCATAACAATGCTGCTTGCATGACTACAACTCGGAAGGTGTTTTTTGGTTTGAAATGGTTATGTTAATATATTTGTGTTTACATTAGCCACCATGCCTAGCATGTTTAGGCTTACCCCCTGATCCCACCGGAAGCGTCTGTGCTGCGTCTGCGCTGCGGCAGCGCCGCGACCTCCTCCTGCGTCATAACCCACCAGGCGCGTTTCAAAACGTTGCGGAAGCGGAGCGTCGTGTGTGCAGCCTCGCAGTTGTTGGATCAACGTTCCACTTCCTGCCTGCGCCGCGTAAAAAATAGGATTCATCCTATATTTTAGAAATTCCTTGCGGCGAGGAGCTTCTGGGACGCTTCGAGCCGCGGCGCAGCGGGTCTGGTGGAATAGCACCCATTGACTAGAGCAGTGGCGGCGCCAGAGATTAACTCTAGGGGGTGCTGTGGGGTAGCTTGACGTTTCATAGAGGGTGCTCAAACATTACCAGCGCTACAGTTGAATTTTCTACTGCAACACTCCCCACACGCACACACAGTGCACCCGCGACTGTTACAATGAAGGCTCGATAATCAGCGCACGGCATATAGGTGTAAGCAGGGCTAAAGTGCTATTTTTACAAGTGGGGAGTGGACCTCACGTCCTCTAGGAGGGACCTCACCTCCTCTAATGGGGTCCGGGGGCATGCTTCCCCGGGAAGGTTTTTTAAAGTTAAAACATCAATCTGGTGCACTTTGAGAGCAACCTGAAGAGATCTATGGATACATCCCTCAACACCCAGATGAAACAGAACTGTAAACAGATTTTCTATTTCTTTATAGATATTTTACAACTCCCCTTTTAAAACAAACCGTTTGAGACCCACTGAGATAACTAGACTAAAGATAACTATCTAAACACTGAGAGTCCTTTACTTCACCTGAGCTGAGGTTATCTGAGACTCTCAGTCTGACAGGAGAGAATTCTCCCTCCACCTTGTTGTTGAAAAAGCTCCTTATATCCGTTAGCTTGGCTAGCTAGCACCAGATGCTAACCACAACGATCTCCAGTAGATAGGCCTACCCACCGGTGCGTGAGCTCTCTCTCTCGCTCGCTCGCTCGCGCACGCACACAAAATGGCTCGTGCCACACACACACAGAGCAGAGCTTGAATGAAACACAGAGACCCAGAAGTAAGCTACTTGTACTCATGAGGCTATGCTATTATGTGCAGAATTCCTCTCGCTTTCAGGTGGTTTTGATTGAGTGTCCACACGTGGACGTTTAAGGACTAAAAAACGATCAATTTTTCACTTTGCTGTTAGCAAATAAGTTGGCGCTCTAGCTAACAGGAAGTCACTCAAGTGTCACAAAGTCATTTAGCCTATGGGTAGGTCAAAAATCGAATCGGTGCTGGCCATTGGCCTAATCATATTACCTGTGTTGGCTTTATGTTTTTGGTCAAAAATGTGTTTGTTTCACAATTGCATTGATGTAATCAATAATTTTTCTAATTTAATAAAAATTATTATTATTATTTTCAACAAAAAAAAAAAACATTTTTTGGGGGTGCTTAGGGGGTGCTTTGGCAATCCTGGGGGGTGCTTCAGCACCCCCTAGCTCCCCCCTGGCGCCACCCCTGGACTAGAGTGGCCGCGATCGCTAAAAACGTCGCAGCCGCAGCGCAACGCAGCGCAGACGCTTCCGGTGGGATCAGGGGGTTAGAGTGCTAACAAAACAATGATCACAGAGCAGTTCTGCGCCTGAACACAGACAGGGGGCAAAAGGTCTTGCTCTTACAAAAGTTGCTTTCACTACGCATATAGTCAGGGCCGTTTCTTCCTATATGCGGACTATGCGGGGGCATAGGGCCCCCGCGGCCACTAGGGGGCCCCCAAGCTGAAAGTATATATTTTTTTTCATCCGAAAAACAAAAAAAGTTTAATTCATACACACAAAGATGAACAAAATTAGTAGAAGCGGGAGGGCTGAAGCATAGCTTGTGGAAAGTAGCCCTCCCGTGCATCATCCTAATACAGCGGCATTATTGCGTCAAAAACGTATAGAAATGAAGGAGTACAAAGAAATAAAGAAAACAGGAGAAAAAATTAAATAAAAGTTAGGGCAGGAAAACAATAAATGCATATATATATATATATATATATATATATATATATATATATATATATATATATATATATATATATATACGAAAACTAGATATAGGGTCATTTTCTGCACATGTCAATAGCAGTTTCAACTATCTTTTTTTGGAAATTAAAATACTATATATACATATATACACATGCACTTGGCAAATGAATAATAATAATAATAATATGTTTATATGCATAATTGCATATAAACATTGTGAACACTTATTTTCAAGTGACTTTTTTTACATTCATATGTTCACGCTGTGGTTTGGAATTGCTTTTGAATGTTATTAGGCATTTTGTTATGGAAAATGTTTTGCATAATCATTACTGTTTTAAGCTGTACTATCTCAACACATTTTAATAGATTGAGTTTTTTTTGAGTTGTGTGTTCATATTTACCAACACCACAGACTATTCGTAATACTTTTTTTGGGATGTTATTATTTTTTGTAGATTTGTTGAGTACGTGTTTCCCCATATTTCGGAGCAGTATTAAAGGTAAGGGAGAAATAGACTGTTATAAAGAGTATATTTTCTTCAAGAATGTTCTTAGTATGATACAAAATACCTATTGTTTTTGACAGTTTAGTCTGTACATAATTTATATGGTGCTTCCAATTGAGTTTTTCGTCAACAAGCAGTCCTAAAAATGTACATGCACCAACTTTTTCTATCTCTGTATTGCAAATCCGTATAATGCAGTCATTTATACTCTAAGACTTTGCATTGAATAACATGTAATTTGTTTTGACCACATTAAGGGATAATTTATTAACTGCAAACCAGTTACATAGTATTTTTAATTCTGCATTCACAATTTTAACAAGATCGCCAAGATTATGATGGGAGCAGAGAATTCAAAGTTCAGGTTCAGCCTCAATATATTTGGGGAGAATTAAAATGAGCCGTCTTTATTTGTAGACAGCCAAGCCCCCTCCTGTGAGTGTCCGGTGAAGCATTATGCTTACAAATCCAATGTAGGATATAAACACGACTAAACTGCAATGATAGCAAAGCTGTGGCTTGGGTTTTTGGGGTAATAAAGTCCAAATCATCGTTGGGCTGACAGCTGAGAAAATGCTGCATCTCTTGCATTTATTGACATAGAGGAGCCTTATTGCCTGTTTTCCTATTAAAGTGTAACAGATTGATGCATCTCCACAGATCATCTTAAAGGCTTCGGAATCCCCCCCATTGTAGTTAAAAAAACTGTCAAAACTAGGGCCCCCAAACAACATCTTGCATAGGGCCCCCAAAAAGCTAGAAACGGCCCTGCATATAGTAACCTGATATACCCTGATGTAAAAACGTTTACAGCAGGCAAACCACATCTGGATATTGTTTTGGGAAAACTGACAATTGTCTTTTCAAATCCAGTAAACCTAATATGCCTGGATGTATTTTTTAGATCTGTCACCCAAACTATTGAAGACAGCCTGTAACATGTTGAAAACACTGACTGCATCAGAATACTTATACCCAGAGTTCATAGTGAGACAACATACCTTTAAAGAGCACAGTTAGGATATCTTACACTATGTAGAACATTGTGTGGCACATCAATGTTTTAGAATTTTCACTTAAAATGTAGAATACCTTTTCTTAAATTATACCATTTTAGTCAATAAGTATTATCCTAGGTATGTTGCGTAATTTCATCTCCACGTTGCGACTTGAATGGTAGTATTACGAGGCCTGAAATCCCTCCTCCCCCCCTCCAATCATGAAAATAAATAAATATCAGAATTGTCAAACACTCAGTCGAAGTAAGGTCTTTCTGCTATGAATTCCCCCTTTCTCCTTCCCGACAGTAAATACACAGTTGGGGTCAGTTGACCCTGTCCATGCCTCAGAGAAAATAACGCATTGTAGCTAAACTATTCTGACAGGTCTGCCCTTTTTACACATGAGGGAGATGAAGAAGGGAAGAGAACAGAGAGCTGGGTTGGTGGTTGAGGGGGGGGGGGGGGGGGGGGGTCATAGGGGAACAATGCAAAGAAGTGAGGAGGGAGATGAGGAACTGGAGACACAACGATATAGGGGTCACGGTGGGACTCAGGGAAACAAGTGGGGACATGACTGCAGTGTGGCTGGTTGGCTTGATACATTGTTGAAAGCTGCGTCATTGGCGGGCTGAATTCACGGCTTAAAGGCTGACTGGCTATATTTCTGACAAACAGGCTTGCTTTTTGATTTGGCGGCCAACTGGCTGACAGAGTTGACGGGTGCAAAAGTTGGATGGCTGCCTCAGAGGATGGCTAGTTGGTTGTCTATGCATTTATTATTTATCCTGTGTATCTGATTTGGGTCATGCTCAGTTCTCCAGCTGCAAACAAGCGAGGCCCTCCAGCTACAGCCTGCAACAACACAGCACAGTCTGCAGCATCTGCAGAATCCGATTGAACCGTAGTTACCTCCTACATTATGTTTAGGGCTCAGTTAGCCTGTTTGCTTTTCTGGAATTACGGAAAAGCTACTGGCTCACATTTCATTGGTGGAGGGTCCTAGCATGGGCCAATGTGAACCAATAACATTTTGGAGTGGATTGTTTGTTAATATTGCGAGATTGCAAGCATTTGTGCTTCATTCATGTGGTGTCCAAATAAACTGAACTAACCCTTTTGGCAGAGGTCTATGCTTTCTTATTGGCATTCTGTACTGTTCCTGTCTTTGTTTGAACCCAGGATAGTAGCTTTATAGTCAGCCAGACTGTACAGTCATGTTAATCCTTGATGAGTTATTTGGAATCAAAGACGTATTTTAGTTTTAGGAAATACATTGAGCCTATGCTACGATAGCACCTCGAATGCTCACTAATACTTTATACGTTACGTTTTTAATCCGTAAAAAAAACTGTGGAACTATTAACTTCCTCAAATCTCTGCTGGTTACCTCGCAACTAATTCCAGCCATTACATTCTAGTCAACAATAACACTTTTCCCTTAAAAAAAATAGACATTGGTGCTGTATGGTGGATTTTGGCCTTCTGGACAGAGAAAGGCTATAGCTGTTTTCAGTTTTAGTCCTAGGCTCAGCTCACTGCCATCAGTCACTTCATATTCACTGTACAGAAAGCATATGTGTCCAAACATGGAACGTGTTCTTCAAAAGACACATCTCAGACCATTTCCCAAAAAAATACACGGTCTGAAAAAATAAAGTTTAAAAAGAAAGTGTAAAATAAAGAACATTTAAACACCAAGATTTAAGTGCCTTTCCTTGGCCCATGATACAACTTGCCACCATGTGTCATGGAAATGGGCCAGTGAACACAACTAAAAATTAGGCATGATGAAGCAGATTTTATAGAAAAATTCCATGAGTTAAAACAACTTTGATTGACACTTGTCTGTCCAAATCAACTTCGCAGAGATATGTCATCCTTACATAACAGTCCTGACCAGTGGTGTAGTGGGGATTTTTTTACTGGGGGGACGCTATTTTAATTAGGTCATCCCAAACAATGCCACACAAGTGCGCATGCGCGCAGTGCACTCACAAAACGGGCAGACAGGTCCACAGAAACTACTGGTATGCTTAGTCCTACTTTAGTTACTGTACTGCAAAAAGCAGACGGCGCTGCGCTCAACACACACACAGACTCAAAACCATGGATACACTGGCACATACGTTACATAAACCATGTATAGGCCTAAATTGCATAAGCTACACTACAGTATTGCAACTAAGCAGACAGTGCTGCTGCTTCTCTCTCTATCTCTATCTCTCTATCTCTCTCCACTTTCAAAATCTATTTAAAACTCATAACAAACAAACAAAATGTCCAAAGTTGTCCTGAAATTAACTTATTAAATAAACAAAACGAAAAATATAGCCATACTTATGCCAACAACATTGAATCTGAACTTGACATTATTCTGATTATAATTGCAAATAAGCAGACAGCGCTTCCGCGCTGCCACACACCACACACACACACACACACACACACACACACACACACACACACACACACACACACACCACACACACACACACACACACACACACACACACACACACCCACACACACACACACACACACACACACACACACACCACACACACACACACACACACACACACACCACACACACACACACACACACACACACACACACACACACACACACACACCCCTTGGGTTTTTGAAGACTGATAAATCCGAAATGGATGAACAAACTTTGCAGCCCAGTTTCCCAGCTTTGCAGTCTATCCACGGGTAGCCTCTTGTTTTCCTCCGCCACATCTCCTCCGTCCATACCTCTGGGAAAGGTGAGCTTGAGCTAGCCAGGGGAACGTTGCTAGCGCAGCTAACGTGCACGTTAGCTAGCATTATCCACGTCTTGAGGCGGCTCTTCTGATGATGTATTACTAGCAGCTTCACTTGTAGCTTCGGTGCTGCTAGCCTCTTTCTTCTTGTGAATTATATTATTTTTAGAAAAGAAGTCAAGTAAAACATGTTAGCCTGCCATTATAGAGCTTTTTCGTTAGTGTTCTTGAGGGAAGGAGCTGCCGCAAAATCGGCGGGCGCGGCGAGCTGGCTCGCCGTGGGTGTGTCAGTGACCGCGAGGTCACGAGCGTGATGATGAATCGTACTTTTTTAAGGAAATCGTTTTTATTTTTTATTATAATTACTGTGAAATGTATTATGTTTTCGTCATTATTACAACAAATACACACTTGCAACTGATAACACTGGCAATGATTTTATATTTATTAGACTTAAAAAAAAAGATCATGCACCAAATAAGCGGGGGTACGGCGTACCCCCGCGTCCAACGCCCACTACACCACTGGTCCTGACCAAAGGAAGCAGACTGCCCTTGTCTTCGTCTTCTTCTCTGCTTCACTGTTTCTCTCTCTTGGTCTCCTTCTTTTAGGGATCATAATTAAAAACATCATAGCTATAATACCTAAAAATTTAAGGGCTGCTTGACTAAAAAGTTCCTTTTGCATTATTTTTCTACATTAATCTCAACCATCCTTTTTAATAACATTCATCTTCCTTTCTTTTAATCTGTCAGACCTTCTTTCACACCTTGAACTCATTACCTACGCATCTGTCTTCTTTCCACCACTACCTCTAATTCAAAGTGAAATCCCAATATACAAAAAACAAACAGCTTCAGCTTTTTTTTTACTCGGCATCATTCAACCTGGTTGTAAATATCTAATGTAAAGAATACATTTACTTCTGCCTCTGTATCTTCTCCAAGTGGCCTGACTATCCATTCTCAGGATCTCATACCCTTCCCCTGCATTAATTCCAGATGAAGTGAGGAGTAGCGTCGGGGATTTCCCCCGTGGCGAGATGGAGATGATGTGATTAATCCAGAAACACGTAGGGCCGAAAGAGGCAGAACACAGGAGTGAAGGACACCAGGGAATAAGGAATGGGTGAGGTTGGAGTGAATGTATAAAATGGGAGGAAATGACTTGAGGACAGAGAAGATGTAGGGTGAGGTGAGGACATCACTGAGACATAAGATGAAGAGATGAACACAGGGGACTGGCAGAATGAAAAGGTGGAAAACAGGAAGGAAATACAAGTGGACAGATGACTCATACCACTCATCCTATTGGGCACCATTAAACAACAGAGGAAATCCTGGGTACAGCTATATAAGGTTTGAGGTACTTGGCAACCCTGCAGATACCACCTTAAAATTATCTCAAAAGCTGAAATAACTTGATTGTAAAATTCAGAGGAGAAAAAAAAAACGTTTCTGCTGTTAGTGCACTTACTCTTCCAGTGCTGCCTCCCTAGTTTTATGACTTGTTGAGTACAAAGTAAGTTGTAAATCAAATACTTTTGCTATCCAAGAGAATGTTTTAGTATAATCCAAGCAGTGTGTAGTCCCATGCTTACATTCCACCAAAGGAAAGTATTGTGTGATGCAAGAGGAACTCTGGACACCGGTGGTTTAGAGGGAAGACCGAGAATACATTTCGCCATAATTGTTTCCAGGCAGCATTAGATCCTGGGGATTTTTACGGCCACTGGTTTCCTTGATATGGCTGTGTCGTGAGTAAGGCTCTGGACCTACCTGTCAGTGCGAGAGTGCTCCGTCTCCCCTTTCTCCAATCCAGCTCCAGGAAAATGCCAGGTTGAGTTTTCAGCCTGAGTGCATGGGATATGCACTGTGCAACCATCAGTGTCAGCAGGGTACAGTACCTGGAGCAGCCCCAGTCAAAACGCTGACAGGCTGAGGAGATGGGAAGAGGAATCAACCAGCAGACCAGTCATTCAGGAAACATTAGGTGTATAGAAATTGCATTAAAAGATAGGTCATTTTTTTTTACATTTATTTCTCATTATTATACAACCAAACTGGTCATTTCCCCTCTCATGGCATTGTTGAATCTGTAGCTGGATTTCAGTGAAGCGCACAGAGGGTCCAGCTTTTGAGTGAATGATCAACATTAACCAGCTGTAATTTATTTTGTGAACATATAGGGAGAGCATTTTGGTAGCTAGCCTACCTCAATCCTTAAATACCCCCTAAAGATAGCCAAAAACCAAACAAAAATTTAAAAAAATGAATTAGTTCAATCTAAAGATCTGATGATGCTCAAATCCTGCGCATCACCCTTTAATGGACATTACTTTGTGATTGGGCTCAGCAGCTTTGTTGATGAGAGCATTTTCAGTTGGATTGTGGTTGCATTTTAATCTGTAACAACCAGGATTTAATTCACGTTTAAGACTTGGACTCTGTTGCGGTGTGTGAAGCAGGCAGGACCCAAATGCAGATTTAAACTGAAAATTCCTTTATTTCAAGGCTACCGGATACTAATAAAGACAAAACAGAACACTCACCGGAGACTTAGTCACAAACAAAAGACGAACCAACACAGAACACAGGAAGAGAACAGACTAAATACAGGGAGGGGTAATCACAAGACGAGAAACAGCCGGGCAGGGGAGGAGAAACACAAGGGCCACAGGTGAACACAATCAGACAACTAGACACACCAGGGAAACTAATGACAGGAGGAAAACACAGGGAAAAGGACCAGAGAATATACAAGGAGGAAAATACCCATAACCAGACATACAAAACTACAAACGTGACAAAACATGAGAATCCTGACAGACTGTGCGTCAGGATTTGAATAGTTTGGAATGAGAAGTACAAATACAGTTGTAAAGCTTAAAAATGTGTAAACATCACAATTTGTGGATCTCAAAAATGCTATAAGCTACATTTGTAAACTTTACCAGTAATGACCGTTAGCCAGTATAGTGAGCACAAACTCAGAATGGCCTTGTTATTGTTAGATGACTGCTTTGTAAGTAAAGCTCTTTTCAACAGGACTCAATACAATACATAACTAAATATATACAGTATGTGTTTCTTGTTTGATTACGTTGCAGTCTGGCTGTTAGTGATTTGACATTTGACTTGCCTTAACTAAGGACTCAAGTTGACATAACCTGTGAGTTGACCTGCCAAAAAGAATGAATTTATACTTGCTTGAGACATGGAACCAAGGTGACATGTCTAGTGTAAGCACCTGCTTAAGAGCCAGTCTTATAAGAAAAAGAAATGCAACAGAGCCATACAGAATAAACAAGCATTGCTTCGATATTCTGACACAGAGCTGTGTCAATATATAGAATGGTGCAATGTTCTGGTCCGTTCTCCAAAGAAAGACAGTGGGATCAGCTCCTGACCCTTTTGGAGTCAAGTTCCTGTTTGTCTGTCTGACAGTGTGCCTTTCTTAGGATGTCTGCTGCCTAAAAGGACACCACTGATCTTTTTCCTCAGGTTTCCTATCTCAGTACTGCTTGTAGAAAAAGCACACCTAAGCATGTTTTCCTCCTCTCCATTAAAACCAGCGTCCGACGACCGTTTTTGCAGATGCAGTGATTTTCTATCCTTCTGCCGTTACTCATCTTTGTCCTTCCTTCCAAATACACTTAATCATTTAATATGTGGCCTGGATTTTACACTTTTTAGTCTTCCAAACTTTATATCCTCATTTCCTCTACGTTTTCCTCTTAGAACTCAGTCTCCTTCTCCCAAAACAATAATAACAAGCTTAGTGTTGCAGCTCGCTGACCAGCTCATAATCCAGAAGGAACTGAATCCCACGGCTCAACACCAACAGATAATCCTGTCTGCAAAGCTCGCCTTCCCCTTCTGGAACAATGCTCCATTTACACCAGAGTGACCCTGAAATTAATGCAGGAAAAGGTTGTGAGGAGGGAAAGCTGGAAGGCAAGACATGAAGACAGTCTGTAGCAAGTTCAGCACTGACAACGATTTCTACACAATTTTGGACGGAAATGCAAAAAGACAACTTAATGCTGGAAAAAGCTAAAATCCTGAGACTTTACATAGCTGCCATACCATTCTGCCATCCCCATCATCAACCATACTGCAATCGGAGTCAGACGTTTCAAACTCAAACACACAGAAAGCACACCCTGCATGACATTGGGACACTGGAAACTTTGCAGCTCTGCAACCTCCCTAAACCTCAGATGACTGCCAAGACAAATACAACAGCAGCTGCTAGCACCAAACAAGAGGATGCATTGTTAGACTGCTCTTCAAAGCTGGAACCACTTGCTGGATTTGGTCAGATCACAATGGGCCAAAACAGGGTACAGAAAATCTGAATTCCCGGACAGGATTAGTTTAATAGTTCAGGTAGGACACCCAGTGTATACCGTTGCACACTCGTACTGGCCTGACACCAATTGTTTGGCGCAAGGTGGTCAATTGAGTCCGAGCAGTCTTAAGTCAGGATAGTTTTGACATTCAAATAAAACCAAACATGTTTGACTTAGAAACTGCTAGATATGAAGGAAAACATGCAAAAACATTGTTGCATATTGCAATAAATAAACAGAGATGTACTTGGTTCTGACACTTTTCTTGTTGAATATTAAAAAAAAGGAAATTATATTACATTTTCTTTTAATTTAACTGAACATGGCACTAAAAGGAAGAATGATAGTATATTTTAAAAGTGCAGTGTTTTACTGATACTCTTTTACAAAAAAATGTGTATTATTCACAGAGGCTCTAAACAATGGCGATTAGGAAACGCATTTTATATTTTTAGTCTTGGCTAATGCCAATAGTTCCCTTGAATGTCTTGAAAATGGTCAACAACAATGAGGTATGCCCTCTCCAGCACCAAACAGGAAGCAGGAAAGCAGGTAGATAGTAAATACGGAGAAACTTGTAGTTTTTTAGTGAACAAGACACAGTCTTCCATTTGTACAACATTCAAAACAAGACCAAAGTGGACCGAAATGGCTGCAGCACTCATACGTTTAGGCTGAAGATTCCTGGCTTGCTAGGTAGGCCCTCTCCAGCCCAAAACAGGAGGTAGCAAAGCAGGTAGACTGTAAAGATGGAGAATCTGGTGGAGTTGGATAGTGAACAAGACACTTCGTCCTTCTATTTATACAAACGAATGAAAAGGAAAAATAAGTGGACAGAAATAGCTGCAGCCCTCACAATGTCCAATAATTTGCTATCGGATATGCTAACGTTAGCAACTGAAATGTCTGCTATTAGCCTACAAGCTAACCACACATGTTCAAGCTGAAAATTGCTAGCTTAAATAATGAACATGGCTGCATTGTTCCCTTTCTCTTATACAAACAGGTGTGTGTGTTTTTGTTGTTGTTGTTGTTGTGTTTGTGGACTCGAACCTTCTGTCTCAGCCTGAAGATATCTTCCTCTGTGCCACATGCAGTATCTTTTCTGCTCATTTAAATCCCAACCCAACAGTAGAGCTCTTGTCCAGTAAATAAAAATATGGCTGCTGTGCTTCCACTGCATCTGGAAGGCAGAATTAACTAAATGACTACTGCTGTAGCTACTGCAGGGACTCCTACTCAAACTATTGCTCCTGAACGCCCTTAGTAATGTATCAGTTTATGTGTTTCTGCTGTCAGGAGCAGCTTTGCAGTCCTGTATCACAGCAGGTGTTTTTGATTAGGTGGCTGATTGGAAACACCTGCCGGGACATCACTGATCACGTGGCCAGAAGTGCACCATTCCCTCTGTTGTCTGTAAACAGCAACAGGAGTTTCTGTTAGCCATATTATTTTTAAAGGTCCCATTACATGGCCATTTCTGCTGATCATAATTCCATTGTTGAGGTCTCGAATAGAATAGATTTACATTGTTCAATGTTCCAAAATCACATTGGTTTTCTCATACAGCATCTCTGTGTATAGTATGTGTATTCACTCTCTGTCCTAAACGGCTTGTTGGAGCTCCTGCCCCCCCCCCCCCCCCCTCCCTCTGAGCCCACTGTGCTCTGATTGGTCAGCTCGCCCACACTGTTCTGATTAGTCAACCACCGTTACAGCGGACATCAGTGATTATGTGTTACAATGGCGTTTGTTAGCAACCAGAAAATGACACCAGTAATGACAAACAGATGAGAATGCTGCGTGGGGTCTGGGTGCCGTGTTGGCGGGACGTTGCGGGGCTCGCTGCTCCGCCCTTTAATAATAATAATAATAGCTTGGATTTATATAGCGCCTTTCATGAGACCCAAGGTCGCTTTACAGAGAAGAACAGGAGGAGAAACAAACATAACAAAAGGCAGTCAGACAAACAACAAATAGATTAGGGGCCTTCGCAAACAGGTGGGACCTGAGGGCCCTTTTGAAGGCGTCAAGCGTGGGGATGTTGCGGATCTCTGCAGGGAGAGCGTTCCAGAGGGTGGGGGCTGCCACACTGAAGGCTCTGTCCCCGAAGGTTCGCAGGTTGGTGCGGGGAGTGGTAAGCAGGCCGGAGTCTGAAGACCACAGGTTCCGGGGTGGGGCATGTGGGCGAAGGATGTCCGATAGGTACTTGGGGGCATGGGCATGGAGGGACTTGTAGGTAAGGAGGAGGATTTTGTAAGTTCTGCGGGACTTGACCGGCAGCCAGTGGAGGTGGATGAGCAGGGCCGCCCCTCCCTACAGGCCAATCACGCAGGCTGCATGGGGCCCCGCCTTGCGCAGGGGGCCCCGCCCAGAGGTCCTCAGCTGCTGTGCGCAGTTCTCCGCTCCGTTCTCTGCGCACCCCCCGCGAGAGTGAGGTGACAAGGGGAGCATGTCTGTAACCCGACACCGTTGCAATGAATCAACATCTGACCAATCACGGCTTTGATACGGCCACTAGTGCAGGTGAAGAGATGTCGGTGAAAAGACAGTTTCAGTCCGGCGCAAGCAAGAGGGGAAAAAAATAAAACATGAAGAAACTAGAGCATCACTCGAAGGTGGGTTATTGTATGAGTCAAATGTACAACTTGTGAATGTTGTATAAGACAAATTGCCAATTGCCATTCACGACATGAAGAAGGCAGTCTCTGCATAGCATATAGGCTAATGGAGATGCAGTTATTTCCAGCATTCTTTGTTTAACATTCATTCAAGTATGTTATGCCTTTGATCTGCTAATGTACAGGAGGAAGAGTGATACACTGTCTGTTTAGTTGGCTTACAAAACAGTTAAAGTTTACAGCCTAAAAAACATGGAGCATTTTTTCCCCTTTCATTCATTTTTATGTCAATTTGCACATTTCATGGTGATGCTCAGCCTCTCCCCTTAACTGCTAACAGTCATCATCATGGTGATGCTCAGCCTCTCCCCTTAACTCCTAACAGTCATCATCATGTCAACCACAACACAGAGAAATACTGATAGAAATGTGTGTGTAGTTGTTGATTCATTGCTGACAGAGGGAACTACGTTTGAATACAGATTTAAGAAATATCAGTTTTTGAGCGTTATAAGCATGTTTTGTCTTGACTATATGACAACTATATTATAATAAAATAATATAGTATTTATATTATTGAATTGATTATGATTATTAGTAGAAGTAGTTTATTTGCATTAATTATATTTTAATCTTTCTGAGGCTAGTATTTGGCAGGAAATGCAGACGTATTCACCTGTAAACCTATACTGAACGACATGCACATTTACCATTTACCTCACTGTATACAAAAGTAACTCTGTTGATAATAATAATAAACAGGAATTATATTTGCAAAGTAGCCTATTTTGTTTCCAAAACGTTTTTTTTCACTCCTGTCGGTTGGGGGGGGGGGGGGGGGGGGGGGCTCATCTCACAATGTCGCTTGGGGCCCCAAGTTGGCCAGGGGCGGCCCTGTGGATGAGGGTGGGAGTGATGTGCTGCCACGACTTTGTGTGTGTGTGAGTACTCTAGCAGCACAGTTTTGAACTGTCCAGGTTTTTTTTGGGGACCCCAAACAGGACACCATTGCAGTAGTCCAAGCGGGAGGTGACGAAAGCATGGACTAGGGTTTCTGCAAACCGACTCCGAGAGTGACGGTCGGAGTCGGGCAACGTTCCTTAGATGGAAAAAGGTCGATTTGGTAACAGACTTGATGTGGGAGTGGAAGGAAAGGGTGGAGTCAAAGATGACACCCAGGTTGCGGGCTTCAGGAGATGGGGAGATGGAGCAGCCGTCAACCTCAAGGATGAAGTCACCAACCTTCCGGAGCAGCGCCTTGGGTGCCACAATGAGCTCTGTTTTCCTGGTGTTGAGTTTGAGATAGTTGGACGACATCCAGGTTTTTGTGTCGTGCAGGCAGTTGTCGAGAGACTGGGGGGGGAGCTGGGAGGATGGAGTAGTGCTGAGATATAATTGGGTATCATCAGCATTGCAGTGGAAATTGAGTCCATGATGGCGGATGATCTGGCCGAAGGGGGAGCATGTAAATGGTGAACAGGAGGGGGCCAAGCACATAACCCTGGGGTACACCGTGATTGACTGGGGCCGGGGGTGAATTTGAGCCATTAATGGTTACAAACTGTGTTCCCTGTTATGGAGGTAGGATGTGAACCAGGATATGGCTGTGCCAGTGACACCTAGGAGGTGAAAGAAATTAAAATCAATGTTCATATGGCGTAATTTAGATTAAATTTACTGTAAACTTAAAACTGTTATTATTCTGAAAATACTTCATTTCCGGTTAGCATTAGCATGTGGCAAATGTCAATTGCTGAATATTAAAGGAAAGTACAGTTTTATTTTGAAAAGCTTTATTGAAGGACAACCCCGTCGGTTACATGACATCACTTCCGGCTACACGTTAACAATGATTATAGTCGTTAAAATGCATTAAATAAAAAGTCATGAATGAGAATACGAGGAGAAAAGGTATGTGGAGTTATACAATAAACATCTAAATCCTCTTATTTACGCGATATCAGACACAGAAGAACGAGTGGAGGAAGACCCCCCCCCCCCTCGTCGAAGCAGCCAATGAGAGGAGGAGCCAGGAATCCGATATACAGGCCGTGGGTCCTTCTCACTTCGGTTAAATGGATTCCTTGCGTCCCTCACTTGCGTCGTTTCCCTGCGACTAGTCCCTCCCACCAGGGAAGCATGGAGAGACGCAAGGAAACCACGAGAAGCAGGGAAATTAGTTTTAAGAGCAATGGGACGTGCTTTCCTCCGGAGCGTCACGTGAAGCGACGTCCGTTTGTGATGACGCTGCACAGCTGATCGTCTGACAGCAGCTCTGTCCCCGCCTCTGTTAGTACACATTTACTGACACTAACATTTGTATCATCTGTTGTAGACCCAAATAAATACAAATAAAATAAGAACTCATTCTCAAAAAAAATAAACGCCATTCTTAAAATGTATAAGCGAACAATAGTTGTATTAATATTGATTAGAGTGCACATTAGAAATACAATAATTGAGAGAAGAAAAAGAGATATGTTATCTATCAAAACCCAGTTAGATTAACATTCATTGGATTGCACACTTTGTTTGTTTGTGTGGATATGTAGCACATTAACATTTTAATAGCACTTAATGACTGACTGAATGGAAATGACAATAAATGAAAATGTAAAACAAAAAAAGCGATCATGAAATGTTTTACAATAAATGAATAAAATGATTTTTGACCACTTTGTTGTTCAGATATATCACATATTTGTAACTAAATGAAACATGAATTGAAAAAAAACACGGTATAAACTGAGCAGTGACTCCCAGGCAGCGGCGCCGGATTCATTTCAGAAGTGGGGGGGGCAAAAAGTGCGTGTGTATGTGACATAGCCTACTTGCCAACCCTCACGATTTTCGCGGGAGACTCCCGTTTTCCTCCCGGGGTCATATTTATCCCGCATTTCTCCCGATTTCTGACTAAATCTGATTTGTTTGATTCTAACATAACGCACCAAATGTTACTGTTTCCACTCGGACTTCAATACAGCTACACCATTGTTTGGTTTCCATGGTAACGTGTCTCTTTAGTAGCGCGAGCAAATGAAAGTCTGAGAGGGTCTTCAGGAGGAAGATAGTCAGAGAAAACAGAACAAGAATGGACAACTCAACCCTCTGCTCACTCCTTTCCTGTACATTAAACTATACAGACCAGCCCACATATATGACAGCGCAGTTGCTCATTCCATCTCTTCTTTTTTCCTGCTACGCTCTTGTTTGACAAGCTGAATGTTGACTGGTGTTTGACTGAAGTAAGCTCTGTGAAAAGTTCCAGTTATTAACTCGGTATTTACAAAGCTGTCATCTCCACATTTGGAGAAAGTTACAAGCCGTTTGACAGCATCACATCTGCATATTTCACAGAAGGCTCGTTTAGTGGTTTTGCAAATAAATAACCACTCTCTGTTTTTGTACCATTCTGCATTGAAGTACCTTCTCTTTGCCCAAATAAGCTTTTATTTGCCCATCACAATGTCCCGACAACAAACCTCCATGCAGTCGGGACCAGCCTGTTTCGGTTCAACGATGCCGGCGGCGGCGGTTTTGACAGCCTCTGCGGCCGCAGAGCTGCTGCTGGGGTTCATCTGGTTGCGCTGGTTCTATGGTTGAAGGACCAGGCTCCGGAGTTGTGGATGTCAGGGATGTGACATTCAAGTTGTTGAATTTCAGCTTAGTTTGACTGTATTTTGTTTTCTTATGCGCCGGTTCTTCTGACATGTTTGCAAGTTTATCTATCTAGGTTAACGGCTGACACACACTGAACAACGTAACACATAACGTAAACAACGTAACAAATAAACACATCTAAGCTTTGTTATTGGTTGTAATGTACATGGATACATTTGAATGGTGTGACAATGTCCTATTTGATTGGATTAAAATGTACATATTCTTCCTGTTATGTCTGCCTGCTGTATTTTACCTAATGCAAAGTGACCTGCTGCTCCATCGAAATCAGTCGCATTGATCCGAAGACACATTTTGAGTTGTATACACTGTTGGAAAGAGGAGATTCATAGCTTTCTAATGATATCAGGATTGTTTTTGTACTATATTAAGCAAAATATATCACATTATATAATGACTGTCACCGAGTCATCATTTTGAGAAAAAGGCCTTAAAGTTTCCTCTTCTCTGGATCGATCTGATTGATTATTAGCGGAACAAATGATCGAAGTAGTACGGAGGGAAGATATTTTCGTTTGGATTACTGGTCTGGGGGGAGCTCGCGAGTGTGTGCGTGTATACCACGTGTGTGTGTTTGTGTATTTTAGCGTTTGTTTCCCGGGGAAAACTTTCAGGAGAAACACCGGCTGTTGTTATGCTTGCTGTGACGTCAAAGTACTTCGTTCTCCGCTTGTAATTATGCCGTTAAAAGCTTCAAAGCTGTATTTATCATCTGAATTTGCCGAAACAAGTTTAATATTCTTAAAGCCAAGACTTTGTTTATTTGAAATCAGAAGAAAACAAACTGTAACGGACCCTGCGGTGTTATCTATGATTACTATGCCTTACATTCATAATGTCAGCGGAGGGAGGGGAAGCGGCGCTGTAGAAGAGCAGAGTGGCGAGTGAGAGGCGAGCTGTGTTATTCCCTTTACAAGCTTCAAAAATGCCTGTAGCTAATGAGATTGAATATAACAATCAACAATAACAAAATATACACAGCTAGATCAGATGGCGTTCTTTTTAGATGCGACTTTAGAGAAGAGGGGAATTATTGAAACGGGATGTGTACAGGGTTCCGCGGCATCCGCTGCTGCGAAAATGTGGGGCAGGGCCGTAAAGTGGGGGGGCCAATGGCCCCCTGGCCCCCCGCTTCCGGCGCCCTTGCCGTGAGGTTCATGTATTTTCTTCACTCTTCTGGGAAACTGCTCTCATGTCAAGAAGCATCAGATCAGTGCATGCACTGCATCGTCCAATCAGTGAGCGATACACAGTAAGGGGGCGGGGCGAGTATCTGAGGATTTCATCGGAGGATGGTCTGGTGGTTCCTCGATTATAGCTCCTCCATTATCGCTCCTCGCTCCTCGGTCCTCTGGCAGAAATAAGGCCATTGGGACGGTACTCAAGATGGCGCAGACAAATCAACTTCCGGTGAGACCGAGACCGAGGAGTGAGGAAATGAAAAATAAGAGAAGTGAGAAGGGGCCCGTGTCTCAATTCAGGGGTTGTATCCTTCGACGTACGCAGCCTACGCGGTCGACGCAGGATGCGGCCGACGAGACCGCGTAGGCTGGACCGAGCGGCCTACGAAATGAGACGGTCTAGCCTACGGAGCGCTTCGTATTTACGTCACGTGATACGCGCTGTTCGGTTGCGTTGCTCCAGCAGCCTGCTAGCAAATTAGCTGAAAAGGATCCAGAAACTTTACTTTTACATTTTTTGGAGATCACCGTCGGAGATTAAATAAAGAGAACCATGGCCAGATACATAAGATGAAGCTGTTTTTTTAGCCCCCAGTAATGTTACATTAGTAAGTTAACAAGTACATTATATATAGCTGATGTAATTTAATCATATTATTTCATATATTTAAAATAAGTCTTAATTTTTCTGTACTAATAAAACAATATGTTTTTTTAATGAACAAAAGCATGTTGTATAGATTGATTGTTAACAATATTAGTGTTCTAATCTTAATAGCTGTGATTATAACAGTTTATATTCTCCTTCTTCCCCTAAACCTGCCCAGATGATGTCCCACTGACATCAGCACCTCCAGGTCCAGCAGCACCGTGCCTCCCCCCGCTCTGCTGAAATACACAATTAAACATTTTCTATGACCTATTTCTTGTATTAATAAAATTAAACAGACAGTTTAATGACCTAGAGATACCCTATTATTCCACTGCTTATGTACACATGTTGTAAATAATCTTTAAAACCTCAGTAAATGAAATGTGTTTAACAATTACAATTTAATATTGTATTTTCATCTTATCACAAAGTAGAGGTAAGAATATATCCATCCTCTCTCTGCAGCTTCATGTGTTCTATTATTATAACTTTCATCATTGAGACAGAGGAAATCAATCATGTTATTTAACATCATCGGCAGTAACACAAATATCATCAAAAGTGTGTTTATGGAGTTGTTTATTTGTATTATATGTGCAGCACGTATATAGAAGCAGCTGTTTGGGGAATCAGATAGACTCAAGCTATAATCGTTAGATATCTATTATAAGAAAGGACACATACAAAATCAAATTCTGAAAGTAAGACACAAGTCTGTAGGACGGCAGTAAGCAGAGGTCTGGGTGGAGGATGCTCCTGATCGCCGTTTTGCTTTCTCTAGCACCTCGGGGGTCCAGGTGGATGGCAGCTCTGTCCTGATGATCCGCTGGGGTTAGGAGTCCTTCTCCAGCACCTCGGGGGTCCAGGTGGATGGCAGCTCTGTCCTGATGATCCGCTGTGCACTTTTCAGATTAGGGGTCCTTCTCCAGCAGATCCATTTCTCCAGAATTGTCCTAATTACAGAGAAAAAAAAGAGAAAAAGAAAAAAGTGAATTAATCATATTAAACACAGGGTTGCAAAAGTATTATTGCAAAATGTAACTAAGCATTTCAGACAAACAATCCTTAAGGGATAATTTAAAATGATGTACTGTTCTGGTTTTAAAAAAACTAAAGAGAAGAAATGACAGTCACACGTGCATCCCTTTGACAGCACAAACTAACATTAAGCTAAAGGATGCTGTCTATTTGTGATTGTCTTATTATTATGGGATCAGGATAAATTAAATACACTTTAACCTAAATAAAAGATGATCAAATCTGGTGGAAATATTTAAAATAGGCTTTTCTTTTAGCCCTACCTCAAAGCAGCATGAGCTGAATAAAAAGGTTGTAATTTTGTCCCAAAGTTTAATAAATAGTAAAACATTGGAACATGTCAGAAAAATAAATAAAGCTAACAGCAGACGTCAGGGTAGCATTTTATAAATCCCACCGTACTGTAGGCTATACCGGTCTAAATGTTTTCACTTTGGTCTATGTATGTAATATAAAGTATAACTTATCTATAACAGAGCCAAGATCTCTGTATGACTTTAATAAACGTCTGAATTGAATTAAAAAATAAGTGTAAACAACAGTGCAGTACGTCCAGCTAGCTAGTTAGCGTCACATATGTATCCGTATTATTTAACGAAAATGTACGTTGAAATGCACTTTGGGTTTGACGTGTGTGACGTCAGTTCATTTAAAGTAAGTTAAAACCCAATACTCACATTTATTAGTGATTCCTCCGCTCGCTGCTGCTTTTAAATCCACTCTGCTGGGAGACCGGAAGCCATTTAATTTGAAAAAAACTCCCTCTTCCCTGCGCGCATTGCACCCTGGGATATGGTAGGCCGCGGAGTGTACATCAGATGTATCCTTCAAATTGGGGAAAAGTAGGCTGCATTCGTGGGCCGCATTCAGAGGAGACTCGTCTTTTTTTAAAATTGGGACAGCCTTTTTTCGGCGGAAGTGACGTGTGCGGTATAAGAATGCACCCTTCTAAGGATGCAACCCCTGAATTGAGACACAGCCACAGACTCTGCACGGAGAATCGACCTCTCTTCTTCCTCCTTCCCGACACGGCGCTGTGTTTTGTTTTACTCCGTCTGTTTCAAAACCACGTTACTTCATTAAAGTACCCATTTGAACTTTTACGGGACTACATTGTCTCATTTTAACTTCTTCCTGGACTCGAGAACAACGAACAGATCTACAGATGTCAGATAGGCAGGTGAGTAGGATGGTGTGGGAGATCGCTCGAGGAGCGGACAGTGTGAGCTGGATTACTGGTGTCGTTTCCTGGTTGCTGCGTGGGGTTTGCGAGACAGCGAGACACCGCGGAGCTCAGCCTGAGCACACACTCACACTCACAGCCTGAGCTCCGAGTGTGTGTGTGTGTCGGAGCTCCGCGCAGCACGGCGGCTGAGAAAATATAAGGCTGAGTGAGTGTGTGTGTGTGCGGAGCTCCGCAGCGTTCCGTCACTATGACCAGGAAGAAAAAAATGGAAAAAGAAAAATCTCCAACGAGGCGTTCTGGGGCAGCATAGACACGTCTTTTCTGTGTTTTACTCGCTACAGGGTGTACTTTGAGGGTTTGTGACTTTGCAGACCGTTTACATGCATACAAATCTACATAACACACAAGGGGACAGGTAATAACCGGAAAAGTATGTCATGGGACCTTTAATGTCCAGATTCTTTGTGAACATTATATGCATTGCGTGCGTATAGTGCCCAAGAAACAATACATTGGTACAAAGTGACCATGGTTACCTTCTGCTAACAATCCCACAATGCAGTGCTCCACATTTCATTACATTATGTACAAAATATCTGGGAAATATCAGAAAGTGTTGTGTAAGTTCAAAATTCAATTCAAAACCTTTATTTATCCAGGTGAAATCCCATTGAGATCAATGATCTCTTTTTCAAGGGAGACCTGCAGCAGTAGGTTCCACAAGAACAACAGAACAACAAAAGGACATCATACAGCAACATTTACAGGGATTACAATGTACATATCTATCCACATGTACAGGTACCAACAGCATCTGAGTGTTTTAATATAAAGAAATGAAGACACTGCTTTACAGCATTCCCACCAAATAATGGACATGGAGTTTCAATTCTAACATCGTCATTTTTTACTTCTTTTCTCATGCTCAGACCTGCAGTAGAACATACATTAATCAAACGTTCCACTTGTATTCCTATATGTATTCTATAGGGCTTTAAATAGAGGGGTTTGAATAGACATGATGTTTAATACAACCTCTTATTCCTATACATTTGGTAAAATTGAACATTTTGTATGACTGTTGACAGTATTTTCTAAGTTGTGAAACAGATATACATCAAACATTTCCTTTATTAAAAAAGAAAAACATAAACTGTAATATTTCAACAATGTTCAGATTTCTGGTTCAGAAATGTATGCAAAAAGCTAATATTGCACAATATAATGCCTTAATTACACACACATAAATGTATTAGTTAAAATGTTGATGAACTTGTAGCGTCTCAACTTCAAATGTGAAATCACATGTTTGTTCAGATCATTTTAAATTAGTTTACTAATTAGTTGTTTGCTTTTTTATCTGCTGTGAGAAAAAAATATACATTTACTACACATAGCAACTCTGTTTGTTGATGCACATACTCTCAGCCAAAAAAATAAAAATAAAATCACTTTGGAGGTTTAATTAGGACTGCTGAATCTTTAGCAACCTGCTGAAATTAAAATTATGCAAATGTATGTCTTTTCCACACAGGCTCGAGCACTGTTGTGTGTGCTTTTAGTCTTAAGTTTAAGACGCAGCTATGGAATTAAACTGTAGTCTTTGGAGATGCATAACATTAAGTATATTATCCATAACTTAAGACACTGTAGAGACTTTAAAGTATTTAGAAATATCATTTATTGTATATATACTTCCTGCTATCCCAATAAAGTGCTCGCCTAAGCATTGAAATCGTTTTTTATTTGCAAAAGAAAGTGCTGAGTCACACACTTTTTTATCTGAGGAAAATGTTTTTAGAAATATGTCCCTACCATTGAGGATGAATTCACCAAGGCCATCTATGAAGGGAAGTCATTACAGTGTACGAGAACACGAGTGAAATATGTATATTATATGTATTGGTCTGCACATTATAGAGGAGTGCAATGCAACAAGTAACAATAATAAAATAAATGGATAACTATTAAAATAATATAAGTCTGTATATGGCTCCATCAATAACAATTTTATTAAAAAAAACTGTCTTCTCAGAAATACAGAGTAAAGGATCAACCCCCATTCAACTCCCTTTGATCCTCCACTGATGGTACTCAACCCTACCTGCTCCTACTGACTCCATTAGACAAAGGGTTGCACACGCACGCACGCACGCACACACACGCACACAGCTGTGGTTGAGTGAGTCACAGGGATAGTGTGTGTGTCCCTACCTGTCAATCAAAGCTCCATTAGTCGCTACTTGGCTGGGCGGCTCGGGGTCCACTGCTGTAGATGTAGATGTGAGATGACAGCGCTGTGTTTCCTCCTCAATATACACATTTTCCATGCGTGTGTGTATTAATGTGTGCCCTGATAAACCACAGACACAAAGCAACACACACACCTGTGCCTGTTGGATTCACATGAGGAGAAGACATGTTCCTCTTCTGTGTGTGCATCGACATGTAATGGCACCCCGAGGGAAGCTGGATTCCTGCAGGATTTACATGTTGTGTAAAATTGAAATCTATTTTGTGGACTCACAAGCATTTAAAGTGTTTGTGAGTGCGCGTGTGTCCCCTGCGCCCCCCCTGGAGGCAGGTCGTCATGAATCATGTCAAAGCAGATCTGCTATTAAAAGGAGCCCTCTGCACTGAGTGGAAAGTCTCACACACACACACACACACACACACACACACACACACACACACACACACACACACACACACACACACACACACACACACACACACACACACACACACACACACACACACACACACACACACACACAGTGGCTGGTTGGTAGCCAGCAGTAGTGAATCACGGCGGTCATCACTTGGTGTTTCATATGCGGAGCGTACGGACACAGATTAGTGGAGCTGCTGTAAAGCTCATCTGCTCTCCTCTTTTCTCCTTCCACCTCATTTTTTATTTTCAAATCCTCTCATCTCCTGCCTCTCCCTCGCATTTCTTCCTTCTTTTGCACCTCCTGCCCTATCTTCTGGACATATTGTACCTCCTCCCTTTTTCACTTTCTACCCTTACTTCTGTGCACTTCTTCCTTATATTCCCTCTCTTCTGCATGTTCCTCTTGTATCGCTTCCTTCACATTTTTGCACCTATTTATTTTTCTTACTGTTTGCTCTGAACCTTTTTTATTTTCTCCTGCATCTCATGTTTTTCTCCATCACCTTTTCTCTCTTCATTACCTCCTTGTCTTGGACTCGTTATCAGCACCATCCTTTCTTCTGCGCACCTGCCCATTCTCTGCACCTCTTTTTCCCTTTTTAGCACCCCCCCCTTCACCCTCATCGTTTTTTGTACTTTCTCTCTTCTTCTTTCTACAGCTCCTACTGCTTTTATAGCACTTCCTGTTCACCTCTTTTCTGCTTTCCTTTTCTTCTGCACCTTTCTGCTATCGCTTACCGCTTTTCCTTTCATAAAAATCTCACTTCCTCTTCGCTTGCTTCTCCCCTTTTATAACCTCCTTTACTTTATTCTGCTCGTCCTCCTGAACGTCAATTTATTTCCACCTTTCCTCCCTTCTTCTTAGTTCTGCCCCCCCTTGCCTTTAATCAACTGGACTTATTTAAACACTTTTTGTTTCCTGCACCATCTTCCTTTTTTCTGCACCTTCTTCTTCCTTCTGCACCACCTTTTCATACTTCTCCTCCTGTCCCCCCCGCCCTGTTTTTATCTCCTCTTCACCCCCACTTGATTTCTCTCCTCAATTACTACCCAAAACTTTGCTACACCTTCCCCTTTTTTGGCCTCCCAAAGCACCATTTCAGCTCCTGTTAGATCAATAGGAATAACATTTGTAATAAGAGATGTGATCAGATACAAATACATTGCATGCTGGAGAAAACAACCGTTCAAAATCGATGAATTCATAATTACAAGAAGTCAAGGTTTAATTCTAAGTAATTTCTTCATGGAATAAACCGTGTGTGATTAGCCTGTGGCCTGCAGGTTGCCTCTCAGTTAGTGTGTGCATGTCTTAGTAGTTTTGGAATGGATAATAACTTGAGCGTTAATCAGCTTTGGTTAAATCCTCACATTTGTCTTGGGGTAAAATTGTCCTAATTCCTTTTCTCTTTCAGGTGTTTTGTGAAAAACACTCATAGCTCAGGGAACATTATCCTGTAGGACAAGACGTGTGTGTGTGTGTGTGTGTGTGTGTGTGTGTGTGTGTGTGTGTGTGTGTGTGTGTGTGTGTGTGTGTGTGTGTGTGTGTATAAAGTGAAGGCAAGACTGCCATCTATTGTTCACTCGTGATCTCACCATGTGTGCATGCAGCCACTGTGGAGTGCTCAGTCTCCTTTTACTTGTCCCCACATTTATCTTTAATTGTTTCATTTTCTTATACTATTAAACGCCATGTGTTGTTTATGGATAAAAAAGTGACTCATATTCTATCCGAAATGGCATTACTTTATAGCCTACAATTCTAGATTCAGAATATTACAGCTTATAGTTGTATCACTTTCTCAAACTAAATGTCTTGTGGCTGTATTGCATTCTGCTATATTGCAGCTATAACTTAGACTCTCTGAAAGGTTGCCGAATGAGAAATATAAAAGTGTTGTTCCAATAGATTTGACTTTATTCTGAAAGATTCACACTTAAACTGACATGTGCTGTTGTTTCCAAATCCTTAAACATTTCCCGGTGATGGAAATGTTCTTTCTCAAAGGCAAACTGTTCTGTGACTTCTTTTTGCACTTTAAAATGATTTTTTAAAAAGCAAATAGGGGCCCTATAACTTTATGCTCATTTGAATTATTTGCTTCCACTTTGATATGTTTCCATGCTTTGATGTTCAAAAAGCTCTTTATTGTTCTCGTACTGCCTGTGCTGCAGCACCTCTTTTCACCCTCTGTCTGAAACCAGAGCCCATTCTGCTCTGATTGGTTAGCTGGCTGGCTCTGTTGTGATTGGTCACCCGCTTGGAGATGTCCCACCTCTAGCTAGAGCTCCACAATGCATTGGAGCTCTTGCCAATAGAAGCCCGATTGTTATATAGTGATGTCACTATGTTACGGAAGTAAACAAAGGAGTCTAATGGAGGCATTTCAGGCAGGGGGGGGGGAGTTTGTGGGAGAGAAATTCCCAAACGTTCCAACCTTTGCAAACCATTTACATCAGGGGTTCTCAAAGTGCGGCCCACGGGCCAATGGCGGCCCTCGGCAATGTTTCTGGCGGCCCGCGATAGTTAATGTGACACGCTGAAATGCATGCGTTATATTTTAATCCTCCATGGTTCGTATCTAGTAAGAATTAGAATGGAATTTAAGAATGGTAAAACTGCGCCCCCTGGGTTGTCATTCCTAAATTATGAATGACAGCTTGTGGAAAGTTTGCTAGACTACTGGTTGCATGGCAACTAGGCATCTCGCGAGTTGCGGTTAAGCGGAAAATCTGTTGTAAGTGATCAGAATCAGAAACGGGAGTTAGCTAGCGATTTTAGCTAGTCACTGTCTGTAGATAACCCAACTTTGTGTCCTCTGCAAGTTCTTAATGTATACTGTATGTATAATTGGTTAGTAAAATAAAGAAAGGATTTGTTTTGGAATTATTTTGTGTTCCGTTTTTTCTTGGGCGGCCCTCAATCCAATATTGGGTACCTAAATTGGCCCTCACTCATCAAAACTTTGAGAACCCCTGATTTACATGCACAGAAACCTATATAACACACTAAAGGGAAAAGCATAAAAGGGCCTCTTTAATATTGAGTTCCACCATTTCCCACAGTTTACATGCTTACATGATACATTACATTACATACACCTTATGAGCTGTTTCATACCAAATGAAATGTCAATATTAGCCAGTGGACAACGTTTTCTTTTTATTCACACTCGATATAAGTAACATTTCGGCAACGGGCAAATCCAGCCAGCACAAATACACGAGGCAAAAACTTTGTACTGTTATTGCTGTTATTTCTTTAAAGCTCTGCAGTGCAGTTGTTTGCCTAAAGATCCGATATGTGCTGCAGGATCTCACCACAAAGTGCAATATGATGTTTGGCAGGTCTGAGCCTCTGAGTCTAAATCCAATATATTTCTTTACTTCTGACTCAATAAAGTTCTTGAGGAGAAAATTGCATTCCTCCAACGTGTGATGAAGCTAAACAATTATCTGGTTAGTTTTGCTTCAATTCTGCTGCCTGGATTATGTGATGGGCTTAGTTGTGAGGAGATGCAGCAGAATAATGGAAGAGCTCTCTTCAAGAGTCTGTTTGCAGCTTTAAAATGAAAAAATATAATTGTTGAGGCAATCATTCAGCTTTCTTATCATCACAGTTATAAACAGGATGTCCAGATGTTTTTCTAACAATGATGCACCTTGAGGGAAAAAGTGTAACAGATTTTTCTGTTGAAATGAACTAATACAAATAAATCTATAAAAATATTATAAATGGTCAAATTCAAAACAAAAGACCAAACGGAGTAATTTGTTTTACTCATCATAAGTTGTGTCCTTTATCTCTTGCCTGTACTAAAGTAAAAATAAAAGTACAGTACAGAAAAAATGTGTTTTAAAGTATTTACATTTTTAATGCAAAGTTTTATATTGTTTTAATTAGTTTACACAAGAAAGACACACTTGGAGGCTCATTAGTGGGTTTTGGTAGTCTCCAGCTTGTAGATATTTTCTTATTTCTCCAATTGTGTTTAAGACCTCTGTTACCTACTGGCACGTTGTCATAGCAACCTCTAGTTAGTCTAAAACTACAGGATTTTGATAAGATTTAGTCCCAATTAGGCCAGCAAACACACATTTAGAAGGCCACAGTGGAAATTGCACAGCCATAGTTCCCACAGGGCTTTTTATTCCACAAATCTCATCTAGCATATTTGTCTGAAATGGGACTTTAACAAAGTAAAGCCTCACATGATTAACTGTCAGACGAGATCAAAGCGAAACGTGAAATATTGATCTATGCCCAGTACATTGTGTGTGTGTGTGTGTATGTGTGGCCTAGCATTACTATTCTTGTGTGGACCTACATCTGTTTACACAGTCACGTGTGGGGACTCGCCTCCCTTATGGGGACATAATGGAGGTCCCCATGAGGGGAATCATTAATTTTAGGGTGAAGACTTGGTTAGGTTTAGGGTTAGGGTAAGGTTAAGGGTAAGGGTTAGGCATGTGTTGGTTATGGTTAAGGTTAGGATAAGTCTCCAGGAAATGCATGTAAGTCAATGTAATGTCCCCTGAAGTGATGTATACATGGTGTGTGTGTGTGTGTCATCTAAGCCTTTCTTCAGTGTGAACACCTACAATAGACAACATATAAACCTCAAACACACACACTCACAATCTCTCATTCACTTACGCAATCACATGACAACCTTAAGAAAAATGTAAATAATGATAATGGATTTAACTTTTTTTTTTCACAATAATATTAATAATAATAATAATGATTATTGTTATACAAATTATAATCACAATAATTATAACAATGAAAATATAAATAATGTTAATAATATTAATATAAAAATTAATACATTGTATTTCTAAAGCGCTTTTTGCAGTTCACAGATAAAATATTACGGTTACAATTATTTAAAAATATTTTAAGAAACACTTCCTCTTAATGACACCCATAAAGCTACACAATATATATACTTTAAAAAAATGCTTACCTTTTTTATTATTGCTATTATAGGCTACAGTTCTTATACTGCACCTACTTTAACCATTGTTGTATGCTTTTCTATTTATTTATCACACATGTGTTTGCCCCTTATTTAATTTGTTAACCTATTTATCTTATAGTCTTACTTCATTTGCACCGTCCCTTTGCTGTTATAACACTCTAGTATTTACCGGCTGTGGGAACAATTTATGATATTTGTCATCCTGATATATGTACATATTGTTTTTGGAAAAACTGAATTGACTCTAAAAGGCAAGCAGTTTTTCCTCATGGTGGTTTCTTAAGTGCCTGTCTGCCAATCAGAGGACTATAGGGGGAGGCAGAGCAGACACTGTGTCATACAGTACATCATTAAATGGAGCTTGGTTGGAAAGCTGTGGGTAAAGCAATATAAATTGGGTAAATAATGACATGTCCAGGGGGCAGTTTGAGACACTGGATGCTAGCCAATAAGTAGATGTTTTGGCTCCTGGTTCCTTGTTAATAATAGATTGTTGAGGATGCAGGTAAGCAGACTATTTGACTGTCTTCTTATTAAATTTGACCCAGCTTTCGATATTTAGTATGAAAGTAAATAAGTAAGTTTGTTCTACCAATGCAAATATTATATACATGATTTCCAAGGCTAGTTAGTCTGTGTGTAAATTCAAAAACATAAACAAATGTCATTACATTGGACCAAATGCAGAAACATTCTCTTTAAACCATTTCATTTCAAACCTTTATTTATCCAGGTGTATCCCATTGAGATCATTGATCTCTTTTTCAAGGGAGACCTGCTCAAGTAGGTTCCACATGAAACATAACCATTATCAGTCTCTAAGTGAAGTAAGTAAGCCATTTAGAAGCAGAACACAGACACAATAATTATCTTTTTATTTTGATAACAATAGCATGCCTTACGCCTCTCAATGGAAAATATAATAACTTTAGTGTCTCTAAAACATAATAACAAAAAGTCAAATAAAAAGTTAACAATACATTTTTATCTTTCTCAAATGTTAAATGCATGTTTCCTTGTGTTGCACCTTTCACACAAAACAAAAGCGTTAAAAAAACCAATATACAAATAAAATAAAGGGGTCCCCTATTAGGCAAGGCAAGTTTATTAGCACTTTTCACACAAGGCAATTCAAAGTGCTTTACAAAAAATGAAAGACATTAAGAAAATGGCATCATTAAAAAGAAAAGCTAATCAAATAAACATTAAAAGAAAAAATACATGGATAAAAGCATGTTTGGTTCTCTGCTACGCACTAGAATTCTTACCTGACTGCATTCAGCTTTATTGAACTCTCCATGCTGTTAATAGAAACTTCACCACAGACTGAAAACAGTTGACAAAGTGAACAATGTTGAAGTCTGCTCAGAGCAGAAATATTGAACGGTTACTGTTCTTATCTAAAAATATCAAGTGAATCTCACATCATACCATAAGGAAAGTAAGCAGATTAGATGCCACAGACGACACAACAGTCATCGGCCTGATCACCGACGGCGACGAGACGGCGTACAGAGAGGAGGTCGGAAACCTGACATCTTGGTGCCAGGATAACAACCTCCATCTCAACGTCAGCAAAACAAAGGAGCTGATTGTGGATTACAGGAAGCAGCAGAGAGAGGGACACGCCCCCATCACCATCAATGGGACTACGTGGAGAGAGTCAGCAGCTTCAGGTTCCTCGCTGTCCACATCACTGAGGACCTGACATGGACTCTTCACACCATCACCAAAAAAGCTCGACAGCGGCTCTTCTTCCTCTGCAGGCTGAGGAGGTTCAACATGGACCCCAGGATACTCTGCAACTTCTACAGGTGCACCATAGAGAGCATCCTGACCTTCTACAGGTGCACCATAGAGAGGATCCTGACCTTCTACAGGTGCACCATAGAGAGGATCCTGACCTTCTACAGGTGCACCATAGAGAGCATCCTGACCTTCTACAGGTGCACCATAGAGAGCATCCTGACCTTCTACAGGTGCACCATAGAGAGGATCCTGACCTTCTACAGGTGCACCATAGAGAGTATCCTGACCTTCTACAGGTGCACCATAGAGAGCATCCTGACTGGCTGCATCACGGCCTGGTACGGCAGCTGCACCGCCCTCAATCGTAAGGCTTTACAGAGGGTGGTGCAAACGGCACAGAACATCACCAGGACGGAGCTGCCATCCATGGAGGACCTTTACTCCCAGCGGCTCAGGAGGAAAACCCTCCGGATTATAAAACGCCCCTATCACCCCAGCCACAAACTGTTCTGTCTGCTGCCGTCTGGCAGGCGATACCGCAGCATCCGGACTAAAACCACCAGATTCAGGGACAGTTTCATCCCACAGGCAATAAGACTGTTAAACACCTGAGCTAGCACTATTGTTATTGTTGTTTGTTTGTCTTAAATTGCACTGTTGAGGAACCTGCGATCTAAGTTGTTCATACATTACATAATCACACCGTAGTTTTGTTTATGTTATGACAATAAACCTTTGAATCTTGAAAAAAAAAAAAACAGTGTTGGGAGGGTTTCTTTCTTTTATGTTAGCAATCAACAGTGTTAGAAAATGGTTGGATTTTGTAAAATGAGTGAAACACACAATTCTTCATTTTTAAATGCAAATTGTTAACAGGAAGCAATATGTTTTATTTGTTTTATTTATCTTTTTGTCCCTTGGTTGACCCAAATCTTTATTTTTATCAATTATGAGAGTCATAGAAATATCTCAAAACATAGGAAGCCTTAATGTCCAAGCCCAATAAATCACACTAAAGACACACCATCTCTAACCAGTAACTACAGTAGCCCTACTATATACTAAATTGAAAAAATAAATCAATGCTGTGACATTTAATCATCGAAAGAACCAAATGCACGATCTGAAAAGAAAAATCAAATATAACAGTTGCAAGAAATAAAGTTCATGTTCATGTTCAACTTTCACAAGCTTTTCATCACTGCACACCGGAGGTATTCAACATCACTCTTTCAAAATAATTCATCACTAAAGATGTCAAGGTTTCTGGTTTCACGCTTATCTAATACATCTGTGTGGTTGCTGTGGACATAAGACTACCTTGATACCTTCAGCTGAAAAACATCAGGAAATGTATTAACTAGTCCCTAATGGCTCTACACGTTTAATAAGCAACCTGCTACGCTGAGTCTTGGGGCCAGAGTTAGTTCTGGGTTTTTAAACATTTACACATTCAACGCAGCTCTCATTAAAAGGAAGAGCGAGAGGAGCTAAACACACGTTTTAAGATCAAAGATAACCTCATTAAAACGGTGGGCATCAAGCCTGAGATCCTGTGTTTTTAATGAGAGCTGTGTCTGACATTGTGTTTACTTGGATTTACTTCTGCAGCTCTAATATAGCCTTTGTTAATAAGGCCATACTATCTTAGTCTTTTGACATTATATGTTCTTCTTTTAAGCATTCTCATTCATAGCAGGGCCATTCAAAAAAAGTTCAACTGTATTTTTAGGCGTAGAGGTATCCGTAAAAGGGTCAGCCAAAAACTGGGAACCTGTCTGAGGTCATCAGTAACTTTTTATTGTCTGACTTGGCTTTATTAGGTTAATCTGTTCCCCCATTAGGCCTTCAACCACCTGACAAACTACTCAATCCCATAATTAGTTTCTGTTTGTATTTGAGCCTTGTGCTTAATTTGGATATTTCCCTTTTTACACTGTAGGTTGTGTGCTCTGAACACTTGCTCAGTGGGTGAATTTTGATTGGATAGCATTGTCTCGAGTCGTACTCAGCCCCACCAGAAGTGGCGATTGTCGATTTTAATTAGTGAGCTAATTTGCGAGCAATGATCATTAGCGGAACCAAATTAATACAGACTACTTTTATTAACACTATCAAATTAACAATGGCTTCTTTTGGCATCAGTTAAGAGTTTGGTAAAAAAACACATTTATAACTTTTATAGTACTGTGTTCATCGGAGCAATCGCATTCGCGGCTGGTTGGGTATCTTCTGCTTCACAGCCAAAATGATGATGTGTAAGAAGAGTTTCACACTCAAATGTTTCCCCGTTGTGACTGCCTTTCCCGTTAGGACACATCTATACACTCATACTGTATCAGCAATTTTAAGTACATAAGAACACGTTTTGTATTAGTCTGGGTTGGATCCTTGCATGTAGTTGTATATTGTTATTGGGAAGTTTGGTTATGTTTGGCCTTGCATTGTGTCACAAGTTAGACACTTCTATTATTGTTTGTTTGGTGGCTCAACTAAACTCTCCTGTCATTTCAGATCCCGCCTTCCTCCAGGCCCTTGTAATCAGCTCACTTCCCTCACCTGGTCTCCCCAGCCCTTCCCCTCACCTGTTACTCATTCCCTCATCACTCCACAGTATTTATACCACCTCACTATCACTGGTCCTTTGCCAGATTGTCTTGTCGTTTCCGCCAAGCTCTCCAGTGAGTGTTGTATTCTAGCCTAGATTTTTGTCCTGCCAGGTTTTTGATCCCTGCCTGCCTGTTTACGGATCTCGAGTTCCTGCCTGCTCCCTGTCTGGTTTTGGTTGCCTGTCTGACGGATTTACTGGTTTTGACCCTGCCTGTCCCTGACCTGAATAAACTGAACATTGCTATACACTGGTTGTATCTGAGTCGTGCTATTGGGTTCTGATCTGTACCTGTGATCGTGACACATTGCCCTTCCTGGATTTCCTAAAGTTAAAGTTACTTTCAGGCCTAAGTTACAGCCTCCTGTGTTTAGGTCCACCCTGCTCCACTTTCCAAAATCAATTCTTTCTTTTAAAAACATAATTCAGTTTGGACAGTCCAAACAGCCTTTGAGTCACAGCAGAGTCAACAGAGCATGTCAGAACATCTTTAGCAGAGTGCAACTCACAGGGATAAAGTGCATACGTTGTGATTGGCTGTCCCTAGTGGATGCAGGGTCACAGATTCACAATATGAGCCTCACTGACAGAAACATTGCACAAGTCAAGGACTTTTCAATGCCTGGCGGCGCGAGACACCGATGATGAAAATCCCTAAGAGTTTCTGACATTGGACGTTTGTTAGTCTCCATAATGGGTATCAGACATATGGATTGTGTTGTCTGCGTCGCCTTGAAAAATAGGATCTCTGCAGCACGCGTCATAAAGCATCCAAACGAATAACAGGAAAACCTGAGTTATATCTGCAGGGCAGAGAGACAGCAGCGCTACATCCTTGGTCCGATCTGATAAGGCCTCTATCAGGAGGATGCAAGCGGTTTTATACCATCATTTATGTAGACGAGACACGTCTTCTATTGATCTGTCAGCAATCCTAGGTGTCACGGTGCATGAGTAAAGGTGTGCGGAACCTTTCAATTACAACATCTGAGGCCAAGTCCCTCTCGGTCAAACATAAATCTCTCAAACCTTGCAACTTGCTCAAACCCATGCATTTGTAATTATACTGCACATAATAATTTCCCTTTTACTGATCTTCACCCTGTACGAACTGCATCCTCGATTTCCTGAACTACAAAGGAGTTTTTACATGATTCTTATTAAACTTCTGCTCAGATTTAAACTAATGAAGTCATGATGGGAACTATATGAGGTCCCCACAGGTGACATACTGAAAAGATAAAGGGATAAGACGTCCCGCCCCCACAGGTGCAACAGAAAAGTGAGGGTGATGCCAGTCAGACGCTGTCCAAAGTTGGAATTTGTGTCTTTGGGAGTGTAGGAGCCATTTTAAAGGACGAGGACACAGGAGGAAGAGCATACCGATTCCACCAGCCCGGCAGATGCTCACCACAACTATTGACTGTATAATTACACCTTGGTATGTACTGTAAAACGCTAAATAAATATCATTCTAAACTGCAGCAAAGGACCGGAAAATCATCTGTTTGTGTCTGCGTCTGGATCATTCTCCAGCCTTCCTGTGAAGTAATGGCAAAAGGATATAGGACATTGTAATAATACAATTGCCATTACAGGGAGTTCCAACTTAGCAACGTTTGATGTGAATCCAAACTTCAGACAATGGGAGGACAATCAATATGCGATTTATAAATAAATCAAATGTAATAGTAAAACTGCTTTTGGCAACATCACCAGCACACCAAAGCTCTTGAGATTACCTTTAGACATACATTTCGACCCCTGGTGCGTGACCAAAATCATCTCTATGACCCACAAACACACTTTAAAAAAAATTAAGAAGTATTTTTGGAGCTTATAACTTGCTGGCGATGCAATGCAGTCCACTCAAAAACCTGTTATCCCTACTCGATTTGGCTGCAACTAATGTCAGATTTTAAATAACTATTCTATCTTTATGTACAAAAACAGCACAGAGACATCATGCCTTTCAGTCAACTACATAGAAATTAGGAGATTAAATAGTTCTATCAATATACAGAGATCTCACACGGCTACATGGGTCTTAACGTCTCAGAAGAAATTTAGCAAATGTTCACTTTTATGTAGAATGACATACTGTATCTACAGTTATGAGTCGGGCTAAAATCCTGCAACATGGATGGATATTTGTCTACCCCATGTTGACACAAAGAAAACTCCCAAGACAATATGTAATAGAAAGTTGGAAAAATAAGAACTTTCAGAAAAGAGTTTCACAGTCAAAAGTACAATTCTAAGTTAACCTCACACTAATCTCGTAATGATTAAAGCAAACATTTTATTAATGCAAGATCAGATCTAATCAGGCAGAATAGGTAACAATTGTGTGGGTGGTACCACTTTACAATAAGACTACCCTTATAAAGGATTCATAAAGGGTTTATAATTAGGTTATTAATGAGGTTGTAAACACTTTATTAATCATTAAGAACCATTTATAAACCAGTTCTAACATAGTTTTCATACATCAACACAGGCTCACTATTTGGCAAGATGACTAAGCCTTATATTGGCCAGTGTTGGGGAAGTTACTTTTAAAAAGTAGTGTTTGCTCGTTACTCGTTACTTCTTTAAAAAAGTAATCCCTTACTTTACTTAGTTACCCTCCAAGGAAAGTAACTTTTTATGTTACTCGTTACTTTTACGTTACTTTTATGTTGCTCGGCTTTGGGCAGAACCCCATCTCTGTTCCTAAATGTGTAGGCTTACATAAAGTTCTACTATGGAGGACATAACAGATATTTCTTTTGTGCTCTTTATTATAAAAAAATGCCACAGAGCACTTAACAAAACATTGGGCTATAGGCGTCAACACCACCACTAAACAATAATATCAAACAATATCAATATAAAATCATAATCATTAAGGGTTACAGGCTAGCCCCAAAATAGGTGCAAAGCTAGTGCAAATCATATCAATAGGCTACTAAATAGGCTTGGACTCGAAATATCATCATTTCCCCGGGGATCTTGAGCTACTAGCTTCATGCTAGCATGTTTTCCTTTCAAATGCTTGGTGAGGTTGGCAGTTGAGTTAACGGCAGTGGACACAAGTTTCTAGCCAGGGCACAACGTACACCTTACTCTCACATTTTCCCCCTTAGTTTCAACAAGTTCGAAGTAATGGGAATACCTCCATCCCTCGAATGTTAGCGTTGGCTGCGCCTGCTTCTCGCTTGCCATCACTGCTCTTCAGTCTTCATGCCACCACCAGCGGCCAGCCTCTATCACGTACAGTGTGGAATGAGAGCTCGTGCCTAATGCGTAAGCACGCAGCTGAGTAGGCAGTGTCACTGTCACTCGTCCCTGGGAAAAGTAACTTTGCGGCGAATTGAAGAAGAAACTACGTTATGTTACCACATTTTCCGTAGTAGCGCGTTACACTACTTTTTACCCGGCAAAAGTAGTTACGTTACTGTAACGCGTTACACCCAACTCTGATATTGGCACTAGCTTACTTCGTCTTCTTCATCAGCCAGCATCCTCGGTATCTGTAGTTCACTGAGTTCAGGGCCCCCCCCCCCAAATGCAGACACTCACTATGACCCGCGCATGCATGCACGGTTGTGGCATGACCACCAAAACAGAAAGATATGGACACAAGATGTGTACAAATGTATTTAGTATCCTATCCATTTGAACATGATTTAAGTGGGGGTGGACCTAACCTCCTCTTGGGGGGTCCGGGGGCATGCTCCCCCGGGAAGATTTGTTTTTAATATTGAAGTTAAAAGCATCAATCTGGTGCACTTTGAGAGCAACATTAAGAGATCTATGGATACATCTCTCAACACCCATATGAAACAGAACTGTAAGCAGATTTTTTTTAATTTATAGATATTTTACAAATCACTCCCCTTTCAAACTGTATTCTTGTTTATTAATAACAACTTTTTTTACTGTCATATAGTATTTTATACTATAAGAGAATAGATGAAAAATCTATTCTCTTATTTTTTAACTATAATGATCATATAAAGGTGTGCCTTTACCTCACTGAGCTGAGGTTATCAGAGCCTCTCAGTCTGCACACTAAATTGCACACTAAAACCATTATTTTAAAAAAAGAACTATTTCACATAAACCTCTGGTTTTTAATGGGGCTGGGGCGGTTCAACTTGATTTAGGGGGGGGGGGGGGGTGCACTATTGTTTATGGGAGCTGTACGCAATATAGGCGTAGTGCTGTTAGTATAAGATAATAAGATGTACTTTGTTGATACAAAATCGGGAAATTGTGTTGTTATGAAATACATTTTATTTTTTTAAATTTCTAACTTTTTTTTTTCTTTCAATTGTCGGCGCCCCCCATTGATTGATGCGCCCTTAGCATTCGCCTATACTGCCTATGCCAAGGGCCGGCCCTGACTGAGTTGATTCTCCCCCCTTCCATCTTGATGTTTCTTGGCATCTCTTCATGACCATTTATTTATGAGTTACTAAGATTTATAACTTCCAAAAGGGAGCCTTGTAAAGTGTTAAACAAATCACCATTTATTAATGAGTTACAACCATTTATAATTGGTTTAAGTTATATTAAGCCTTAAAGTTATGCATAAATTAGGGCATGGTCACATTGAGTGACAGGTCATTCCAGTGACTGCTGTTGTTAGCTTCCTGTCGATCTGCTAGCAGCTCCGTCATACTAGGACTCTGCCTGCTCAGCTCATCCGGGGAACATAACTTGAACTCGGCCGTGTTTGTTGTGCTGTTGCCTTGTGGACTATTCTTCATGCTTATTATATCGGACTATTGTGACTCGCTCCGCGTTTAAAACAGACGGTGCATGAATGCGGTTTTGTGGTAAGTGAAATTCAAGGACTTTATTTATGTGTTGCTTATGTTTTGAGTCAGCTAACGTTAATGAATGTTAAGGCTTAGGTTAGTATGTAAGCAAGTGGTTGCTACATATGTGCTAACGATGCTAATCGTAGCCTCCAAGTTATAACGTATTATTACATGGCTTAGTTGAATACTCGATTCTGATTGGTCAATTCAGAACACGTGACACGTTGTTAATACCGAACAGACTTATTGACCGTTGTTAAGGACGCTCACATCTTCAGAAAGAAGTCCGGTCGATTTAACTGTATACCGTTGGGCCGAAAAGCAAACTGCATGCAGTTTGCTTTTCGAACTGGGACATGAAAAACAGCGCAGAAGTAACGGGGCAGAAACCCTCCTTTTTACGCAGCGGAACTGACAAGAGACGCTTTTCAAACTGTTTTTCAAATGTAACAGTTTGAAAAGCAAGCAAACTGTCTGATTGTCTTTAGTTTTCCGCTGTCGTGTGATAGCAACATGGAGGATTTTAACATTAATTTTTATATATTTGGAGAGCACAGTAATTTGGAGGAATGGTTAGTGGCTGATGAGTCCCCAGTGAAGAAAAGAAAAAGACAAGAGGGACAAGAAAACAGCGGAGAAGTAACGGGGCAGAAACCCTCCTTTTTACGCAGCGGTCCAGACATAGACATCAAACGGCGACACATATTCAGTGTGCAGTTCCTTTGGCATTAGGGCAGGGATATCTAGATACTTTCCAAGGTTTGACATAATGAATTGTGCTACTTTTAAAGCAAGCAGCGATGTTTTCAAATCTGTAATCAAAAAGCTCCTCAAAAGCCCTATGGAAGCAGTTCCTGCCGTTGCTACGTTAGTTCAAACAGTAACAACGGACTATTTTTCTTAGCGGATGCATGTCAATTTAAATCAATACAACTATTTTTTAAATCAATAAAATAATTTTCTAAATCCATAAAAGCATTTAAATTAATATTGGGATTCATAATGTTACTTTGTTGAGAATGTGGCCATGTAATAAGCGGGATAATGTGCAGCAACTTGGTCATTATGGGGAAAAGAACACCTTCATGCCGATCTAGATCCCTCCGCTTCGCGTCGGGCTCCTGATCAGCCTGTCGGTGTTCTTTTCCCCATAATGACCGCGTTGCTGCACATTATCCCTTACATAGAGAAGTGTTAAGCATTAAGTGGGATAATACTGTAATAAACGGCTTCTGTTTGAGGTTGGTAAAATAAGGTCATCCTTGTAAGTTAGAGATATTTTATTAGATAGGTGACTGTATGCATCGCTAAGGTTGTGTATATTACAAATAATAATGTCATATTTCAAGATGATTACTTAGATATTACAATATGGTTGGTTGACCTGGAGTTCATTATTGAGCTTACACGTTAACGTCACAGTCATATCTGAAGAACGAACTCAAACCTTGTTCTTTTTATTAATTGTATTACCAAATTGGTATCAAATAAATAGTAAGTATTGGTAACACCAATGCTGATAAAGTAAACTATTTTATTTGAGTATTTGTCTCTGGGAGAAGGTACTGTACCCAGTTCCTATGTTCGGCAGTTACGGCCCGTCCACACAGCGGCGTGCGTTGAAGCTTGCCGGCGGGCGTGTCTGAAACTCGACCAACAACCAATCACATGAATCTCCCGCCCCTGACACACAAGCAGCAGTTTGATTGGCTAGAGCTTGTACTGGCATATGATTCGATTGGCTGACACTTCTGCCGAGGCGTCAAAAGTTGAACATTGCTCAACTTTTGCAGCGAGCCACGCCAGCAACGCTCCGCGTCGCTTCCCACAATGCAGTTCGGCGAAAAGTGACGTCACCCCATTCAAAGTGAATGGTGAAGCGTCAACACACGCCGCTGTGTGGACGGGCCGTTACGGAGCGTCCACACAGCAGCGTGCGTTGACGCTTGGAGGTGGGCGTATCTGAAGCTTGGGGATTTTTTGCGAGCAACGCGACCAACAACCAATCACATGAATCTCCTGCCCCCGACATACAAAGCAATAGCAATGTTAAAACGAAGTAAACTGGATATAAAATCCCCAAACAGGCGAAAACCTACCAGATTCACCCACTGCCTCTGCCACCTCCCTCCATGCCTCGCTCCTCCGGTTTGTATCCCGGTAGATCAACAGAGAATCATACAGCACCGGGTGATTCACTACCGCTATAATGAATTTTCCCTCCATTTTTTTGAATATGAGGAAATGACCTGCGTAGTCTCTCCCAGCATACACGCGGTTTGATTAGTGCTTGTACTGGCAGATTTGCATAAACTGGATTTCATTGGCTGACGCCTCCGTAGAGGCGTCAAAAGTTGAACATTGCTCAACTTTTGACGCCAGCTACGCCAGCAACGCTCCACGTCGCTTCCCAAAATGCAGTTCGGCTAAAAGTGACGTCACCCCATTCAAAGTGAATGGGCAGAAGCGTTGGAAGCTTCAACGCACGCCGCTGTGTGGACGGGCCGTTATAGACTGGGCTTTCTTGTACAAGAGAATTAAAAAAAAAATCAATATGGACCATTACTGTATAATTATCCTCAAATTATGTTATACAATGCACCTAATAAACAAGTATTGCATTTTGAAACATGATGTGCAACAATTTTTACTGTAATTTGTGTGCATTTTGTTGTTAACTAAGATGATGTTATGATTTATTGTTTGTTATTACATGGCTTAGTTGAATACTCGATTCTGATTGGTCAATTCAGAACACGTGACACGTTGTTAATACCGAACAGACAGACCGCTGTCAAGGACTTATTGACCGTTGTTAAGGACGCTCACATCTTCAGAAAGAAGTCCGGTCGATTTAACTGTATACCGTTGGGCCGAATAGCAAACTGCATGCAGTTTGCTATTCGAACTGGGACATGAAAAACAGCGCAGAAGTAACGGGCAGAAACCCTCCTTTTTAAGCAGCGGTCCAGTCCAGACATAGACATCAAACGGCGACACATATTCAGTTGCCAGTTACTTTGGCATTAGGGCAGGGATATCTAGATACTTTCCAAGGTTTGACATTATGAATTGTGCTACTTTCAAAGCAAGCAACGATGTTTTCAAATCTGTAATCAAAAATCTCCTCAAAAACGCAAGCAGTTCCTACCGTTGGCTTTTCAAACTGAAGACAAGAGACGCTCTAACTGTTTTTCAAATGTAACAGTTTGAAAAGCAAGCAAACTGTCTGATTGTCGTTAGTTTTCCGCTGTCGTGTGATAGCAACATGGAGGATTTTAACATTCATTTTAATATATTTGGAGAGCACAGTAATTTGGAGTAATGGTTAGTGGCTGATGAGTCCCCAGTGAAGAAAAGAAAAAGACAAGAGGGACAAGAAAACAGCGGAGAAGTAACGGGCAGAAACCCTCCTTTTTACGCAGCGGTCCAGACATAGACATCAGACGGCGACACATATTCAGTGTGCAGTTCCTTTGGCATTAGGGCAGGGATATCTAGATACTTTACAAGGTTTGACTTAATGAATTGTGCTACTTTTAAAACAAGCAGCCATGTTTTCAAATCTGTAATCAAAAAGCTCCTCAAAAACGCTATCGAAGCAGTTCCTGCCGTTGCTACGTTAGTTCAAACAGTTACAACGGACTATTTTTCTTAGCGGATGCATGTCAATTTAAATCAATACAACTATTTTTTAAATCAATAAAATAATTTTCTAAATCCATAAAAGCATTTCAATTAATATTGGGATTCATAATGTTACTTTGTTGAGAATGTGGCCATGTAATAAGCGGGATAATGTGCAGCAACTTGGTCATTATGGGGAAAAGAACACCTTCATGCCGATCTAGATCCCTCCGCTTCGCGTCGGGCTCCTGATCAGCCTGTCGGTGTTCTTTTCCCCATAATGACCGCGTTGCTGCACATGATCCCTTACTTAGTATGCACGTGGACGCTTTGGACATACCTGGAGAAGGAAGAAATGGGTCTTCGGAATGATGGGAGTTAAAGACAAAAGGCGGAGACTAGTGTTGAAACTAGTGGAGAAACGATCAAGATGCCACCTTGTCCCTCTGATCAGACGGCATGTTAAGTCAGGAAGTAGCATTATGAGTGATGAGTGGAGGGCATACAGGAGAGTGCTGAGTAACATGGGGTACAACCACTACACCATAAACCACAGCAGGTGGTTTGTGAACCCCCAGACGGCAGTCATATCCAACATATAGAAAGAGCTTGGTCGACCGTCAAAGGACATGTCTGTAGACTGAGAGGAATCTGTACATAGAGTTTGTTGGAGAAACACCTCAAGGTTCTTGAATGGTCATCTTGGCTTGGCTCTGCTCACCCTGATGGACTGCTTGGACGCTTGTTCAAGATACACAAAGCCTTTCCAGTCTTACCAAGTCTTTCATTTATGTCTGAGAAAAGCTTTTATGTTTAAATATGTGTATCAGTCATACTAAATAGCAGTGGCGAGCCGTGACTTTTATACCTAGGCCCTCTGACCCCGCCCCCCCCCCCCCTTCCCTCGAAAAAAAAATAAGAGTTATTACGTCGCAGCGTATACTTCAGCGGGATATCAGAACAACGGCCCGGGATGCAAAACGCATCAATGACAGCCACCCTCTACCACACAAAACAACACCATTTATATAAACACCTATCATGACAGGGCACCCACAGCCAAGTAACAATTACAAATGAATTAAGTCCATCCTCCTGTCCTTTTGGATGAAGCACTTGATGGCGAGTCATACAGCTGATCCTTTGCCACTCCAGTTTATCATTGTAACTCAATCTTGAAAATGACTCGGTTAATAATTTCGCAACGATGTCATCACTATCACTGACATGAGCCACCATGAACGAACTTATGCTAATCATAAATCTATCGATCATAAATCTATCGATTAGATTTATGATTGGTCAATTGTACTGTCATTTGACATTACTCTCTCATTGAGTTACTATAGCGGGCCCTCTGTGAATATACAGAGGGACCAACAAGCTCTCCCGTCTTCACATAACTCGAAAGGACGGTATTTAACCCTTCACATTCCAAGAGTGTCAGGGTGCGTGGAAAAGGTAGGACCCAAATGCAGAATTTTAACAAAAAGAGAGTTTTATTAAATAATAAAAGCTGTGTCAAAAGGCAGTATCCAAAATATCCCCAAAAAATGAGCAGCACAAGGAACATGGACCGTGGAATAACATGGAGGGAAAACAATGGACCGACATGGAACACAGGGGAAGACTAGACTAAATACACAGAAGGGTAATCACAGTACAAGACACAGCTGGGCAGGGGAGGGAGAAACACAAGGGCAACAGGTGAACACAATGAGACAATCAGACACACCAGGGAAACTAACGACAGGGAGGAGGACCAGACAAAACACAAGGAGGAAGACAAAACACCAAATGAACAGATTTACAAAACCCATAACCAGACACTAAACACTAAAACCGTGACATAAACCTAGGAGTGTGACAGAACCCCCCCCCCCCCCCCTCAAAAAAAAAGTCCAGCAGGGTGGGTGGAGGGGGACCGGAGGAGGGACACATAATTAGGGCCAAGAAAGGGTGGGTGGAGGGGGTCTGGAGGACGGGTGGAGGGCGGACGGCCCGGGGGCAAGGCAGAGACCAAGGAGGGGGTCTCGGGCGGGAGGCCCGGGGGCAAGGCAGAGTCCAAGGTGGGGAACTCGGGCGGACGGCCCGGGGGCAAGGCAGAGTCCAAGGTGGGGAACTCGGGCGGACGGCCCGGGGGCAAGGCAGAGACCATGGAGGGGCGAAGGCCACAGCGGGCGAACTCAGGGGGCCGAGCATGAGGGCAAAGGCAGCGGCAGGAAGAGTCAGGGGGCCGGGCCCGAGGGCGAAGACCACGGTACTCAGGGGGCCGGGCTCGAGGGCGAAGACCGCGGCTCTCAGGGGGCCGGGCTCAAGGGCGAAGACCAGACAGCTCCGGAGGCCGGGCAGAACCCGGTGTCGGCCGAACAGGAACCGGAGCCAGTGGGACAGGCTTCGGCAGGATCCCCCACAGAAGAGGACCAGGAGTTGGCAGGACCCCCGGCGAGACAGGTGATGGAGGGACCTCCAACGGAACAGGACAAGGGGTTGGCAGGACCCCCGGCAGAAGAGTTGTCGGCGGGACCCCCAGAGGAACAGGACATAGGATTGGCAGAACCCCCGGCAGGAGAGTAGTCGGCGGGACCTCCAACGGGACAGGACATAGGGTTGGCAGGACCCCCGGCAGGAGAGTAGTCGGTGGGACCTCCGACGGCACAGGACATAGGGTTGGCAGGACCCCCGGCAGAAGAGTAGTCGGCGGGACCCCCAACGGGACAGGACATAGGGTTGGCAGGACCCCCGTCAGGAGAGTAGTTGGCGGGGCCTCCAACGGCACAGGACATAGGGTTGGCAGGACCCTCGGCAGAAGAGTAGTCGGCGGGACCCCCAACGGGACAGGACATGGAGTTGGCAGGACCCCCAGCGGAACCTCCAACGGACCAGAACATTTGGTAGGGACTTGAGAGGGGACTCGAGAGGTGACTTGAAAGGGGACTTGAGAGGAAACTCGAGAGGAGACTTGAGAGGGGACCTGAGAGGGAACTTGAGAGGGAACTCGAGAGGAGACTTGAGAGGGGACTTGAGAGGGGACTCGAGAAGAGACTCGAGTGGGGACCTGAGAGGGAACTTGAGAGGGAACTCGAGAGGAGACTTGAGAGGGGACTCGAGAAGGAACTTGAGAGGAGACTTGAGAGGGAACTCGAGAAGAGACTCGAGTGGGGACCTGAGAGGGAACTTGAGAGGGAACTCGAGAGGAGACTTGAGAGGGGACTCGAGAAGGAACTTGAGAGGAGACTTGAGAGGGAACTCGAGAGGGGACTCAAGAGGAGACTTGAGAGGGAACTCGAGAGGAGACTTGAGAGGGGACTCGAGAGGGAACTCGAGAGGGAACTCGAGAGGGGACTAGAGAGGAAACTTGAGAGGGGACTTGAGAGGGAACTTGAGAGAGGACTTGAGAGGGGACTCGAGAGAGGACTTGAGAGGGGACTCGAGAAGAGACTCGAGATGGGACCTGAGAGGGAACTCGAGAGGAGACTTGAGAGGGGACTTGAGAGGGGACTCGAGAAGAGACTCGAGAGGGGACTTGAGAGGGGACTCGAGAGGGGACTCGAGAGGGGACTTGAGAGGGGACTTGTGTCGGTCGGTACGCCGACAGGACACGGGGAGCTGGCGTCGGCTGGAGAGCCAACAGGAGACGAGGGGCTGGAGTCGGCCGGTACACCGACAGGACTCGGGGAGCTGGCGTCGGCCGGTAAGCCAGTCCTGGAGCCGAAACTGGAGTAGTGACCATGGCTACTGGGGCCGGTACTGAAGCCGGAACCATGGCTGCTGGGGCCGGAACCATGGCTGCTGGGCCTGGTACTGGGGCCGGAACCATGGTTGCTGGGGCCAGGACTGGGGCTGGAACCATGGCTGTGTGGGCCGGCACTGGAACCGGAACCATTGGAGCACGGGCTGGAATCTTGGTCTTGCGTCTCTTAGAGATCCGTGGGCCTCCCAAGGCCTGGTCATACCCCAGGAAAGGGTTAGAGGCTTCGGACAAGTCCTCAGGACAACTTGTGAAAAGTTGTAGCCACTCAGGCAACATGCTCCTGAGCCAGGGCTTGCGAGCAACCTCCTGACGTGCCTCCTTCAACGCAGCCTCTCTACCCCGTCTAGATGAGGCACCCTTCCAAGTATAAAAAATGTACTCCAGAGAGTACCCAAGACATTCCGCCTGTAGAGAAAAATAATCTGAGTCTGCTGAGTCCACAGTGGGTCGGTCCATTCTGTCAGGGTGCGTGGAAAAGGTAGGACCCAAATGCAGAATTTTAACAAAAAGCGAGCTTTATTAAATAATAAAAGCTGTGTCAAAAGGCAGTATCCAAAATATACAAAAACAAATGAGCAGCACAAGGAACATGGACCGTGGAATAACATGGAGGGAAAACAATGGACCGTGGAATACAAGGGAAGACTAGACTAAATACACAGAAGGGTAATCACAGGACAAGACACAGCTGGGCAGGGGAGGGAGAAACACAAGGGCAACAGGTGAACACAATGAGACAATCAGACACACCAGGGAAACTAACGACAGGGAGGAGGACCAGACAAAACACAAGGAGGAAGACAAAACACCAAATGAACAGAGTTACAAAACCCATAACCAGACAGACAACACTAAAACCGTGACATAAACCTATGAGTGTGACAAAGAGAAACTGAACAGGCAGATTCGAAGGATTTATTTCTTTGGAAATGTTATTTTATATGCAATTAAATCAAGTTATTTAGGTAAAACTAATGAAAAATATATATATAAAAAAAAAAAAAGAAGATATTTAAAAAATAATGTTTTCAAATATGTTATTTTAGAATATCTTAGGGCCTCAGAGAGGGCCTAGAGGGCCCTGACGGCTCGCCACTGCTAAATAGTCATTATTTTGAGTCCTGATTTTCTTCATGTGTGAATAAAATGTTTTGCTTGGCTCTTTTGCATCTTACTTTGCATTTCATGTGAAAAATGTGTATTAGGTAAGCGTGAATGTTATAACTCATTCATAAATGGACATGTGTATTAAACTTAAAAACAACGCACCCTGTCAGTATAAATGTTAGTGACTCATCAATAGATGGTGATGTGTTTCACACTTTGCCATAAGGCTCCCTTTTGGCAGTTATAAATGTTAGTAATTCATTCATAAATGGTCATAAGAGATGCAAAGAAACATCAAGATGGATGGGGGAGAATCAACTCAGTGAACAACAAATACCAAGGATGCTGGCTGATGAAGAAGACGAGTTAAGCTAAGTAGCCAATATACTGTAAGGCTTAGCAGTACAGATACATGTGGGCTCACTATTTGGCAAGCAACCGGTCACAGTTGCCCTGTTTATCTCATGTCTTATAAAAGCGTATTAATGATTTATAAAGTGTTCACAACCTAATTAATACATTAATTACAAACTATTCGTAAACCCTTTATAAGGGTAGTCTTATTGTAAAGTGGTACTGAAAAAACATATGCTTACAGTGGCGAAGGAAATGCTCTCTTTGAGTTGCTGAGACTTTGTCTTTTGCTTACATTTTTTCAAAGAAAGATGTCAAAACGAATATTCCAATTTAGAATGACCAGTTATTCCCCTATGGTATCCCCATTATTAACTGTCACAGTCATATCATATTCCTTATCATATTATCCACAAAATGCTAGATTGAACTTCCAATAAGCCTCACTAACAGCGTGTCACCTGGTTCAGTCTTCAATAACAGACCGACTCTGCTAATGACCATATAGAACAGGCTTTATTTATACCATGACCTATTCTTCTTTCTTCTCTTTACTAACAATGTGTTGCATCTCTCTTATACACAGATCCACCTATACACCCACGCACACACACATAATGACGTGATGCAATTCAAAGTAAGAGGTTGCTCTATAATGAGGGTCATCATAGCAGACATGGACCCAGTTTATTCCCACATCATTATCACCTTTTCCTCTCTGCTCTTTTAAGAATAACCCTGTTATCTAATTGTACTCGTAAACATGAAGATACAGGCATGCATGCAAATCAAAGTATACTGTATCATAGTTTCAGTACAACTTTTGCAAAAATACCTTTAGTAGAAGCTATGCTCACAAAATCACCACTGCGAAAAGACACAACATCTTTGACACCCCCCCAAATTCCTTTAGTTAAAACAAAAACTTACATTTTTCAGAAATATTCAAATATTGGCAGTTATCTGAAACCAAACATGTCACACCTTAGTGAAGTATAATTGATAATAGTTGCATTACACTATTCATTGGCTATCAGGCTGAACATATTTGAGCAGTTTGGGACAATGGACAACATTTTGGGGGTTCATCTGGGTGTATCTGCGCCATTTTCCATCAACCAGTCATTGTTGCAGTGAGATTAGCAATTAAGCAAGAATGGAGTTGAGAACTAATTCAACCGGATTGTTTCACAAGTAACCAGTTTACAAGCTCATTAAGAGCTGAAAACTAAATCACTGTAAAACTTTATCCGATTAGCTCTATTACATTTCATCTCATAATCAGAAGATCGTGGGATCTAATCCAGCTCTACTTGAACATATCCCCACTAAGAATGTGACCTTCAAATACCTTGTTTTTACTATGAAAACACTGCCACAATACATTATGAAGATCATGCAGCACCACAACATTTATGGAAAGCGAAGAGTACCACAATACGCAACTATTTTACTAATTACTACTATTACGGAGTTTTATTATAATCCAGACACTGAAAACGTTAAGGCGTGTGCGGGTTGATCTAGTTCATTAGCTATCTTATTTTATTTTTGATTTAATAACAGACTATCTTAAACTATTCCATACTGTCTGATGAAACTTTATTCAGACATGGTAACAATATCCCTTTCAAAATCTGCTTAACGGCTGAATTTTTTTGCACGATGCCGCCAAACACTCATTTTCTCTGAGGGGAATTTTTTTGTTTATATTATCGCTTTACTACAGCATAACATACATTTAGTTTTTTATAGTTTTATGGTTAGGGTTTTTTTATTATAGTGTGTAAGCTTAACATTTTAAGCATATTACAGAAGTTTTCTAATGGTTCTCATTATAATTATATTTTCATTGCTGGTAAATATACACAAAGACTAAAATACAACAAAAGGGCTCTGCTGGTGCAGGCCACCACAAGTGTGTCTGCAATGGGAATCCCAAAAATGCTCAGCAGAGAGAGATTTGTCCAGTTTTAACAAGGTTGCTGGACAGTACATTTCCCCTTTAGCTTTTCTTCATAAAGTCAGAACCTTTTTGGCCTAACAAGGTGGAGGCCATTTAATGTGACAGTGGCTGTGAGAGCAAACATTTTGACAGCAGGGGAGTGGTTGTCGGTTTGTTAAAATGTAACAAGGCTGGTGTACGGAGGAATGTCTGCCTGTCACACAATGGGAATGATGCATCTCACTGTTATCCAGGATTTCCCCCCAAGAAATGCACAGCACAGAAAGTGAGATACAATTACAGGTCGAAGCAAATGAACACCTCCATTTGGTAAAACAAATACTCCAACCCGTTTTCTTTGTGACAAGAGATATTTACAAAGCTCAGAGTCTAAAACCATGCAAAAGATAAATCGTTAACTAGGGGTGTCAACATATAAGAATTTAGTAAATGACTGGTTAGTCTTGCCTATCGTCGACTTATTGGTGGATCGGTGGGTTTTTTGGTTGATTGTTCCCCTTCTGTTTTCAATCAATCAATCAATGTGTATTTATATAGCCCAATATCACACATTTTACATTTGTCTCAGTGGACTTCACAGTTTGTACAGAATATCAGTATGACAATACGACACCCTCTGTCCTTAGACCCTCACATCGTACAAGAAAAAACTTCCAGAGAAAACCCACAGTTTAAAGGGAAAATGGGAGAAACCTCAGGGAGAGCAACAGAGGAGGGATCCCTCTCCCAGGACGGACAGACGTGCAATAGATGCCGTGTGTGAATTGAAAAGATAATACATTTGCAACATAGGTAGTCCAAATGTTTGGAAATGCATGTTACATTACATTACATTGCATTTAGCTGACGCTTTTGTCCAAAGCGACTTACAATAAGTACATTCGACCAGGAAGACACAACCTTGAAGGAAACAGAATCATATAAGTACATCAGGTTTCATAGAGCCAAACATTTCAAGTGCTACTCAACTGGCTTTAGGTAAGCCAGTCCTTTATTAGTATAAAAGTGCTTTGTTAATAAATCTAACGCTCGAAGTGGAGTCGAAAGAGATGAGTTTTCAGTTTGCGCCGGAAGATGTGCAAGCTATCTGCCGTCCTGATGTCAATGGGGAGCTCATTCCACCATCTTGGAGCCAGGATAGCAAACCCACGTGTTTTTGCTGATGGGAACTTGGGTCCCCCTCGCAGCGAGCATGTGTGTATAATAGGAAGATGAATCCACGAGGATATCCATCCAGGACCTATGTTTTATGTTTCTTACAAGATATTCACATACAGCATAAAGTCAGCTTTTTATTTCTGCTGATTGCATTTACGCTCCAAAGAAACCTGTGTTGGCCACAAAGCTTATATTCTGATATTCCGAATCCAATGGGAAAAGCCCATTGCCTTAAGTCGAGGGAGCCCTTGCAACGCTAACTTCCGGGATGGCTTGCAACAATATGTCATCACTGCATCTATTTAGCCTAGGGGGTAAAACAAACAAAGGACAGAGTCTTGAACAGTATGTGTCCATACCCTGTGCTTGTATGGCACGTTAATGGATGTTTCAAACACTCTAACATACATTTACTGGCATCGCCATATGTGACAACCAGAACAAGGAGAAAGAAACCGTATTTATATTTTCAGTTTATTGCCTATTAAGGCCTTTTGAATTTTTACAAAAAAAGGTTTGACGTTTTCATACAGAAGTTTTTTAACTCTTTCTTAGTTTCCAATGAAAATAATAGACTAAAGTTGCCAGTGGGCACAATGCCGTCTTTGACACTTGCACTTCTGTCTGTTCAAAATAAATAAAAAGAAAGTATCATTGTGCATTTGTTTTTTGTTTGTCAAAATTGCAACAAACTGTGACTCCAAAGACCGCTAATAAGAATATTTCTGAAAATGTTTTCGTCCCTTTTGAGTGGTAACATGTGATTTCAATGTTTTAATCATTATACATTGAACAGATTTCAGCACTAACTGCTCATGGACAGTTATTTATGTAGACAGTACCATTTCAGCTGTGCACAGGCTTAACTACGGAAGCCCTTAGTCCCTAAGAGAGAGTAATGACAATAGGCAGATAAAGGGAAGTCAGCACATTAAACAGCATTAAGCCACTCAGTACCAGACGCATTACAGAGAGAGAAAGAGGGAATGAGCCGGGAGAGAAAATTGCAGCAAGGCCCAGAGAAAGGAGCGAGGCAGTGATAAATCGCAGGACTAATCCGAGCTACTACAGAGGGATTAAATCGTTCTCTGCTGCACGCCGGTCTGCTCCGTCAGACGGCAGAGGTTAAGCAGACCGTTCTCTCCCTGTCCTGTTTTTCTTTCATCCACTCTTCTTTTCTTAATCCGTCCAATGGCATTAGAGAGGTGTCTCACACACACACACACACACACACACACACACACACACACACACACACACACACACACACACACACACACACACACACACACACACACACACACACACACACACACACACACACACACACACACACACACACACACACACACACACACACACACACACACACACACACACACACACACACACACACAGTGTTGAACAGATGGAGGCTAATAGATGTCAGTGTTTCTGGTAGTCTGATGGGGGAGAGAGATAACAGAGTCATTGATTTCCCTTGTGGAAATGTATGTGAGTGTGTGAGCACGTGCTGCTATGTGTGTGTCTCCATTCCAATCGGCAGTATTATGAAGTTCCTTAGGAGAACAATACATTATATTCTATTATATTATTTAAATGTTAAATGGCTAAGCAGGGGAAATGGTGTACTAAATTGAGAAACATGTTATTAAAGCAGTATTAAAGTAGTAAACAAAAATAACTATTATTTGAGATTAAAGTTGTATATTGAATATAAACATATGCATAATGAGCTTTTTTTTAAATGAAACTATACGACTCAATAATATGTTTTCATGTTATAGGCATTAAGTGGGATCACAGTTCTGCATGTAGACTACAATGTTTTAATGGAGGGATAGTGCAGCATGTGTTACAGAGCAAACATAGAGTTACTAACATAGTTAAATAGCAAGGTGGTTGACTATGTTGTGTTCCTATATTGTACATTATTTCTCTAGCATTCCCATTATTTATAATATTAATTTAAGCATCACGTTTATTGCTGAGATCAAGCATGGATTATCAATAGGCAAAAGTGTTCAGCTGCTGTGGGAATACCCCGACCCCCAGGTGATCCAAGGGCTCTACTTTAGGCATGTCACTGTTTAGTCAGTGGTTAATAACCGCTCTTTTTGGCTGAGTGATACTATGTCTCTTCTAAAGTTGGAACAAATTAAGTTTACTCTCCGGGGTTCCTCAGATAAGTTTTACGCTCATTGGAGGCCACTGATCAGCTATGTAGACCGTCTTCCCCCTGATATGGTGTCGCTGTAGGGATTCTCCCTTTATTTATCCGTCTATAATTCTGATATGATTACTCCCCTGTCCGCCACACATGCAGCCTGTGTGACATCCCTGGATATGTGCTAGTATGTGTACATGTATGTATGTATGTATGTATGTATGTATGTATGTATGTATGTATGTATGTATGTATGTCTGTATGTATGTATGTATGTATGTATGTATGTATGTATGTATGCAGGTATGTGCATGTATATTATTGTATCTATCATTTTGTATTGTATTGATGTACTGTTGCCTCAGTACTCCGGGAGAGGGGTGGTTGGGATGGGGCGGGGTTAAGGGAAAGTGAGTAAGGGTTTTTTTGGGGGGGGAAAAATGAAAATGCCTTAATTGCTGTAATGCACTGTTACACTTTTTTTTTTTACATGTGAATACAAATATTTGGAAAAAAAATAAAAAATAATAACCGCTCTTTATATGGCACTTTTTTCCAAAAGGCACCGATGGCAGGGAGCTAATGTAATATGCAAGGCAATGAAAGAAACATCAGGAGCAGTTTAGGTTCTGCTTTAAGAACAGGAGAAGCTGGAGATCAAGATACTGAGGTTATTATGGCAATTGTATGCATTGGGAATACGTTGTTAACACTGTATACACCTCTGAAGCTCATTATATACAGAAGCTATAGGGCCTCAAATCCACACCTGCATTATTACCTCATCTTGCAGAGGCGCTGTGTTCAGACTTTATCCAGCCTCATTACATTATGTTTAAATTGTGTTTCATTCACAGAGTTAGGCATGTGCAATAATACATTATACTGTATACTGTGTATTCCTATTATTGTTCAACAACCATCACACTTTGCCAACTTCCCTGCATTATGTTTGTCCTGCTGCTTATTTTTCTATGCAATAAGGAATTATGAGCAACATTACAGCAGCACTATAGTTTTCTGTTTAACTCCAACTGAAGCAGATAGTGTGGCAAGTGTTAACCTGTTGCTTTCCTTGTCTAACTTCGTGGTAATGCCTGTTGTGTTCCCGGATCTTAGCAATTACTTTGGTGATTAAACTGCTATCAGGACTGTTCGAAATGCGGACACAAACTATGATATGTAGGCCACTGTTATATACACCACAAATGATGTATTTCTTGGTGGAATGTCATTAGGATAAAGATATACGGGAATTGAAATAAAAACACCACTTTCAACAAACATGCATCACCGAAAGAGAATTGTGAGGGAATAATTTAGTCTTTACTCCTAGATATTTAACCTTATTGCCTGTTGACGTTGATAACCAACCAATATTCTGTTATCTCCTTTAAGGAATGTGCTCCAGCACTTAAGTGTCAGTTTTATGGCCTGATGGGGGGGTTTACGACTGTGAGAATGCTGGCTTCTAAACACCACTGACAAGTGATTGAGTATTTCTAGTTGGGGGATATCTCTTCTAGCTCCACAGATGTTTACGCCTCCCCCAATATGCTGATTACCTCTCTGTAAACTAGTTAAAAGGTCTATCGAGAGATAGGCTGGGCAGAATTGACATGACAACCCACCCGTGCAGTCAGAACCTTTTGCTGCTGTGACTTGTGATATGAATTCTCCGGCCGTTGACTTGTAATAAACTACCAGTGTTTGACATCAAAGCTCCAACTCTCCTCGTGTCTCTCTGAGTCCTGACTCTCCATTGCTGCAGAAGTTTCCCTTACAAGAATGATAATATAGTGCAGGGGCTACTGTGTATGTAGAGCTGAATCTGTAGTCCACACACACTCTTTTTAAATTTCACAGGGAAGTTGTCACCCACAGAAATCTTCGCCTTACGCACGTTCTCTTGAAGCTGCAGATAAGAGAGATTTCTGCCACAACCTTCCCCTTGTGAATGCGTAATGACAAGCGTGGGTGTTTACCTCGGCGCAGGGAAGGTTCAAGCGTACACCATAACGCTCCTCTTTTTCCTCTTTCTGTATTCCTTGTGCAACCCCCACCCCCGGGCCCCCTACACCCACTCAACACCCCCCCCCCCCCCCTTCCCCTCGCTGCAACGGTAATTGGGTATGACATGGGATCAACTTGCGGGGAGCGAGGATGCATTCGAATGCACCTCACGTCGTCTTCCTCACGTCTCTTTTCCTAACCTGCTGCCTTCCAGCCCCTTGCTCACCGCTGTTACCGTAGCAACATCTGCGTGACTGCATCCCCCCCTCCCCCCCCCGTGTCATTTATTTTATTAAGATTGGCCGCTAGTGCCCAAATGTGTGCGTGTGTGCAACAGCTCGACAGCGAGGTGCATAGCAGCAGAGGGTTGCCAACATCCGAGCCAATTACCGCAGCCTCACTACAGAAACGAAAGCTACAACTCAAGGAAGAATGAGCAACGAGCAGAGAAAAATGTAGCCACTCGAGTCAAACTTGTTACATTAAGTCAATCGAGTACATTATTGCACACCTGGGTACAACCATATTTGGCTCACAGGAGACACACACCTGCCACGGAAAAGTCCACACAGCTTTGGCAAAATAATCCACATATTTCTTCTTCTCATGTCAAAATAATAAACACGAAAAGGTGAATTGCAGTTATTTTAAGCATTCAATTTCTGTTTTCAACCCCGCATTTCTTTTTCTCTATTTATTTGCAGCTCAAGCCTGAGGACAGCAGTTTTCTTTGTCTTCCTAATTATTTTTGATGGTATATCCCACAGGCTAAAAAGCTGGGAGGTTGAGGACTAGCAGCTGTTTGTAAGCAGATTAAATATGAATCGTGATACAAATGCATGTCTTCTAAGGGGCGTTGGTTCATGTTCATTGTCAAACCATCTGTTGCATGACTGTGAGAAGACCCTACTGAAACTAATGTTTGCCTCCTGTTTCAAATTATTGTTATTAGTATTTTGGTATGTCTTTGCTTCGGAAGATGAAAGAGAATGTTTGTTTACCTTTGTTATAACCAAAGAGAAACCTGACAAAATGTACTTATATATTCAGAACATTCCCTGGCTAACCCTGACCCTAACCCTAAGATCGATCACAATACATTTTCTAGAGAGCCATTCCAGACTGCTTGAGGACATCACACATTTGAGTTCACGGTAGTCAATGGGATTTCTACACCGGATTTCTGAAATATTGCACAAAATATGATCTTAAGCAAACGTTTATGATACTTGCACATTGTGTCCAGCAAGATAATCTCCGCATATAAACATAATGTTATGATTTTTTAAGCAAAAAAGGCCATACCCAGAGGTCAAAAGCTAACGTCTGGCTGTAATCCAACTACGTCACGGTTACATGGCTGCGAGGGTATGAATAGCACATGTAGCAGAGTTATTAGTAGATAACAAGATGATAATACTCACTTATTTGTGTTGCACCTCACAACTAAGACGTCTCGAAACTGAAATAAAGTTCAAGTTCAAATTGATATGACATGTCTCAGAAATCTGGAAGCAGCAAACCCTTGTGGAGCAGCTATTTTGTCAGAATACAGAAGCAGAGCACTGGTGTCTGTTTAGAGCACAGCAAAACAATGTCATGTTTTTTTTTCATGCCATGAAGAGCCACAAAATGATCACATGTTGGGATTGGAATAAGTCGTTTTCAACACATCAGTGCACAGTAAAAATAATTACCTTTCTTGGAGTTAGAGGTGTGCAGCCTGTTGCTTTGAGCTCTCCATCCAACAGCTCTCTGTGGCTGCTCCATAATTGCCTGCAATTATTCAAACTGGGCCACTGACAGTGTTGTAGAAGCATTTTGGGTCAATAATAGTGGTCAGCACTCACTATTACTGAATGAGAAAAAGTCCCAGTTTCACCAGTTCAAAGTTTTTAATGTGAACTAGCTGTAGTAGGAGTTTTTGTTTCCAGCAGTAACTTTATAAAGCTCTACTAGAGGAGGCAACAGTAAGTCAATGGGTTATATTACTTCATCAAACAGTGTTTAATGCTGTGTTAGTGTAACACATTATTAGCACCCTCTGCATACAAGTAGTTCATGGTTTCCACAACTTCTTTAAAATGAAATTCAAGGACTTTTTATGGACTTTCGAGATGTTTTCCCCTTAAAATTAAGGATCTGAAACGGCACATATTGAGACACAAATCAACATACAATGACCAATTTCTATTTATTTTCAAAATCTTCAATTGTTCTATCCAATATTTAGACACTTTCAAGGATTTCAAGGACCCTGGGAACCCTGTTGTGTAAGTATTTGTAAAATGTCAAATTTTAATGTTTTGCTTTGTCTGTACCTGCATATTTAATAGATGATCTAATTCACAAACATACCTTCATATACCTGAACTACTCAACCTGTGCCATACAAATTAGCATAGGTTAGGTGAGAGTTTTGAGGTACATGTAGGTATGTTCATTGCTCTTTAGTAATCAAAAGATAAACACCAATTATACTTGATTTTTACAAAAAGGAAAAAACTTTAAAAATTAAGTGTAAGTATACATATAAGGGGAAATATAGTGTGAAAGAAAGAACTTTAGACACATACTGTACCGGATATGAATGGTTTAATAAAATCATACAATACATCACAGGTTTGGTGGATTTAAGTCATGGCCAAGATTACCTGAGCTTATTCCTGTGTTGTTAAAAAAATATAAAACCAACAAACTCAATAGCGATAAAACCGAATCAGTTCTTCTTTTTCAGTCAAAAATCAAAACAAGGACGGTCCCTATGCACTCTTCATCTCACACCTGAAATGATTTCCTTCCTTTTCATACCGACAAAGGAAGCAGAGGTTTGGACGAAAACTGAATCTCACATTCAGATGATGACCCTGAATGATCTTCACAGCACAAATCTCAGAAATACTTTCCGCTGATCTTGTGAATGACTGAATAGAAAGTGTACCGACTCCGACCATAAATCTAATACTCACTCATTTCTCTTTCGAAAAGCTTTCCCTGCAGAATATAACAGTGCAGAATAATAAAGCAACTTTACCAGATGATACCGCAGATAAATAGCATAATAAGAACTTTTTTCTTTTAAAACATGGCATGCTAACAGCAAATCTCTCTCATAATTCCAAACAGGAAAGCAACAAGTGCCGCTCCTAGTGCCAAAGTGAAAGCCTACGTCAATAACACTTTTACCCTTTTCCTGCCACTCTTCATCCGTGATTGACCAGCAGGTTCTAAGAGAAAAAAAAGAAGAAGAAAGAACCGAGAGTTAGTCCATCTGCACATCTGCCACACCCTCCGACCTTTTGCATGCTCTCAGGTGAAAGGACTGTCCGTGTTTTCGGCACACTTTCCCAGCTTTAACGGAGCAGAAGTGAAAGGTCAGAGCTGCTAATAGTAGGGTTAATTATCTCAGTGATGGAAGTGAACCTGCTGAAAGATGTTCCTCAGCTCTACATCGATAGTTCACTGGCTTTCTCATGTTGGGACAAATTGCACCTACGAGAAGACAAAGATGTGTCCTTTGTCTTGGTATGTCTTTAATGATGTGTTACATATTTTATTTAAGAAACAAATAAGGCTATTTTTCTTCCCATATATTGTGTATTTTGTCCAATGTACTTCAAGTTTAGGCCATTTAGTTCTACTTTACATTTTAAACACATACAATCTGATAGCCAGGCCTTGATTAATCATGTGGTTACATTACTTTGTATATGTTGGGTATGTTTAACAACAGCAAAGTTTTCAATGTGGTAGAATGAAGGGAAATATATAAACTCAAGTGAGTGGCATCAAACAGCCAATCCTACAGCTCTTAATAAGTGTTGTCCCAGCAAACGCATATAGACTTTCTCATATGTCCTAATTGAAGACGATTCGCCTAGGTAATACAATTCACATATCATGATTTGTAGAGGTAGCATATCATAGTATGTATTGTTTATCATGATGTGCAGTTTGATTTTGGAAAGAGATTCACACAATAACCTTTCACCTTTCATAGACGCGAACCAATACAGGATTATCGAGACCAATTTGGATGTTTGATTGGAAAGATTCCCATTAACAAGGTATCTTCCATCATGCTTGTTTGTTTTTTTATCATTTCAGTGCCTGTTGCCTTTCACTCAATCCAAGTAGTGCAACCTGCATATTTCACCCAAAGATCAATGAGGTCCTTGAAACCCGAGCGTCTCGTGTCCCTGTGAGAAGACGACAGGTCTGACAATAAGGATTCCAAGCTACATTGCGCAATTTCGTCTCAAATACTGGGAAAGGCCTACAATCAGGCAACTAGGATCAATTAAAACCTTGAAATCCTGGCAAGATAATACACGAATCGGGCCAAGGTGATAACTAGCCAATTGAATAGAGCTTCACCACCATTTAGTCCAATTCTTATAACCTTGAGTGCAACCTATCAAAATGATCAATAAAAGCTGGTGATATACAGTACCTTTTAAGTGAGATGGTCTCAATAGCAGTATATTGTTCTGTATGGTGTTAAATGGTAGGTAATTGGCCTTCATTGAGAAGATTGATAAACTCTTTGAAGCCTTGGTAGTTATTTATTATGTTTTCTAAGGGAGACAACCGGATGGCTACTAGCTACGATTATAAAAGCGGATTACCACAGGAAGACTTGACCCTGACTATTGCATTGGATTTTTTTAAATGCAGATGTGACGCATTCAGCTTCAGACATATGCAGTTTTTTTATTGGACAGCTGCACAAGGCTGAAGTGGCAGTTTTTAAATAGTATTTTTAGTGAGTGTTTGCAAAGTGCGCCGTCATTAGTGCCGATACCCTTAAGGAAGGATCATGCAAGTAACAGGTGGAAACGCATCAACATAGTGTCATTATTATTCCAAATAAAAATAACAATAAAACACATACTGGATTTATACAAGCTGGTGAAAAAACATGTATTAAATAGGCCCGATTAGCATTACGGGGCTTTCCCTTTCCCTTTAGTGTGTTATATGGGTTTTTGTGGATGAAAATGGTGTGCAAAGTCCCAAAATTGACGCCAGACAGAGTTTCTCTCCAAGACACCCCCCCCCCCCCCCCCCTGCCTAAAACACCTCGATTGGACTCCTTTGTTTACTCCTGTAACATAATGACTTCACTATGTAACACTCACGCTTCTATTAGCTAGCCCTCCACTCATTTTACGTGATAGGCTAAGGGGTGGGACATCTCTTAGCGGTTGACCAATCACAACAGAGCCGGCCAGCTAATAACGCGTTAACGCAAAAAAAAAAAAATCTTATTTTAACGCGATTAACGCATGTGCATATTTTGTCCTCGGCCGCCCCGTAGTTTCAGAGCGCATCGAGTTTAAAATACTATCTATACAATCCAAGCACACTGCTGATGCCGACAGCCCCGCTCCTGCCGCCCGCTTGCAGCAAACCACACTTGAAAGTGTGGGGGGGAGACGCCTGGACACGTCTACGAGCAGCAAACTTTCAACAAAGATCGCGAAATGGGTGGCGACAGCTTGCAGGCCAATTAACATTGTGGAGGACGAGGGGCTGCGTGATATAAGTCGGGTCGCATCCAACGACTGCACTTATGAATTGCCTTCCAGAGCCACCACTGTGTCGAAAATACACAACTTGTATGAAGTCCAAAAAGCGATTGTAGAGGAGGATTTAAGAAAGACTTCCACAGTTGCGCTCACCGGAGACTATTGGACTTCACTCAGTAATGACAGTTACCTCTGGGCCACAGAGCATTATTTTGACCCACAGTGGGAACTTCAATCTCATGCTTTGACAGTTATGAAAACAGAGGAGCGGCATTTCGCGCGGATTACACGCACGCACGCACGCACGCACGCATGGCTGGTGAGGCACTGACTCTTTCAGAGTCAGATTTACAAATCTTATATTTTGACCTTAATCGAAATATTCTGTTATTTTCAAAAGCTTTTTTAGTCTGATGCTTCAATTCATTTTAAACAGACCGTTCAACAAAAGGATACCCAACATCTAAATATTGGATTGTTCTTTCTTAGTAAGATCCCATGTTCATTACCAATGTGGTCTTACCTTGACTTGAAGATGAAGTCCATGCTATCCTTCTGGACAACAATCTCTATTACTTTTTTGTAAAAGTCCTCCTTATCTTCCTCTAGTTTCAAAAGTCTAGTTTGTTGTTCGCGTCTATACCGTCTCTGCATAGAATAACAGTAGCAACAAGAACCTGTGGGCTCACGTGCGCCCCCTTCAGTGCGGCAAAGGTTATGGCTGCCTCTCCTGGTGCTTTTTTCATTGCCGTTGTACGGCGAGCCTAAATATCATATATACGTGAAATAAGTTATTTAGAGACTATGGATGGCGAGGATAAATGTAATAAAGGGATCTACAAACATTACATTGGTGACACACAGGGAGATGGTGCAGGCATGCGCTTAGGGCCCGCTTTCCAGCCAGTTTCTGTGGGGTGACGCATTCTGAGGTGAGGCAGAGCTCATCTGTGCCTCACCTCACCACACAGTAACTGGCTTGAGCGCGCTCACAAAATAAGTGACCGCGCTAAATTAGTGCCCGCGCTCCAGCCAGTTACTGTGGGCTTACATGAGGCAGAGCTCGTCCCTGCCTCATCGCTAGCCGTAGTTGTAGCGGAGCTCGGCAAATTTGCTGATTTTGACTATAAAAAGCGATTGGAATCATACATAAATCACATTTACAACACAGATCAGTGGATACATTTTATTATTATTACTATTTAGTTTTTCTTTAGTTGTTTTTCCGTTATATTGGAGTATGACAGGTGAGGCTCTGCCTCCCCTGCCTCCCCTGACTGCACGTCGCTGATTCATGAGTATATTTGTCATTGTTCAAATGATAATAAACAAACATTTGCATAAAGCATATTTGTCCACTCATATGTTGATAAGAGTATTAAAAACTTGAAAAATATCCCTCTAAGGTACATTTAGAACAGATAAAAAATGTGCGATTAATCGCGATTAACTATGAACAATCATGTGTTTTTACTCAACCAATTCATGGTTTTTACTAACCATTGTCAGTATTTTGTTACTTTGGCATCATTTTGAAACGTGTATTATAATTAAATCACGGTAAAATATGTTCATTTTGTTGTAGTTGATATAAGCCCCGCCCCCTCTCCAGCACGTAAACACAGCTGACAGCCGCAGTGAAACTCCAGCGATTAGAGCAATGCGAATATTCATATCGCGTCCGTTGTGAACGCAGCATAATGCAGTTCAGAGACCAGACCACTGCTCTGCCGCTTTTAAAGCAACTTCGAGATTTTAGCAGTGTGAGGGGCACAAAGGCCATGGTGCCCCCCACTTTGAGAAACACTGCACTAGAGGCACAAAATACAAATATGAAACTGAAAATGTTATTATGTTATCTCTAACTTTTATTCTGCAGGAACAGAGGATGAATTATTAAATCCACCCGAAAACACAACTCTCCTTGTGCAATTCTTTTTTCATTTAATGCTTTGTTAAAAAAACATATTCTGCATTGACCATTCAAGTTATCAATAGAAGAGTAACATATATTATTTATCCATGATTCTTTATCATAGACTCGAGCTTAAACCATATTCTCTTTTAAATGTCCTGTGGTGTCCTATTCAGAAATCAATAAGGTTTAGCCCTGCCTGGCTTTGGATGGTTTCAGAATCACTACTGGTCTGAAGTCTTCTAGTAACCCATGCGCAACAATGCAACGAACTGAATTGACTGAGGGCCTGGGGTGCATTGACCTGTCTGAGAGGCATTCATGTACTTTAGGTGCATGCATGTGTGTGTAGACTAGAGGCTCATGCTATCTGTTCTAAACACTGCAGAGACCGTTCCAGCTGTGAAAGTCAGACCATTAAAACCACAGAGAGACTCAGGGAGCAGGGTGATCAATATGGCTCCTCTCATCCCATCCCTCCGATTTCCTCTACTCAACTTACATTCTCTTCCCTCCCTTATCTTTGGATTTTGCCTTATTCTGCGCTTGAACAAGTAGGTGTTTACACACGCTAAATTACAATAACTGAATATTTGTTCAAAAGTGTTTGAATAAACTTCAATTAAAGCTTCAGTACATGAAGTGGTGACTTTTGACCAGTCAGTTCAATACTGGTGAGTCAGTTTTTAAACATCTCCTTTGAAAAAACTATTTTATAAAAGCACAAACTATAATTAAAAGGAAAAGACAACCTCTTTGTTTCTTAACAAAATTGAAACGTTTTATGTTTGTGCTAAGAGTGTTGTTGTTATTTGTTTGTGCAGTATTGGCAGTCCAATACATTTGGAAAACTTCAAGCCAACATGGTAAAAAAAAGAGTTTGTTGGGAAATAGAAATGTTATCATTGACAACCGGGCAAACTGATTTGGCAAATTGTGTCATGTGGTTAAAAATCCTTTGTGGTCAGCTTTTTTTCTTGAATCTCAAAAGATACGTATGCGTATATGAGAATGTCTTAAAAGATTAGCTCTTAATTAAATGCCATTTTATAAGAAAGGAGGGTAACATGATGGCGATGGAGGGGATGTGTAGGAGAGAATTATCTTCTACAATCAAAAATACAGGAACTAAATTCATTATCAACTAATCTGTGATAATTTATTTTTGGAGTATTTAGACACTCCAAAAAACTAAATTATCAAATGTATATCAAACAGAGATAAATAGCAAATCCTCATACTAGGGTTGCCAGAAACTGACCATGATCAAAATCGATTATTCGGCAGCCCTGGCGAATAATAATCGATTATTCGACCGACCGACATACGTGCAGTTATTTCACCTGCACGCATGTCATCACAACGACGTGGCCTTGAAGTGAAGTTGGTAATGGCCGGCTGTGCTGCATCTTTCTCTGTAACCTCTTTGGCGTGCTTCGCACTCAAATGCAAACGCATTGTTGAGGTTGAGCTGTGATAGACCAACGTCTTTTCGCAGAGCTTGCATTTAACTTCCTTTGGACTTGTAAGTTCGAAGTAGTTCCACGAGGAGGAACTCTTTTTACCTGCCGCTTTGTTCATCTTTAGTCGCACGTGTGAGGGAGAGGGGGGGTGGGGGCGGGGTCGGTGTGTAGCGTGCTGCAGCAGCAGTCTGCTCTGCACGCAGGCTTCCTCCAAGTTTACAGTAAAACAAACTGGTGGTGTGAGCAATGGCCATTTACAATTATTAATACTATTACTATTATTAGCATTAGTCTATATTTTGGTTGAAACTAAGCCAGAAAAAAAACAAAAACATAAATAATAATAAAAAAATATATAAATAAAATCGATTTTTAAAAATAATATTAGATTATGGAGACTGTAACGAATATTCGAATAATCACTGGCATCCCTACCTCATACTTGAGAGGCAGGAATTATGTTTTGCATACGATAGATAATTGTGTAAAATATGTCCCCTGCCTCCCCTGTCTAAATGACACCTCAGTTTTAGTGCTTTAGGATAGCCACAATTATATAATTGTGTATTGATGCACTACTGACCACGGCATTGACAGAATTAGCAATTAGTATCCATACATGTTCTGAAAATGGAATCTGTGGACTTCTACTCCATTAGAAAAAACTTGTAACACTTCAGAACTCACCCACTAACAAATAAATGGATTTCCCACCAGTTGCTTTAATTGAAGATCCATCCTGAATTTAAGTATTGACTAAGAAGACTTTCTGGTGTTACACCACACTGCTTCCCAGATAGCAAATTGGTATCTGTCCTTTTACAAGAATACTTTTTTCATTTTCACATGCACCTAGCCAGCAGATCACACATGCCTCTTTCACACCAACGCGTTTTCAGCTCCGGCTCTCAGCTGGAGCCTGAAAAGTACCGGTTTTTCCTGTTCACACCGCAGAGGCGCCGCCTCTTAGCTCCGGAATCCGGTTCACCTCCAGCTCCAAAAAATTGTCGGTATAGAGGCAAGAGCTTCGGAGCTAAGAGGCGGCGTCGCTTACGTCTCTCTTACGTCGAGGCAGGGGCATGGGCGAGATCAACCTCCTGAACAACAACAAAATGCCTGCGTGTGATGTTTGTAAAGTTCCAAGTAAAGTCGTCCCTTGTAAAGTCGTCCGATGCCTTCCATTTCGTTTCGTAAGAGGATAACCAAAGCGAACAGCGCTTCAATACAATCGGCCATTGTTGTTGTTGTCGATGTGAGGGATTTCCGCGCAGTTTGGATTTTATGAAGCAGGCACGTAAACGGTGACGTCATGACGCAGCAGCGGCAGCTCTGGGCGGTGTGAACAGAGCGGGAGCAGAAAAGAGAAACCGGAGCTGAACCAGAAAAACTCCCGCTCGGAGCTAGAAAGGGAAAAGCGCTGGTGTGAAAGCCGCAACAGAGAGGGTGAGTGCAGGTAGTGGGAAAGAAGAAGAGGGGCCGAACACAGTAGAAGATAGAAAGAAACAAAACTAACTAACAACAAACAGAAATTCAGGTGAGGTAGAAGAAGTCTGCCTGTTCTCCAATCTGCCTGACCCAGTGTAGCAGCCTTGACTCAATTGGAAATCCATTTTATCTGATGACTGGCAGGCAATTGGGGCTCCCAGGTGATAGACTGAGGCGCTGTGGTTGATAGGCCTGACCACTCCACTGCTGAGGGATGGAGGAATGAAGATGGGGGGAGTGGGGGTTGGAGAACATATACCCGCAAAGATTGTCTTCGCTAACAAAGTTCATTTGAGGTTACATGGATAATCAGGCTCCTCCCATTCCACTGCCCTAGCCGACACAAAAACGAACAGATATTTTCATTATCAGTTCATTTGTAAATAATTTTTACAAATAATCTATAAACCTTCAACCCAAATGTATTAAATATACAATGTCACAAAACACAGAAAAGTGGAAAATTCCAATCTGGACGATGTACAGTAACCGTGTAAATCACGATTTGTTTCCCCTTTTCCAGGCCTCTTCCAGGTTTGAAGTGTGTGAGTGTTAGATCGTTGGTATCAGATGCCCCTTTCCCACCAAAGCAGTTCCAGGGCCAGTTTGGAGCTAGTGCCCGACTAAGCACCGGTTCTTCCTGTTTCCACCGCAGTGGGGCTGGCTCGTGGCCCCCGAAAACCGTTTCTTATCTGGCCCCTCTCGACTGCCAGTCAAGAACCAAATACGTTAGGCTTACATCACAGGCGGGGGTAGGGGCGCTGAGTAAAGTGACAAGAACGCGACCTCACACTTAAAAAAAAAAATCACACTTCACACATATAAAGTGAGGAAACATAAACCAGGCATAATGTGATGCTGTATGTTTTTATCTACTTTTAATGAACATCCTTTCGCTGTTATTTCCCGTTTTTTAAAGGTCCCATGTCATGGCCATTTCTACTGATCATAATTCCATTGTTGAGGTCTACTAGAATAGATTTACATTGTGTAATTTTCCAAACTCACATTGGTTTCTCATACAGCATCTCTGTATAGTATGTGTATTCACTCTCTGTCCTAAACGGCTTGTTGGAGATCCTGCTCCCCCCTCCCTATACTGTGCTCTGATTGGTCAGCTCGCCCACTCCGTTCTGATGAGTCCACCACCGTTACAGCGGCACATCAGTGATTATCTGTTACAATAGCGTTAGCAACCAGAAAAGGACACCAGTAATGACAAACAGATGAGAATGCTGCGTGGGGTCTGGGTGCCGTGTTGGTGGGACGTTGCGCGGCTCGCTGCTGTGAGGAGCGGACAGTGTGAGCTGGGTTCATTTCCTGTTTGCTGCGTGGGGTCAGCGATACAGCGAGACATCGCGAATGGACACGGGAAGGGGGACGGGGTGCTGAGGGGGCTGCAGCACCCCCATCTGCGAGGCTCCACTAGCACTCGAATGTTGGAAGCACAGAATGGTAGATTTGATTGGACACACCATATGACAAGTTCAAGAGCCACTGTTTTCGGACAATGCAAATAAACTACCGCCGTGTGTACATTGCCTAGATCAGGGATGGGCAACTTTGATGGTGGTGGGGGCCACATCATTGATGTACTGGCCACCAGGGGGCCACAGATTCACTTGGAACACACACATACAAAAATTCCATGTGTTGTATGTAATTATTAACAAATATACTAAGTCTGACATCTTCATTGACATTTTACAATCAAAGGGAACATCCCCAAACAATGGGAACATCCTCTAATAAGCTCACTAAACAAATATCAGTTCACAGACATTTTATTTCATTTTTACAAGTGGCATGTTTGTATTGAACAGGTTATTAAACAGTGGAATAAAACTATTTTAAACTATTGGAAAGCACGGAAAATGTGTGTGTATTGAGATTAACCATTAGATGACATACATGAACACTAACCCAGACATTAGTTGTCTAACTTGAACCTAAAACACTTGTGGCCTGTCTCTGCATTCCCCTTATTCCACAATAAGGGGAATTTGTGGAATTTGTGGAATCAGCTTCCTATCCGTTTTTAAGAGTGCGCTTAAGACCTTCCTTTTTGATAAAGCTTATAGTTAGGGCTGATTAGATTCAGCCCCTAGTTTTGCTGATATAGGCTTAGTTTTTCGGGGGACATCTTACTTCTTCCTTCTCTCTGTCTATACCTGTGTACTCTCATGTTCCGATTAACCCAGCTTCCCCAAATTTCTTTCTTTTTGGTGTCTATATACGCTGGGATCCGGAGTCATGGATGATCCTGCGGTCCTGTGTCCTGGATTGCGAGCCCTGGATCTTGAGTCGTGGCTGTGGTCCTGGATCATAGGTCCTGGATGGATATCCTCGTGGATTCATCTTCCTATTATACACACATGCATTTCCAAACATTTGGACTACCTATGTTGCAAATGTATTATCTTTTCAATTTACACACGGCATCTATTGCACGTCTGTCCGTCCTGGGAGAGGGATCCCTCCTCTGTTGCTCTCCCTGAGGTTTCTCCCATTTTTCCCTTTAAACTGTGGGTTTTCTTCGGAAGTTTTTCCTTGTACGATGTGAGGGTCTAAGGACAGAGGGTGTCGTATTGTCATACTGATATTTTGTACAAACTGTGAAGTCCACTGAGACAAATGTAACATTTGTGATATTGGTATATATTTGCTATATAAATAAACATTGATTGATTGATTGAATGTCAACACAGACACCTGTCAGCCCGCGCACTCTGCTGTTCCTCAGCACCACTCCCCCTCCCTCCCGCTGAAATTAAGAATGAAAAGCGTAGTAATCATAGATAACACGGCAGGGTCCGTGACAGTTTGTATTCATCTGATTTCAAATAAACAAAGTCTTGGTTTTAAGAATATTAAACTTGTTTCGCCAAATTCAGATGATAAAAACAACTTTTAAGCTTGTAAAGGCATAATTACAAGAGGCAACTTAACGTCACAGCAGGCATAACAACAGCCGGTGTTTCTTGTGAGGGTTTCCCCGGGAAACAAACACAATACACACAAATGCGTCACAGATTATTTCGCGGTATTTGAAATCATCTACGCAGCTCGCGACGTAACTAGGAGTCTAGTGGACGGTATCAGTACTACAAGTAAAACAAATTAAAAAAAGGGCCGCAAAAAGAGGAGGTGGGGGCCGCATGCCCATCCCTGGCCTAGATAATGAATCGCAAACACCTGCAGTACTGCTATAAAAAAGCAATTTCCAAGTTTCACATGAAAGTGAACTTGTCAACATAGCTCTGGGAGTAAACAATAACACAATGATATTTATTTATTAACAAAAAGGCCAGCGAAAAAAAAAATCGATCTCTTTGGGAGTACAGGGAGTGAATTGGAGAGCAATCAACAAAGGAGAGGCAGGCCTCGACTCAAAAAGAGAGGGAGGAGGGGGAGAGACAGACGGATTGAGTGACAATGGGACACAAAAGACAGGCTGGTACAAAGTGGACTGTTCCGATAATGTTGGGGCTGCTTGCAGGCTACAAAAGCCAGTAAAAAAAACCACCTAAAAGCCCTGCTGTTGTCCTCTCTTATCCCAGCTGGTGGTCTTAGTTCCACAAAACCTCTTGCTAAGCGTGTCAGAGAGGGGGGGGCGATAAAATGCCAGCCAGAAACGTGGCAAGAAAAAGAAAAAAAAACAGTGTGTCAATTGCTTATGCAGCCGAGGTGGCTTTCAACGGAGCACAATACAGGGGATTGTGTTGTATTATTATCTGGGGCCCCCATCAGAGAATGCAGAAAGAGGGAGAGAGCGCAGGGGGTCTCGTGGCGCGAGCCGACAGGGGTGGTGGCGCTCAGAAAGGTCAGTGAGGTGAACAAAAGCTGGTGAAAATGCACTTCCTCAGGAGGCAATTGTGAGTACCCTCAACTCTACCCCTCCCTCTATGTCTCCACAACCCCGGCTCTCCCCTGGTTTGAGGGCTTTGAGGTGTCTGAGGGCCACTGGGGGCCACGAGGCAGATAAAAGGAGAAACAGATTTGGCTTGATGTGCGATTCGATCGAACACAACAGTGCAACAAAAGACAATAAATAAAGGAGTGGGGAGAGAAAGGGAGGATAGAGGCCGAATGAGAGGTGGCAGAGAGACTCGGGAGTTGTTATGTCTCTCAAAGAAAAAGAAAGTAAGAGAAAGTTCCACGTGTAACACAAGGGTTGCAGAAAGTAGTGGAGGACATTCTTTGTCAAAGACAGGCATCTGCGGGGATTGTTAAGTGTAACTATTTGCAACAAGAGGCTGCGCTAATTTCTTCTGAAAGGTTTGTGATGCAGTTTTCTTTTAAAGACATCAGATGTCTGTCTGAATGAGCCATTTTTCACAACACTTAAGCGCCTCAGGCGCAAAAAAAACTAAAATAAAGAAAAGCCTAATTCACTAAATACATAAATGTACTAAGTTGAGTGCTGGTTTGATACATTAAAAAAGAAAACCCACAGAGCACACAATACAAGGCAGACAAACAACAAAAGAGAAGGAGCGAGAGCAGATAATGACGCTCGGCGGTGATTGGTTGTGATCGGCTGTACAATGATCAATGCCGGCTTGAAAGGAGGCAACGCTGATGGTTTATGACAGAGAGAACAACTGCCAACAGTATGAAAATGAAATCAATAAGTAAACTGCGGTGCAGGGAGAGAGAAATGAAGGAGGCGGCCAAGAAAAAAAGAAAATATAGGGGTTTAGAAAAAGGAAAACAGATAGGAGAAGACAGAATAACACAAGAGAGACAAAGAGAGTGGAGTTAACCAGAAAAAAGAGAGATGCAGACAGGAGTAGAAGCTATGAAAGGCGTTGGTTTAAAGGAAGCAGAAAAACAAAATTGACAGATGAAGGAAGATTCATTAAAGATGGATACAAAAGAGAACAGTTTACAGGCAAAACAAACAGATAAACCAACTGATAAAAACGTTTTCAACAAACTCTGGGAGCCGATTTAAGCATAGTTGGGCATGTCTGTTAAGTACTGTAAAAATAGGTTAGGTTAGGTAAACATATTTCCATACAGAATATTCTTCCTTATTAAAGATCAGGAAAACCGTGTCCTTTTATAGAGAGCCTTAGAAATACATACATATTTATATGAGGACCTTTTACAAAGTACTAAATAAAGCATTTTAACTTTAAGATAAAACTGCCTAGTTTGTTGACTTGATTTATAAGTCTCATACACCTTTTCCACCTAAGAGCTCCAGGGCCAGTTAGGAGCCAGTGTCTGATGTGAACCAGTTCTTTGAGTTTCCACTGCAGCACGGCTGGCTTTCGGTCCTGAACATTGTTTGGCATTTGGAACCAACAATCTACTTGGCTGGAACCAAGAACCACATAGGTAAGAGGGTAATATGGAGGCTGAAGCAACAGTACATTGTGATGTAGCGAATAGTAGAAGTGACGCAATGACGTGGCTCCATCCGGGCACTGGGCAGTGGAAAACGAGGGGTTACGTATGGTAACCCTTGTTATATAAGCACAGGCGGAGCCCTCTACTGGACTCTATGGGTACTACCCCTTGATCATATCATGCAATAATTTATCCACTGAGACTTCTATAAACGTAGCCGGCCCCGGGGCGGGCCTACCTGAATGCGCGCGCATCTCACCGCATAAAAGGAGGCCTCGCCTCCTGACTGTCATCCTACACCTCTCTTCAGCGAGCAGCATAGGACCGGCAGGGCCCCGAGTGGAGGGCTCCGTCTGTGCTTATATAACAAAGGTTACCATACGTAACCCCTCGTTATATCTCTCACAGGCGATGTATACACGCGCTGTCATCCAACACCTGTCGTTCCATCTCACTGCCCCTGACCGGCTTTCTGGTTAGAAGCCGCTGCGCCTCACTCACCTCTACCTCGGTTGTAACCGTGGAGAAGTCCGGGCTGCGGCTGACATAGCACTCTGGCGCGCTTACCTCGTGGAAAGTGTGCTCAGAAAACAGTGCTGAGGGCTTCCCCCGTCCGCCCATAGGCAGACGGAGAGAGTCCCCAGCCCCGTATGGGCTCACTGTGCACCACCTCTCCCGAGTCCCTAAGGAGCACGTGGAGAGCGCAAGTGCCCCATGTCCCCCACACTCAGACACGCTTACCCCGTGAAGAGTGTGAATGGACTATAATGTGGAGGACTCCAGCCCCGTATGGGCCCAGTACGCGCCACAGTACACTGGCGTCGACCAAGACGCCGCCGTGCATATGTCCTCCACACTCACGCCGTTAAATAAGGCTGTTGACACAGCCACAGCCTGTGTAGAGTGTGCACGGACCCCCGTGGGGAAGGCTCTCCCCGCCTGTCCGTAGGCATGCGAGATGCACTCGCAGAGCCAGCCTGCCAGGCGCTTCTTGGACAGAGCTTTACCGGCCACGCCGCCCCCAAAGCACACAAACAGCTGTTCAGTGCGTCTAAAGGCAGCCGTGTGCTCTACATAACATGCTAGCGCACGCACCGGGCAGAGGAGGTGCAATTTATCCTCCCTGGCCCCACTATGGGGTGGAAGATTAAAGCCCCCCAACTGAATAGGCCAGGGCATGTCGGGCAGGTCCGGTGCTCAAGGAGTGGTGAGTCTACTTTTCTTCTCTTTCTCTATTCACGTCTTTGCGCAGTGTTCACTTCCGCTCGCTGAAGAGAAAGGGATAACAGTCAGGAGGCGAGGCCTCCTTTTATGCGGTGAGATGCGTGCGCATTCAGGTAGGCCCGCCCCGGGACGGCTTCGTTTATAGAAGTCTCAGTGGATGAATGCTTGCATGATATGATCAAGGGGTAGTTCCCATAGAGTCCAGTAGAGGGCGGAGCCTGTGAGAGATATAACCAAACTGGTTTCTATTTGGCTCTTGGTTGAACGAACTGCGAACCAGCAAGGAACTAGAATGTAACTGATTTTCAGATGAGAAGGGGTATTGGTGGTTTATATGAGTTCTTATGCCTTGTGTGTGTTCAAGCAGACATTAATGATGGCCCTCAACTGATTGATGATGTCCAAATAGCTGCTCAATACATCTTAAGCTTTTATTGTTTTAAGCATGCTGTGTCATTATTAAAAAAGTATTAAAGTGTATTCAACCATATAACACTTTGATGGTCCATTGCGTTTAAAAGTCAACACGCTGCCAACGTATGACCTGCATCATGACGTTTGTCAGCTCATTATAGTAATAATAATAATAATAATAATAATACATTACATTTATAAAGCGCTTTTCCTGGTGCTCAAAGCGCTTACAAGCAAGTAAAAGAAAATAAATTACGAGCATCAAAGCTCCATAAGACTCAGACTGCAAGGAATCTGGGTGTGACCCTAGATAACAACCTGTCCTTCACTGCAAACATCGCTGCTACATCCCGTTGCTGCAGATACACGCTTTACAACATCAGGAGGATACGTCCCCAGCTGACACAGAAAGCGACGCAGGTTCTGGTCCAGGCTCTCGTCATCTCACGCCTAGACTACTGCAACTCCCTCCTGGCTGGTCTACCTGCATGTGCCATCCGACCTCTGCAGCTCATCCAGAATGCAGCGGCTCGTCTGGTCTTCAACCTTCCTAAATTCTCCCACACCACTCCGCTCCTCCGCTCCCTTCACTGGCTTCCGGTAACTGCTAGAATCCACTTCAAGACAATGGTACTTGCGTACCATGCTGCGAATGGATCTGGCCCTTCCTACATCCAGGACATGGTTAAACCGTACACCCCAGCGCGTGCACTCCGCTCTGCATCAACCAAACGGCTCGCTGCACCCTCGCTGCGAAGGGGACCCAAGTTCCCATCAGCAAAAACACGTGGGGTTGCTATCCTGGCTCCAAAATGGTGGAATGAGCTCCCCATTGACATCAGGACAGCATATAGCTTACACACCTTCCGGCGCAAACTGAAAACTCATCTCTTTCGACTCCACTTCGAGCGATAGAACTATTAACAAAGCACTTATATACTAATAAAGGACTGGTTTATCTAAAGCCAGTTGAGTAGCACTTGAAATGTTTTTGCTCTATGAAACCTGATGTACTTATATGATTCTGTTTTCTTCAAGTTTGTATTTTGTTGGTCGAACGCACTTATTGTATGTTGCTTTGGATAAAAGCATCAGCTAAATGCAATGTAATGTAAAAATATTATCCCTACATTGGTGACGCTATCTGTCATACATTGACTACGTCTTCTGACCTTCATGGGTAAGCTTTAACTTCAGGAATATAAGAGAAAATAAAACTTTTGGTCAATCGAACTTCATCACTGCACAACACAACTTACTGCTGTCTTCTGTCAACTTTTGTTCAACACTGTGAGCTGGGGTGGAATAAAAAAAGTTAAAGGATAGCTTTTTTATTTTCTTGTCTGCAAGCAGTCACAGCTAATGAGGCACAAACAGACCTTCAACTGAGAGCAGAACAGAAACAAGAATCTGACAAAATTGTCCTCCAAAAGAACGCTAAATGTTTGAATTAAATCTTTTCAAAAAAATAAGTATTAAACAATTTGTTAAGAATTTAGATATGTTATGTCTGTTTTATTTCGGGTTTCTTCAGTGGGCACAAAGTCACAATGGTTAAAGCACCCTGAGTCACAAATAGAATGTCAAAGGATTAAAAAAGTGCCATCTGCTCCATGGTACATCAACTTTGTAGAAAAGTTTGGCACTTTGAAAGAGGATATAAAAACACTGCAAGACTTTAGCCCCAATTAAAGCAACCTACACTAATTTAAAAGCTCGGTGAAAACTTCCATGCCTGAGATTTTATTTTTTCTGTCTGAACAAATATAAAAATCGGAACTCTGTTCGTTAATTAGGCCTAGTTTAAACAGAGCTACACGACACTTTGCAATGTTTACTCACGCATAGCAACGAGGTGAATGTTGAGTTTGACTACTTGTACGCTTCATACAGTTAGTGTAAAAAAATTGGAGGAAGAGCTCATACCTAAGTGAACTGTGTGTGTGTGTGTGTGTGTGTGTGTGAGTTTGTGAGTTTGTGGTCAGTTTCAGGTCCAGCAAGCAGCACTCATTCTTCTTCATTAGTGTTGACTGCTGAGGGGCCTGCTATCTCTTTTTCTCTCTAACCCTTCCTCTATAACTGCTTACCTGCTCCCGATGCTTATCCCTTTCTCCCCCATTACTCCAATTTATGACATGAGCCTCGTGCCTCCTCCACCCTTCCCACTTTCCCCCCTATTGTGCATCTTCCAAAACCTTTCTCCTACATTTTCTCTCTTAACCAAAGTTCCAACCCCATCTCCAATCATCCCTTGTCTACATCGACCTTTGTTCTTCAGTGACCACCTCCTTCTCTTCATGATTTCTCCCAACTACTGTGCTTCCTTACTATTTTTTTCCCTTTTCCATCTTCAACTGTTCATTGTTTTCCATAATGTCTACAATGCAAACAAAAAATGGTCTCGCTATATTAATTCTTCCTTGCTTTTGTCCTGCGTTTTTCAGTTTTCTTTTTTAGAATGTCTCTCCAAGCAATCAGCGTAAAGATCCCAGGAATGGCGCCGCCTGTTGAAGCACATTTTCGTAGAGGACAAACAGTGGTACTACACATCCACAAGCAGAGTTGGGCGTAACACGTTACAAAGTTACTGTAATAATATTCCTTGTGTCGGTAACGGAGTAGTGTAACGCGCTACTTTTATAATTCAGTAATCACACTACAGTTACTAACATTGCCCCGACACGCGTTACTTCGTTACTTACTAAAAATCAGTCATAATCAAACCTCAACAAACACCTGCAAAGAACACATGCTAAGGTGAAGCTAACGCACAGCTATTTGTTGTTTGTTTATATCACGTAGTCTGTTCTTCTTCTCTGTTTTCCGGTTGTTGCCTGTTTTGAATGACGAATACACACTACCGCCGCCTGCTGGTAAGGAGAGTTATTGCCACTCACGCATGCGCAGTTCGTACGTGCTCGGCTGAAGTCTTTGCGGTGTGCTCCAGTCTGGTTCCAGTGCAACACATGGCCAACACGCAGGAGAACACGCCGACACAACAGCGTGAGCAGAGATAGACTGCGCAAAATACAGATATCAGGAGACAGAGGACAGCCATGGTCAGCTAGGAAAACATTCAGGAGCTGGATCAGTGTTATGCGACAATGGAAACTGAACTAAAGAGAACATTTGAAACTTTAGCAGTCTGCGTGATCTGCCTGCAGGGAGGGGCGGGCCGGCCCTGCGAGTAAAGTAACGAGTAAAGTAACGAGTAAAGTAACGAGTTACTTTATGTAGAGAGTAACGAAGTAGTGTAATATATTACTTTTTTTTAGTAACGACCCCATCTCTGTCCACAAGGTCATTAGGGCACAAATTGTCACGATCTGTCTGTGTTGTGTTTTGTCTTGTATTTTTCTGTCTTTGGTTTCATGTTTTATTTTGAAAAGTGTTCACCCCCTGTCTTGCCTGTCGCTTTCTGTCTGTTTTCCCTCCTACCTGATTACCCGATTGTGTTCACCTGGTGCCCCTGTGTTTTCTCCTCCCTCCTCACCTGTGTCTTGTTTGTGTGATTAGTCTTGTGTGTATTTAAGTTCTGGTTTTTATGTCTGTCATTGTTGGTTCATTGTTTGTCGTTGACTGTGTTCACGAGGTAGTGTTCTGTTTGTTCCTTAAAACCTTGAAATAAAGGGATTTTTTCTGTTTATTCTGCATTTGGGTCCTGCCTGCTTCACTCACCCTAACACAAATACACGTTATCATGGACTTACATTGGGAAAGGAACATCTGTAAATCAGTCGGAAATGTTATATTCCTTTTGTTAACCCTAATTAAATTATTCGGTCTACAAGAATGTATATGCCCTAAAAGCCGAATACAGAGTTATGCTACCTCTCCTTTATTTGACTGAGCCGAGACTGGGAGATTCAAGGCGGGGCTTAAGGAAACTCAAGTATCCATGCTCTATGGGCCCAGGGTACTTTTTCTACCTACAGTCAGTCCATTTTTGGCTTCATGTACCATTGAGAAACACTTTATCCAGTTTTCTTTATAAATCCATAATCAGTGCGTATCCCAGCATTCATCTCCCCTTTTTCTTAACCTATTTATTCATTTGAACCTGCCTATAGAGGAAGTCTGCTCTATTATTTGTTTCACTTAAACGGATATCAAGCTACTTCGTGTTACCGTTTAATCTTAGGCTTCACTTTACACCTAATCTTTTCTTCTTTCACTGTCCTTTCTTATCATGCCTTAGCGCTCCTCTCCTCTTCTTCCTTTCCATTCATCTGTTTTTATGTTCAGTGTTTTTCAAGGCCTCTCCATTTATTCATCACTGGCCTTTCATATATACTCCACTAACAGTTTCTTGGTTTATCTACATCATGTTTTTTTGTTCCTTCTCTTTGTATTTTCATCTCTTTGTTTGTCTATCTGTCGGCAGAGTAGCTGAGCCGCTGTGATCTCTGTACCAGCATGACTCCTGTTCAATCAACAATAAAACTGAAGGTAAAAGAAAAAAAAATCAATATAAGGTTTTATACCGCTGTGATTCACTGGCTTTGCGAAAGTCTGTTTGCATTCAGATTGGCCGCAGATACAGATTTATTATCAGTGTATCAGTACTGTCCATAGGGTTTTCTTTTGAGAATGGACTTGTCAAAACTTGATGAAACTATTTTCTCTTTCCCCTTATCTTCTGGTGTGCTGTCCACAGGGAATCATACTTGCACACTAAGCATGCCTCAGAAACAGAACAGATTCCTACACAATAGTCTTACTCTCTCTTAATCCTCTTCGTCTCCAATGGGACCCAAGGCTTTGTTGTTCTGCCCCTATCAAGACCTACCATTTTGAATTAAATCAGTCTTTTAAAAATTCTACACCATCCCGCTGTGGAAAGCTTGCCCGCATTGACTACAACACGTCCCTCCCCAACCCTAATTATATTAATAAGATAAGAACAAAAAAGATACTGCAAACATTTCTTAGTAAATTGCAATGTTGTCAATCGATACTTCCTCTGGTGCTAGGAAAATTCCAATGTGTTATATCAAAACGTCTCTAAGAAAGATAGATATTTTCAACAAAAGGGGTTTAATGACACCTAATTTAAAGCTCAGTTGAACATTTCAATGACCAAGTTGAAATTTGCAAACATTCATCTGAAAAATGCCAATATCCATCAACTAGACAAGCCTATGCATCATCTTCATAGCAACGATCACTGTAATTCTAACTTCCAACTTTCTTGGTAAGAAACAGTAAAAAATAAATAAACAAGATAATGGCCAATTCGGGCCGTCCAACCGTTGTGCAATGTGACCAAAGGGCCTGTATTTGTTGATCACATTTCTTAGCCTTGTGTCAAACAGACATAGTTTTCATAGAATCCTATCTTTCCTATGTCAAGAACGCTGCTCTTTAAACAGCTATTAATTTGTAACGGACTTGAAACGTACCAGTTTCAAGTCCGTTACAAATTAATAGTCACTGAAACTTTTCCATACAACGTTTTAAAGGTTTTTTGTCACGTTCAAATCATTGATCTGAGCTTGACTTTAGTTGTATACTATGTTTTAGTTCCTGCTTTGTTGGCAACCTTCTGAAACTAAATGTTGGCACTGCTTAAAGAAGGGATGTCCAAACTTTTTTCAAAGAGGGCCAGATTTTATAATGTGAATATGCCGTGATTGGTCCGCGGGCTGGAATTTGGGATGGGACGAAAAAAAATGTAGGTTCCAGGAACTTTCAGAAAAACAAATGCAACGGCTGGTTCGCAACAAAAGCAAGTAGGATATTACTAACACAGGACATTATTTAGCAAGCACTGCGTGGAAGTGCTATAAAACCGGTTTTATTTGGAATTTCTGCACATTTGGACAATGTTTTGTAATAGATGATCTAAAATCAGCTTGTCACCAGTTTGACTACATTTTTTCAATGACGTTGGGCATTGGCATTTTCAGTAAAAGTGTGTAGTTGTTTTAGTATACTCTAAATCAGGGTTGGGGAACCTTTTTCCTCTCAAGGGCCATGTCAAATGTTTCAACATCCTCTGAGGGCCGCACAAATTATTGACCTCTGCTTAAAAATACTAAAATTACAGCCCATTCATTTCGCCTTTCTTTCATGCTGTGCAAAGGAAAAGCAACCTCTTAATCCAGATATCTTGCCATGACTCACGCATGCATTCACGTGCACGGTTGTGGCATGACCACCAAAACAGAAAGATATGGACACAAGATGTGTGCCAATGTATTTCGTTTTCTATCCATGTGAACACGATTTAAGTGGGGGGGAAGATTTTTTTTTTTTTAAATGTTGAAGTTAAAAGCATCAATCTGGTGCACTTTGAGAGCAAAATTAAGAGATCTCTGGATACATCTCTCAACACCCATATGAAACAGAACAGTAAGCAGATTTTCTTTATGGACATTTTACAAATCCCTCCCCTTTTAAACTGTATTCTTGTTTATTAATAACAACTTTGTTTTACTGTCATATAGTATTTTATACCTGCTTACTTTATTCTCTTATTTTTTTATAACTATAATGATCATATAAAGATGGGCCTTTACATCACTGGTTGTAGAAAAAGCTTCCTATATTCGTTAGCATAGCTAGCTAACCAGATGCTAATAACAACAAAGTTATTGACTGTATGATCAGTATGACAGATGAACAGATCGCCACTGGGCTTTCAACTAAAGACACAGCCACGCAAAAACTGCGGCATGTGTACGGCTCCTTATGGGTACTGCAATTTGTATAGTGCTGGAGCGGCGTTCCGGTGCTCTCCGTCAGAACTACACCCCTGTCAGACGAGACATATACCACGTGATGACACGTTAGGCTCGTGTTGTGTTCAAGGACCCTGACCTTGGCCAGGAAAAACAGGCACTCGCTTGTTTAATTATTTTGCGGTCTAGATTTCTTTAATTTTTTTCTTTTTTGCGTGTTTATAAATTACCTCGAGGGCCGTACCAAATGATCTCACGGGCCGTATACGGCCCGGGGGCCACAGGTTCCCCACCCCTGCTCTAAATAGTCAGAACAATTCAACAAACTGCTAGATGGAACAGATTATTGCATGACAATCAGTTGTGTAGCAGAGTTTTCTGCACATCCATGTCTTCTGTTTCATGTAAAGTGACAAGCTGATTTTACATTATGGTAAGGGACCGGTCTAATGTTCTTTTTTGCTCAGTTTTTGACCTCCTACTGCGGATGGGGTCACCTCTATTAATTTAACGAGACAGACATTTAAAAGTGGGATGTGATTCATGTGCAAATTATACAACTCTGAGAAAAGCTCCATCTTAACACAGCACTTAATAAATCTGTAGTGGCCTCTGATGGACAGTGGACATGACATGTCATCATTCAAACCTCCTCCGCTGTTTCAACTAGCCCTGGATGTCAAGACTGTCAGCGAGTGAACAGTCCAACAACTTAAATTATAAGCTGAGCAGAAGAAAGGGGAATTAAAGGTGTAATTGAATGCCTCTCGCGCAGGAGAAGGACAGTCAATCTTAATGTACTGGGTAATCTTTGGAGAATGTCTTACAGTATGATGGCTGACAAATCTGACATCTAATCAGCAAGTCCTCTTACTGTCCCTCACATTGGCTGTCAGGGATCAAGGACTTCAACTACTTCGACAGGTAACCAAAACACATAGGAAAGGTAAAATTACAAGAACAACTGGTCCTATTTAGTAAGAATCTACAGATTATACTAATGGGCTGAGCATATCTATCTCCTTTGTTGATGAATGTGCATAGAGCAAGACAAATAATATTCAGCCTTATTTTCTCTTGATTCCTTATATGACTGTATGTCTGCTGTTCAACTGTTATTCACGTTATACATCTAACAGACATGTTTTTTCCTTTTGTATTATATTCAGAAAAATAAACCTTGATCTAATGCTATTAGTCAAGGGTTATGTCTGGCTTTCCCTGTAATGCAGAGAAAGATCTCTTCAGAACAGCCACCCTTAACTATTATCATCAACAGTCTACACACATAATCTGACTTTTCACATTTGATTAAATCTATGACTTGAAAACATCAGATGTCCTACCTATTCAGAAATAAAATAAAAATAAAAGCAACTCTCCTGCCTGGCTGTTAAAAGCTCAGTCAGTTGATCACAAGGGACGTTGGTAGAGGAACGGAGTACTTTGGCCGTCTTTGCAATAATTTTGCAGCAAATGAGCTCACAAAAGCAAGGCATTTAGCACTTTACCATTACCATTAAAGTCAGTTTTGAAGTTAGGCAAAATATGAGACAATACTTGAATTGGCAAAAATAAATGAATTACAATGGTTTGACTGCAGGAATTAGATTGGACATTAGGCTTCTTCAAGTGAAGTTCTGCGGTAACAAACCTACAACAAGGCACTGAAACAGTCCGGGGGAAAAAGACTATGGACGTTCCTCATTTGCTGTTTCTATATGGCCATTATGCATGAGATCAATACCAATTACTCTTTATACACGATGTTTCCAAATCTCCTTTTCAATCACCCTGCTGCTCCTCAGCACTCTATAGTTTTTTGTCTCTCTGATTCTACCTCATTCTTTTTTCTATGTTAGGTCCGGTCTATCTCTCCAGTCTGACAGGCAGCTTTAAACTTTAGCCGTAACTCCCTTGGGATTAGACCCAAAGCCTTGTATGTCTGTACTCCGCAGCAGGGCTCCAGACATCAACGTGTGTGTGTGTGCTTCAGTAGTTGGCCTTGCTGGAGTGGAAAATAACGGCGTTTAAAGTTTTTCTGAGGTCTCAACTTGCGGCCGGTCAGATCCCAACCTCGCTGTAGCTCCTGTGACACCCTCATTTCTCTATGTTTCTTCCAAATCTCTTTACTCCCTGTATATCCTTCAGCTTGTCTTCTTTTCCTCTCCTTTCAGGTATTTCCTCACCTTTTCCAATTGTCTTCGTTCTTTTACCACGTTCTCTCCTCTGATATTGATCAGCATCAGAGGAGGCCTCTCTCTGAGACTGGCTCAAAATGACTTTAGAATCCCACCATGCACATAGACAGTGCATGCATGATTGTGCGGCATATGTATTCCCATCCGAGATTGCAGATAAATGACTAGAAAATCCTGCCGTGAGTCTGGGCAGAGCTACATGTAGCTGTGCCCACGTCAGACCCAGACTCCCAGAGGGTAATGACTGGTGTTCGTCTTCTCGGTCTCTGTGGGATCCTCCACTCATTTGCCATCAAACACGCACACATGTGCACAAGCATACACAAGCATACACAAAGATGGTGCTGTAACCCAGTGGGAAGTCGTCTGTGATTTGCAGGCCTGTGCACTGACCTGCTGCGGCACTGATCAAAACACATCACAGTCGCTTCTGTTAGGCTGCAAAGACAAAACAAAAAACTGGACAACATTCAGTCCCACTGAATTCCTCTTTCACAAAATGTAAAAGCCTGGGAAAGACAAGACATCATCTGTTTGCTTATTCCCCTCAGATGCTTTATAGTATCATATCTTTCTTAATTTATCTTCTCTTGCTTTTTCCAACATTTTGAAAGGTTTCAAAGCCATATTAATGGATTAGAAGAAATAATTTGTCCTCATTATTTTAAATGCAAAAAATTACTAATCAGTATTTCTCAACAGATTGTTGAAATGTCAAAGTTTTTTGGCTGCAATTTCACAGTTACAAATAGACGTATGTAAGGCTAGATGTTATTAATGATTTTTTAATAATTAGTTATAATTAGCATAACATGACCTTTATTTGTTTGTTTGTAGCCTTTATTTAACCAGGTGAAATCCCATTGAGATCAACGATCTCTTTTTCAAGGGAGACCTGCAGCACATTGGCTACACAGAAAAACAACAGAAAACAAAAAGGACATCAACTATAATTTATAGCAATAATGTGACTAACTACATGAAAATACAAAGCCAAGATTTGACGTTAAACTAGAGTTATGCTTTACAGTAAATAACATGACAGCTCCACCAATGAAGTTGTGTTTTTAGCGAGATTACGGAAAGTACGTGCCCGTTTTTTTATAAAACTTGATGAAAGGGTGAATGGTCCAAAGAAGAACCCATTACATGTTGGACTCATTCTACACCATGCGTAAACTAACCCTCATCAAGATGGCCTTGGCAGACGTCTGCACTCTACAACAGTGCTTCTCAAAGTGTGGTCCGCGGACCACTGGTGGTCCGTGAGCGCCCCCTAGTGGTCCGTGAGTATATTGGTAAAATTTCACATTTTAAATAAATACATTTTAAGTTTTTCGCACTCTCGCGGGAATATCTCCGCAATGGAACGAGCTTAAGTTTCACGTTCGATTGCATGATATAGCCCAGATAAGCACCTTCATCACACATGTTGCCACTTGTTTGTACAATTTTCAGGCGATTTGTAAAAAACGATGTGTTTTTGGATATTTGTGGAGTTAGGTGGTCCGCGAGTGTTTTTTTATTGGTTAAGTGGTCCTTGGTATGAAAAAGTTTGAGAAACACTGCTCTACAACTACGTTTCTAGTTTTTCTTAATTTAATATCAATATGCTAGATTTTGTCGCAATTGTAAATGTAGCTGAGGAAAGTAACAATAATACACAATACACTTTTGTTTGTCAAAGGGCGTTTCTATTCAGCTCTTTCTAGCTATGATAGCTACATATTTTCCTTTTACATGCTACTGAACAAGGCTAAAAAGCTAGCTAGCAAATAGACATATTAAATCTATAGCTTAGCATATGACATTCATTCATATGAACATATTCATTCATTTTGAGATTTTCCTATGATTAGCTCGAAATTCAATTTAGATTAACGACAGCCAACTTGCAGCATGTCATGACAATGCTACCATAACAACTGTAAACATCATAATAGAATAATGTCCTAATATTATAAATACATGTAAATCTAAGGAAACGTACTGACGTTGATTTTAAGGACAATACAGACTCAACATAATTTGATATAGAACATTAGGATTAATAAGCATTCATTAATTATTACTAGCTTTGCATTAAAAAGGCTATTTTGTGTTTAAACATACTGTAGAAAGTTCAACATGACGAGTTGCTTTATTCCTCCAACAGTGGGTCAGACCTTTTAGTTCTTTCAGTTAAATCACGGCTTACTCTGTATCTACTCCACTGGAAAAGGAAAACCAAGTCATCAGTGATAACTGAACTGTGACAGCTTCTAAAGACACATAATGGAGGAAAAACTTTCAAACTTCCAAATTGACGTTGAAATTGGGTGAAAGTCAGGCAGACGCCTGAGGGGCTAATCAGGAAGAAATACATTGATGTGTAGGTTAAAGCAGAATGCATGTTTCAACACACACACACACACACACACACACACACACACACACACACACACACACCACACACACACACACACACACACACACACACACACACACACACACACACACACACACACACACACACACCACACACACACACACACACACACACACACTACACACACACACACACACACCACACACACACACACACACACACACACACACACACCACACACACACACACACACACACACACACACACACACACACACACACACACACACTCACACACACACACACACACACACTTCAAAAATTCTTCCCTTCACTCCTCGTTATCACACAACAGCTAATATGAAAATAGACACATCACACATACACAAAAACGCACGACATCAACGCTTTTCAGGACATTTGACTTGGCACACATACAAGAAGACAAACAAAGCTTTAGCTGTGTGTATACAAAGGTGAGTTTTCATGGGTTTTACACAAGACAGAAACAAAGCTATAGATGCCATTAAGAGTTCACACACCACCAGCATAAGAGCAGAGGAATCGAGTTACAGCGAGCTGATTATCACATGCTGTATTACTGTATGCCGGGGAAGCCTCCGTGCCCCTGAGCAGCGCAGGGAAGGGCATGCTTCCAGTTTTCTCTCCTGCAACTTCCCCTCCCCAACTTTCTGTGCATATGTAACTTAAAGCTGCTGCTGCACACGCTTGAGGAGAAGAACCTTGTCTTCTGTTGATTAATAAAACAGTAGAGCCAATTGAGGAATGCTGAGAGATAAAGTACAAAGGCTGGATTTTACAGAGTGCATGCATAAGCAGTGGTTCCTAACTGTGTTTCAGTGTGGGTGAAAACTGCAAAAAAGGAAGCGTGATCTCATTGACTCACTGAATACATTGTTTACAACTTTACTTTGAAACCGCTCTAATTGAAAGACGATTACTTTTCCAATCAGAAAATGGCAAACCAAAATCAACGTATTTGAATTGTGTGCCCTTACTGTGACATGTTTCCATGCTTTAATGTTCAGAAAGCTCTTTTCTCATACTGCCTGTGCTGCAGCACCTCTTTTCACCCTCTGTATGAAACGTTGGGTTACGTATTGTAACCCTTGTTATATTAGCACAGGCGGATCCCTCTACTGGACTCTATGGGTACTACCTTACCCTGCGAGCATTCTCCCACTGAGACTTCTATAGACGTTGCCGGCCTTGGGCGGGCCTACCTGAATGCGCACGCATCACACCGTATAAAAGGAGGCCTCTCCTCCTGACTATCATCCTACACCTCTCTTCAGCGAGTGGAATAGGACAGACAGTGCCCTGAGTAGAGGGCTCTCGGCAGGAGGAGAGCAGCCCTCCAGCCCTGTAAGGGCCCAGCGCGCCTCTCGCCCATCCCGGGACCCTCAGAGGGCCCGGGAAAGGCGACGGCGCATCACGTCCGGGGAGGGGGTCAGATGCCAATTGACCCACAACCCCCCCCTACAAATCCTGTGTTGCCCCAGCAAGCACAGACGAGGAGAAAGAGCCAGACATGTCCAAGAGATAAAACCTTATGAAGGGGCCTGGCGTCGACCAAGACGCCGCTGTGCATATATCCTCCACACTCACACCGTTGAATAAGGCTGTTGACACAGCTACAGCCCGTGTGGAGTGCGCACGAATCCCCGTGGGGCAGGCTCTCCCTGCCTGTCCGTAGGCATGTGCAATGCACTCGCAGAGCCAGCCTGCCAGGCGTTTCTTGGACAGAGCTTTCCCGATCACCCCGCCCCCGAAGCACACGAACAGCTGTTCGGTGCGTCTAAGGGCAGCCGTGCGCTCCACATAACATGCTAGCGCACGCACCGGGCAGAGGAGGTGCAGTTTAGCTTCCCTGTCCCCACCATGAAGACTAAAACCCCCTAACTGAATAGCCCTCGACCTGAACGCACTCCTTAGGCTCTTGGGCACAAAGGAGGGGCTCGGTCTGAGTGTCGCGCCGCTCCAATCACCCCGAATCAGTAAACAGCTCGGGTGCACCGACAGAGCGGTTAACTCGGACACTTTCTTTGGCTGACGTTAAGGCAAGAAGCAAAGCTGTCTTCCACAACAGTGCTTTTAGGGAGGAGAACTCCAGAGGCTCAAATGGTTCTAAGACCAGAGCTCCGAGCACTAGGGGCAGGTCTCACTGCGGGGTGGAGGCATGCACTACTGGGCGCAGCCTCCTGACCCCCTGTAAAAACCGCAACATCAGTGGTTGACTAAAGGCTGACCTGCCGCCAAATCCCTCATGGCAGGACGAGATGGCTGCTGCATACACTTTCACTGTGTAATGCGCAAGCCCTCTGTCCACCAGTAACTGTAAGAAGGAAAAAAATAGAGCCTAACTCACAAGATAGGGGCTCTATTCTCCTCTCCTCACACCATCGCTGGAATCCTAGCCACCTTGGCCTGTAACAGGCTGTGGTGGATCTAGCTCTAGCTGCCTGGATAGACTGAATAACACTGTCAGACAATCCACCCTGTCTCAGCCTGTCCCTCTCAGGAGCCACTGGAGAGGTTGGCCGAGAGTGGGTAACGCCCCGATTGCACCTGCCTCTTGAGACATCGCCCCCCAGAACTGGGGAACCGCCCAGGGCTGGCCCACCTTCATCTTAGGGGTTTCACCAACTAATCGACTAGTCGACTAGTCGACTACCTTTACCACTAGTCGGCGCTGTAGGCCCTAGTCGACTAGTCGTGAAAAAAATGGAGGTAAACGAGGTGCTGCAAAATGCTTCAAAACACGTCCGACATTCTTATGTATGGCAGTACTTCAACAAAGATGTAACCAACTCCACAGTGAAGTGTCAGTTGTGTACAGCTGTACTGAAGTACAACAAAAATACATCTGCTATGCGCAACCATCTGAAGATGAGACACCCGCTGCCGACAGCTAGCACTAGCAGTAATGCTAGCACCAGTGAGCAACGGACCGGCGTCAGCACAGGACAGAGGCAGACGAGCAGCAAGAAAAAACGGGTCAACAGTGATGCGGATGATGAGCTAGGGTTTACTGCCAGCGGACACTGCATATCCCCACAATGGATAACCCACTGGAGTGGTGGGCAGAAAACGTGCACCGCGTCCCCCGTTTAGCCAAGCTTTCGAGGAGCTATTCCAGCCACAGGCACCCCGAGTGAGAGGGTTTTTTCCCTGGCAGGCAACACTGTCACCCGAAAGCGGTCAAGCCTCCTTTCCTCACATGTCGATGCTTTGGTGTTCCTCAACGCAAACCAAAAATCTGGAAAGGTGGACGTTATCGTGGAGGACAGCGAGTAAAGTGTTGCGCAATGCTCTGTTGCGCACTGGATTTACATGGCATTTCAGTAAACAGTTTTTTGCTGTCGATTTTGGTGAGTCCAGTTACTGTTTGTTATTTACTAAGTCCAGTTACTGTTTGTTATTTACTCAGCCATGTAACACAAATTAAAATGCAGTGTTTAATGTAACTGTATGAGTTCCGATATAAAATACAGTTGTACACCTCTCTTTGTGTGTCTTTATTATGACGTAACGACTAGTCGACTGCTATTTTGAAAAACGTGTCGACTAGTAAATATTGGTAGTTGTGAAACCCCTACTTCATCTGTGTCATCTCTAAGTACCACAGCGCCCCGACGCGGTCCGGGGAGCCACTAGGATGACTGACAGACATTCTCGCCTCCCTCTCCCCAGGAGAGGGAGAATGAGACGCAGCGGTGGAAAGGCATAGCAGCTTCCTTGGCCATGGCTCGTGTGCATCCGGGGACCCCCAAAACCGGAGGTTGCCCTCCACTGAGGGGGGGTGGTCACCAGCCGCCGTTTGTGCCTCTTGGGATCCAAACCCAGGCAGGAGAACCACCTCTGCAGGCGGCGCATATACAGTAACCCCAGCGGGACCACAATGTGAGCAGCCGCCATGAGACTCAAAGTCTGCATGACAGTTAAAGCTGTCACTGTCGCCCCCTGTCGCAGCCTGTGAACCGCCCGGAGAAGGGACGCACTTCTGCTCTCTGACAGGGTGGCGCGTAGCACGCCTGCATCGAGCACCACTCCCAACTACAACGCCTGTTGGTGAGGTATGGGGGTGCTCTTTTTTCAATTGATCGCAAAGCCTAATTTGGTTAGGTGTGTGATCAATTGTGCTGTGCAAAACATTGCCTGTTCCCGGGACCCAGCCATGACTATGAGGTCGTCTAGTAAAATAAAACTCATGCCATGGGCGCGCAGCGGTTGAAGCGCAGTGGCCACACATTTGCTGAATGTGCATGGGGATAGGGAATAGCCGAACGGCAACCTGTTGTACTCGTAGGCTATCCCCTGGAAGGCAAAACGCAGACACTTTCTGTGCTCCGGAGCAATTTCTACATGAAAGTACGCGTCTTTCAGGTCGATGGTGGTGAACCAATCGCCTGGCTGCACAAGCCCCAGTAACTGTTTCATAGTTAACATGCGGAATTTCCTGCAGGAAATGTGGCGATTCAGGCCGCGGAGATCTAGAATAGGTCTGAATTCCCCTGTCCTCCTGAGAACCAGGAAGTACATTGAATAAAGACCCTTTTCTCTGTGCTGAGGGTGCCCAGCCTGTTTCTGCAGACACAGCCTGTTTCTGCACCAGAGCCTGAATCTCTGCTGAGAGGAAACACATCTCCTCTTGGGAGGACAGATTTACCTCTCGCATGTCCATAAAAAGAGGTGGGTGTGGGACACCCACAAGACAGTGGTCCATGTGATACATTGGTACAGTGTATAGACATGTGGTACAGTGGGACGCTGCAAAACTGGAGTGAATAGCGTCCTTCAGCGTCCTCCTGTCCCTCCACCTTGTTAGCACACAGCTGAGTTTCCATTCCCCAGAACATTGTGTTAATGGTCAAGCCCTCAGCCGTGGGGCCGCAGCTATGAAGCTGTGATACTCTCTGGTGACCCGTTCCGCCGCAAAAACTCCCCGCGAAGGGAAGATTTGCCCATGGAGGGTTGACACAGAAAGGGCAGATTATTTACTGAGGACCCTGAACGCACCGCCGCGCGCTCTTGTGTGAGTGCGGGCTCCGCCATAATGCAGCCTTTACCACCACGGGTAAACTGCATTGGAGTCTTGCTCTAGGCATAGTGTGTTCTCTGACAGCAATACGCCAGCCATAATGTCCCTGTACCCGCATAGCGCTCTCCTTTAGATAGCACTCCCTGCGGTTCATCCCTCTCATCTGCGCATGCCCACTAGCCACCTCCTTTACAGGAGCTACAGCTGGGGCAGCGAATGGGGAATTTGTACGGTTAACATTGTGTGTAGGCCTAAGTGTAGCCTTTGTGGAAACAAAAGACACTTAGATTTGGATACAGATCAACCTCAAACGTAGTGATCTGTGCATTATACAGGGAGGAGGCGGGATTCGCTCCCTCGTCCCGGGCGGAGAGATTTTCTCCCCCCGCCAGTCAGATCCGTAAAGACGGAAAGCCCGTCCCCGTGAGTGCCGGCACGCCGGTTCCACGTGGTGGGCCGAAGAGGTGGAGGGCGCCGCGGGAACGGGATCTCCGTGCCGGCACCTCTCCCTTCGTCTCACCTCTCTAATGAGGTATTTGAACGCACCGTGGCTCGCCCTCGGGGGAGGGGGGCCGCGCGCGCCGTCACAATGCCGTCTCTTTGAAACGGACATTATGTGGAAAAGTGGAATTGTGGAGAGAAATAACGCTTACTCTGGGATAAATGCAATAGTCTTTACTGAATGCATTTTTCCCACACACACACCTCACTCCAGAACTAGAGTTTACAAACGTAAACCTCTCACGAGGGCCGCGCGCCCACGTATTAACGCTGTATTTCCCATTGCAACGGTGAAATGCATGAATCGGAGCTATTATACCAGGCAAGGTGTGTTTTCTGACAACAGCACGCCGGCAATAGCGTCTCTTGAACCCGCACAGTGCTTTGACAGCACTCAGTTTATTCCACTCACGTGCACACGCCCACCTGCTGGCTCCCTATACTGGGGTTTACAGCAGTAAAGGTACTATATAAATAAAGGGTATTATTATTATTATATTTATTATTACTATCACAACATCATATATTTTTTTATTTTAATTGTATATTTTTTAAATCAGGCAGTCTCATGAACAGTAAGACTTCTATTACACCATAAATATAGAAATAATAAGAATAATTAAAACTGCGGTTACAGTCGTGCACAGTTGTGGACGGGCCCTCGCGTCTTTGCGCCTGTCGGGGAGGGTCGATGGTCGTCTTGGTCGTCTCGTCCATGCACACCAGTCCTCCGAAATGAGCCGTTTGTCATTTCTCAAATGTTTGCGTGCTCGACTCCTCGGTCCTCGGGCAGCGACCCGGAAACGGATTTGGGCGCGCCGTCTCGAAGGAAAACTAATTTCTCTAAAGGCTCATCGAGGATCGATTATCGAGGAGGCTGTCTGGAGGAGCCGTAACCGAGGATACACTGATTTACAGGAGAGAGGTGAGAGGAGAGAGGAGTCTCTCTGGTGGAGCTATAACTGAGGTTACACTGATGTAGAAGAGAGAGGAGAGCGAAGAGAGAAGTCTCTCTGGAGGAGCTATAACCAAGGGTACACTGATGTATCCTCCGGAGTCGATTTCAGGCAACAGTGATGTTTAAAAGAGGCATGACGCATGGCTGGACTTATGTCAATATGTCAATGTGACTTATGTCACAGCTCTGCAAACTGTTCCTGTTGTGATTATAAGTTATTTAAGATGATCAAATGTGCATCAGACTTTCTGCCCTTTACCGTTTGTTTACTCACTAATCACATCTCCCCTGGATTTTTTTAATACAACTGCTTTCATTGTGACGCAATGTTTACAGTGAGAACAGCTGCTGGGGTCAGTGCAGAAAGCAGAACAGTGTGTATAATATATAACACTCATTAATATATGTAACAGGCCTACATTAAGCACTTAAAATACACTAACGTGCATGCAGTTACCAAGGCATTGCAGGTGAAAAGGATAAAACAAAAAAACACATCACTTCACAACTTCCCCAGATAGTTACTTACGTCAAGTCAGTATTTTCCCCTGAAATGTTATGTTTAAATATGCAGATTAGCTTTAAATCTATAGATGAATTCAGACATGGTAAAATGAACACCATTTATATGTGTTTCTTGGATGTTTTATTTCCATTAGAGTGAAAGAAAACGTGGAAGCAAAATAGACCAAAATAACAAGTACATGAAAAAAGGATATTTTTGCCTGTAATGTCCCCAGGAGGAGTTCGCAAAAATGTGCTTAAAATGCATGAAAAACGACAAAATAGCCGAATGTGCCAAGATTCGTGAAGTTCGGAGGAACTATATGTGACTACCAAACAATAGGGGGCGCTACTGAGCTGTTTTAACAAAAAATTACGATATTTATTTTGTACATTCTTGAACCACTGACTGAAGTAGTGGTTCTGTCTTTTACATGTAGGATTCAACCCCCCTTGTATTGATTTGTTTTAAAAATGAACAGACACTTGAGTCATTAATTTGTAGTGATAGAATAATTGTGGGATTTCTATTGCATCCACCTCATCTGCAACGAAGGACGCCAACGCAATTTCCGCCATTGCAAACCGAGTCAAGCCGACTCCGAGCTGTCCGACTTCAGGCGAGCTTTTTGAGACCTCCCCCGGCTGCAATCGGCTATTCTCGTCTACTTTCGAGGCGAGACGCAGCTCATCTCAAACAAGCGTATTGTCTAAAAAAAGAAACAATTATTTCATCCATCTGTTCTTGAGTTATACATTTGTGGTGGTTTTGGCGCCCCCTATAGTCCAAAATGAAAATGCTTTGGTGTCCCCAAGACAGACTGAACCTATATGTGATATTTGGATACATTGTTGATGAGTTATGAGCATTTCTTTCTAAGCCCCGCCTTTTTGCAAATACGTTTTGATTAATGGCGGCCATATTTATCGACTGAACATGCTCATTTCCTAGGGTAATGTGTGTGACCCTCCACCGATGCTGTACACTAAGTTTGGTGTCGAAAAACCAAAAATTGAAATTTAAGTGAATATTTCACTGTTTTGAACATTATGTTAATTTTAAAAAGGCGGAGCTTAGGGGTCCAAAAGGATAATTTGTAGAGCAGGTCGAGACGGATAAGTGTGCAAAATGTCTGGTTATTCGGACTTACGGTGAGACTATGTACCTTTTTCCGAAATGGGATTTTCATAGGTGGCACTAGCGAGCAGGTTGGACAATTTGAACCCATCGACTCCAGAATGTCAACATTTTTCCCGGTCCTGGCATCCGTGCAAAATTATTCAACTTTTGAAGCGTCCTAAGGCCCTCAAAAATGGGTTCTAAGGACGGGAAGAATAGTGAAGAATAATTCCTACAATAACAATAGGTTCCTAGCACTCTCGTGCTCGGGCCCTAAATATATATATAATATGTTGTCCTCATTGCTATGATAAGAGACTGGGTTACAGGAATTGTAACTTAAAGGGGACATATCATGCTATATTTGAACAATATATTGTAGGGCCATACCTATTTAAAGTATATAAATATATGTTTTTTTTTCAAAATACCAAACAGACCCTGCATTTTAGCCATGCCTCATTTCGCTCTATTGGCTCTTTCCAGCCCTGTTTTTGCAGGGGGCTGATTCTGTGAGCTGCAGCTGACCACGCCCCCCTGCAGGAGAGAGGAGCGTGCTCTGAGATCAGCTGCTAGGCTGCAGCAGGGAGAAAAAGAGATCTCCGCCCTCTGTGTTTTATTCTTATAGAAGTAAGAAGTTGGCATAAGGGGAACTGCTTTAGGCTGGTTACTAACAGCTGGTTATCCTAACTCGGGCCCCTCCTTTGCAGGGGGACGTGGTCAGCTGCAGCGCATGCAAAGACAGGGTAGAGGAGAGCAAAATAGAGCGAAATGAGTCATGGCTAAAATGCATGACCTGTTTGGTATTTTGAAAAATAAAACGTATAAATATACCTTATATAGGTATGGCCCTACAATATATTATTCAAATATAGCATGATAGATCCACTTTAAATAATCATACTCACAGTCTACAGTGCAAGTTGCTATATTTTCATAGATTTCTAGTGATGAGACTACAGTAAATAACGCTGCGTCTGACTTTTTTACGACCCTATCTGGTTTATTTGAAATCAAGTGAACTACTTTAAGGATTAGTTTTCAATTCTGGCAATGTTAATAAATTTAGTTGCTGTCATATTCAGGAAATACCCAAGATGTCATGTCTGGGAAAATGTATAGTTGTACGGCTTGTTAGACCAAAACCATCATAAAATTAGACCCAAAAGGCTGAACGCCGCAGTGACAAGCTGAACTGCGACTGAGGACTGATGCCATCCCAGAAACCCAGACTGTGTTTGAAAAAGGTGTCATTTTCAGCAGTGGTAGGAAAACAAGTTTGGTAGCACTGGAGGATTGGATTTCATACTTTTACATCAGACATTCATTTGGAAAGCTCTTTCTAATGACAAGACTTTTCTCCGTGTAAAAAACCTAAAGTGACAGCACTCAAAATCCTTAACTTGGATCCTTAACTCCCCCAGAATAAGTTTGACAACTTGAGTTTCTTTCTTTTACATCAGACATAGTGCTGCCCTGAAAATAACACTGTGTCTGTCGATGGAAAACATCAAAAGCCACCACTCCGACGGGGTCGTCATGTAGCAAACTTCATGTAAAGTACAATATAATATTATCTTTACATACGTATTATTTTTTAGTAGAAGGTTGCAATAGATATGAGTCATGACTATATATGGGAGTAAGTACAATTTGTGACGGTACTTTTGTTTTACTAACCCTTTGGATGTTCCCTGATATTCCCTCACTCACCTTCTTTGCCGCATTGATACACTGCATGTATTGCTTGGCCAGGTCGGAACACCTTAGGGTCTGGTCTCCGTTATCCCTGTAGCATGATAGAATCTGAGCCTGCAGGCCAGAACATACCGGGTTCATATTGCGAGACCTGCCGAAAACACAGGGGTAAACAAAGATGGAATCATGAGTGACGTTAGCATAATTTTAATTACAGATTTTAAAGCACAAGAACCCCAAAGAGCATAATGACAAACAAAAATCCAAGAAGATAGCGCTTGAAAGGATTACTAGATACACTTATTTCCTAAGTAGTTCTCGATGGAAAAAACATAAATAAAAACAAACAGGTCTCCCTTGAAAAAGAGATCGATGATATCAATGGTTAAATAAAGGTTTAATAATAAATACAAATAAAAAACAAAGTACAACATACATTTCGAAAGACATCCTTTTTGCCCCTTTTTTAAACTCCCTTACTTAAAAATGAGCAACAACGCTCTTGTAAAAGCGTTGTTGCTCCTAACCTTAACCCTTTTTTTTGCTTTGTCAAATGCACTGATTTTTAAATGTACTGTACATTATTTTGGCTTGGATATTTTTGGGTGTTTATTAGCTGTATTAAATACTTTAAATACCCAACAACTTGATATGTAACAGCAGAAAATACACAGTTAGAGATTATCTGGGGAACATTTTGAAGCCAAACAACTGGATATATTTCTTAGGAGTTGGTATGAAATAAGACTGATTTGCTACTTTTTTAGTAGCAACCTGAATATGTAAGCTGATGCAAAGTGCCTTAAACCTCCATTATTTCTAATAACCAGCAGGGGCCAAACGTCCATAGGTAAAAAAGAGGTACGATTATATAGAAGTTGACATTCTTACAGTATATACAGTCTAAAGGAGATTACCCGGACATTCATTATTATTTCAAAGTTTGAGACCGAGAACTTTTCTCTTCTTTGCATGTGAGAAAAACAACACATTTACTCCCACAGCAATGATAACAATGTATGACTTCAAAAGACTGACTGGTACAGTTCGCTTTGTCCAACTTGATGCAAAATAGAAAACTATTAAAAAAGAAGAAAACAAACATGCAAAAGAAAGAAGTCTGATTAAAAGAGGCAAGACAAAGGAGAAAAACAATTAACAACCTCAACCACTGACACCGGTTTAACAACCTATGGCGTGTGTGGTGCATGCTTCTTTGCAAATCATGCAATTAGGGCAAAATCACATTTAATTGAGTGGGTAACATTGTTCTGATCAAATACAGCAGAAAAGTGAGCCTTGAGAGACAGAATCAGCCGTGCTTAATTTAATGTCGGCTGTATTATAATTGGTCTTTGCCTGTCTATCTGTGTGATTGTTAACTATGACAGGCCTGCTGCTTGGGTGCCCTGCTGTAATGGATTCTTACTGATTGAAGCAGAGACAAGCGGGTTCAATACACCCACGAAAGGCACATGCACAGATGTACACACCTACACACAATTTGTAGTACACCGTTAACATGAAAGCACCACAAACTTGTGCACACCTCCAGACATGCCGACTTGTCGATCTTCTCTATGCAGTCCCCCCTGCGTTTCTCAGTAAGGAGCATTTAACACCAGTTTAATTGAAAGCCAAATTAAAGGGTCTTTATGGCTTTGATTCACAAAGAAGCGCTGACCCCCGTTTCAATTACAGCATATCCATATCCACAAAGGCACACACGTGCACTATATCATCTGCGACAGTATCATGAATGCAAAGACTGAGTTTATCTGAGCATGGGTGATAGAGGTTAAAGTGAAAAAGGAACAGAACAAACATATAAAGGAAGGAAGTAAGATAAAACGATGAAAGGGAATGAATAAAGCTTTCTTTGGTATTTAGGCCCATTTCCAAAAGATGACAGCCTATCCGATTACTCCCCCCCCCCCCATACCACCTCCAATGGCTTATCTTCCATGTTTGATCTGTCTTTTCCCACTTTTTGTCTCTGTATTCCCTCCAACTCCTTTCTTACTTCTCCCTCGCTCATCCCCCCCCCTTTTTGTCACATTAACAACGTAGAGAGGACAACACCAAAGCGCGCCATCTTTATCTCTCTCGCCGTTTGAGGCCACTGAAGATAAGGAACTTTCCTTTAATTTGAAATAAATGACCTTCATCAGGGAAAGCCAAAGTCTCCTGATAGCGCTGCATTGGTTTATTAAAGGCGCTTGGAGCAGAAAATTGGCTCAGTCGCAGCGAAAGCTAAAGCCCTGTCCACATGCCACACCAAATTGAAGGTGAGGTCTTAAATCAACAATATTAACTGAGCCGCTTACAAAAATAAATAAATAAAAGGAAGTGAGAGAGCTTTGGTTTTTTCGCCGGAACGAGCAGCATCCCTGACAAGCCATGTATTTTCTCTTGAAGTGAATGTGTGTATGTGCTGCGAACGCACTTTATTGTGAGAGGGAGCAGTCATTTTTTGGGAGAGTTCTCCACGCATCTGTGAGCGGTAAATATGACAAACAGTAAGATTAGTGTCTTAATTAATGGTACTGCCCATTATTTTTATCTCCGGCAGCGAAGGCGGAGGCGGTTGGAACACAGAGGCCTCAGACTTCAGGACCACGCAAACCAGCTTACCGAAACAAAGAGAAATTAAAGGGGGAGAAATTTGAAAATGGAAAAGACACAAAACACACCACCAACTACAAAAGCCTCTGGCAAAGCTACGAGACTGATAAGAAAGATGCTTTTTATGGCCTCTTATCTCTTAGAGTTAGCGATGTTTTTTGTGTGTTTTCCTTACTGGCTTTGGCTATGAGGCATTGTTTGTCCTGCATGCCATTTTATTTTTATCCTGTCAACTACAAAGTATTGCTATCTGTACTGTGTTTCAGGCAGCTAATTAGAAAATGGTGTTAACATCTCAAAGGAAGTAGCGCCCAAGGAAAATTAAGAGAATCCAACATTGTTAGTGACTAGAGGGCTACAATACCGACAACGTTTATTATGTGTATGTTCTAGACTTTTTGTTATTTTGCTTGCCAATACCACATAGTATTCTCCAAACAAACAGCAAAAGCGTATATACCCCTAACCCTAAATTATAACCCTAAAACTCTCAGATTGAGATGTTAGAGGACCACTTTAGGACAGGATATTTATTTGGGAAATGGGTCGATTAACTGAAGTCATATTTAGGTCAGACCTACCATTGTAGGAGAAATGTAATTGAATCAAATGTTTCTGCTAAGAAGAATCCATGGTGGTTCTGTTGAGCGTAGTTGGTTTCATTATTAAAGGTTATTGAATCCTTCAGTAGTGAGGTTGGAGTTCAAGTTTGCTATCCCAACATCACAACATACAGCCCAAAGACATTTTCTTTATTTTTATTACCACGGTAATACAAATCTGCTATTTTCGAACAATAAAAAAAGAGGGTGGTTGGTAGGAGCCATCAGTTTGTCTTTAGTCTTTAGTTTTTCACAAAAAGCCTTGCAAGAACTGTCTTAATATCATATACTACACATTTCTAGGGTCAGGCATCTACATTGACAATCATTAAACCATGGCATTTCGTCTGGTGGTTCTCGTATCCCTGAACAACTTGAGCCTCAACTGTCAGGATTAAAATAATGTTTGATTTAACACTCGGCTACATTCACACACTAGAACTATTGTGAAGTCCTCGTCCGACCTCTATTGTCAAGGACATTGCAGTTGTTGTAGCGACTGCAGTCTTTTCTGCAATAGTCCGCAACCTGGGTGGACAGGGATTTTACAGACAAGGCATATTGGTTACATCTGCCAAGCCACAGATGAACATACAACTCTATTTAATGAACCAAGATCAACAGAGAAAGAAAATTGCCAACATTTTGGGAAATACGCTTTGCCGAAGAGAAAAAGTACATGGTACCTGATTCTAAGATGAGAAGATGGATACCACTCTCATGTCTGAAAATTGTTTAAAAATATCACGGTAGTTAAATTAGTTTGCATGTTCATGACTAGACCAGAAAGGATGGATCAGGGATCATCATCTCAAAACTCCTGTAGTTTAAACCCAACATTAGTTTGACATAAATACAATTTAGCCTGGTTCTTCTCATTGCTAAAAGTGTATCAACACAAATATGTAATACAATGTTTTAAAGCTTTCCCAAAGGCTTGAGAATGAGCTACTTCATTATTTCTATATGATTACTTACTTTTATAATGCTGCTACCGATATTTTCTACCTTGAATGTTATTAGATTTTTATTTTGTAATGTGTGCTTCCCTCTTTTTTATTGATAGTCTACTCTTTTAGAAAAGAGAACAGTAAACCTGAAGTAAACAGGTCCACCCTTATCTATTGAGGCAGGAAATGGCATTTGACATGTTCAGAGAGCTAGAATTCCTGGACACGCTGTTTTACCATTAACCAATTGATTAAAATACTCGTGTTGTGGTGAAGTGAAGTGAAAACCGAGATGATAAAAAGGACGAAAGAGGGCAGGAGAGGTGAAGAGGAAAACAGCTAGAGAGACAGAGATGCCTCTTATCTCTTGCTTGTAGCTTGTATGCACCTGCACCCTGACAGCTTTTCAATTGGCTAAGGGCACACATCCTCTTCTCCTCATCTTCTATCTCCAAACCTCTTCAGTTCTCCATCTACAGTATCCATTTATATCCCAACCAGGAAGACAGGGTCCTCTATAGCAGTGGTTCCCAAACTTTTTGTGCCCAAGGCACACCAAAGGACAAGTAAAAATCTCAAGGCACACCTATTGTGCAAAATAGCCGTTATAACACGTGTTATCACTCATATCATGTAAAATATCTGTAAATGTGCATAATTATTTACTAATGCCAAATAAAATGTGACAAAGACAACTATATTACTCATGACATATTTATTAACGAAATATTTCAGAAATTATTTTGAAACTTTATCAAATTAGGCTTCATCAAAGCAGCAACACACTCAGTTAAACTAGACAGGTCACAACATTAAAAATGAGGCAAAGCAAACTCAGCAGAAATTCAGCACAGAGAACTGTCAATGCAAGGAAGCTGCATTGTCCATGGTCCTGAACTACAAATTATAAATGTAACATTTCAGCAATCAGCATTGAAACATGTGCTATTGTAAATATTTGTGCCGACTTACAAATTAGTGAGATACATGTGCCTGTCGGGGCGCGCAGAATGTTTTAATCCTTGGTGGCACTGAGGAGAGGGCCACTCGCAAGTCCTGTTCAACAGAGAGCCGTGACCTCCTGTTGTTCTTCATGTAAATCAGAGTAGAGAACGCCAACTCCAGAGATGGGGTTGTTACTAAAAAAATGTAATATATTACACTACTTCGTTACTATCTACATAAAGTAACTCGTTACTTTACTCGAGCACGTACGAACTGCGCATGCGTGAGTGGCAATAACTTTCCTTACCAGCAGGCGGCGGTAGTGTGTATTTGTCATTCAAAACAGGCAACAACCGGAAGACAGAGAAGAAGAACAGACGTGATATATATATAAACAAACAACAAATAGCGTGTGCGGTAGCTTCACCTTAGCATGTGTTCTTTGCAGGTGTGTGTTGAGGTTTGACGTGGTGTTTACAGCAGTGGATAACAGCTTCTGGCCTGGACACAGTTTGCACCTCACCGTCACATTCCTGTCTATTCTTCGGACGAACTCAAAATAATGGGCATACCTCCACCCCTTGAAAGTTATCGCTGACTCAGCCATGTTTATGCAGCACTGCACGTGGAGATGTGGACGCGCAAGTCGCGCAGATTACGTACATATAAACCTACAAAGTACTGATATAGTCAATTAAAAATTAAATAATTATTTTTGTGTAGTTGTATATTGCAATAATAACGTATGGTTGTCACAAAATCCCACGGCACACCCGGACTTGCACACCGTTTGGGAACCACTGCTCTATAGTACTCACACTACACTTTGTCTCTCATCTCAAGTATTTAAGCAGAAGAAAAGTGCTTAATTTCATTAAATACTTACTTTAGCTAATCCTTTAAAAATACTGTTTTTCAGAATATCTTTTCTTTCAGATTGTTTAGGCACATCTAATGATTGGTCATAGCTTCTACTAAATAGAAAAAATGTTTTTAAAATGTTTTTTTAAGAGTTTGTTTTTGTGGTTTTTGCTGCTCGGAAATGTTGCCCCTATGTAACAACTTTAATTTTGGCAACTTAACTTTCTACTATTTCATATAAAATGGGAATATAAAGGTTTGGCACGTCAGATTCAGGAAATTACCATAATGTTCAGTAATTTTATGTCGAAAATGATTTGTATTAACATGATGAATACATTTTAATGAGCAATCCTGACAGTTTAAAATTAAAGAATGGCCTTAGTGGCATAACTGCTTTAACTTTTTATTCCCTGTCCTTCCTAATCAGGCTGCTTTATAACTGTTCTGTCGGAGATTCAGTGGCATGAAACGTACACGTTTAAGATATATCAAAATCTGATTTAAGTGAGCTAGTGGGCGATATTGAAAAATATATTATCACGATATTTTTCAAGCAGTATCACGATAGACGATATATATATCACGATATTTTTTCATGTCGGTTATTATGGTTATTTTTCAAGTTACTTAACAGTACAAGCACCTACAAGGTAACAGAAACTAAAACAAAAAGGAGTAACAGACCAAAATAGCATTTCAAGCTGGTTTTATTTCTGAAATGAATCCCTGAATGAACAATTCAACATTTTGATATGGCTTCAAGGCACAGTTTCTCAGTATAAAAATGAACTTTCTGAGGTACAGTAGCACTAGCGTGTCAAACAACTCGGACTGAACTACCAACACGAAAGCAGAGGTGCGCTGACATTGTGAAATCGATCGGGCTTGATATATGGTGAAATTAAAATCAGTAGGTGAGGCTGGGGGAGCGGGAGGGGAAGAGGCTCTCCGTCCACTGTCATAGCCCCCTGCGCCGCGCACGGAGAGCCTCTTCCCCTCCCGCTCCCCCAGCCGTTCAAATCCAGTTTTGGACAGTCTGCCGTGGTTCCATCCCATTTCAAGTGCTGTTCGAGGCTCGGCGTAACCCTCGGAGCACACTCTCCAATCACAGAGCTTGAGGACTATCACGGGGTTTGTCAAACAGAGCACATGGTGTAGTCCAAACGATAGCTGGGGATTCTGGGTAGTGTAGTGTCTTCTGCCATCCTTTACTCCGAAAACATATTTGTTTCTCCGAATCGAAGGGGAAAAATACAAAAGCATTGCACACAATTTAAACTAATCAATGTTGTGTAATTAACAAGGATAATCTGGTGTTTTTTAGTCGATGAGTAGTGCAGATATCACTAAAATAAATCGACAGTAAGGGGAATACTTACTTCCGGGTGCAGGGCTCGACATTATAAATGGCCCGCTGGCCCGGAAGCACTATTTAGACACCCCGGGCCAGCATAACGTACTTTCCACTTGCCCACTCGGGCCACTAAAATATTGTTTAAAATTTTTTTTTTCCTGTGGTATTGGTATTTTGACTAGCAATTTTGTTAAATTGTTTCGTTTATTAACGCTACAACATAGCGTTTCGTGAGTCGCTTGTCGTTGTTGGGTGAAAAGCAAACAGCTGTTTGCTGCGGAGCGCAGCGCGAGCAGGCTCCAGTGAGCGTGAGCGGGCTCCTTCACTACAGACTATCGCGCCACCTAACCATTCGCCAAAATGTTTTTAATACCAGTGGTAACCGGCCAAGCGCCGTGCAAAAAACAATCTTCAAATAAAAGAAAGTCACCGGAGGAGTTAAAGGAGAGTGACAGGGAGCATGAGAAGAAGAGGGAGATAAAGTTTCAGCCAGCTTGATCGATGGAGTTGGCTTCTATAGAGTGGTGCAGTGACGCGTCCTAAAACCCTTTTTATAATCTATCGATTAGATTTATGATTCGAACATTATAAAAGTAGGGTAGACATGTGGAGATTATCCAGCTGAACAAAACGTGCATTTATCAAACAGGTTTGTTTTCCACAGACCTTATTTCCAGCTATTTTCCAAAACCCTGTGGAGAAATTCCATTGCTTTTTGTCGAGGGAACCAGCAGCTTACTTCCTGGTTTTAAGACGCGTCACTGGCTGCACCTCTCAATATGATGCCAATATAAACAAGGTCTTCTGTCGGCTCTGTACATCAATGCCGACCTATGCTGACAAGTAAGTGAAGAGTAGAAAATATAAAGGTATTGGCTATAGGGAAATGTCCCAGCAGTTTAGGATAATGAAGGATCTAATCTGATCTATAGCCATTACATTTCTAACTCCTGATGACAGGAAGGCAGAAAGTGCATTATACAAATAATAATACTCATAATAATAGCAGACATTTTTTAACAATGACCACAATATCATTATTTTAATAAACCAAATATGAACAATTGAGGAAAATGAGGAAGAACTGATTGTTCAAATGTTGTAGTACAAGTAGTAATGTAGTTTGTGCATAAATTACTATTGCAACAAATGTGTTAATTTTCTTCATTATTAGTCGATTTTTTTTTTGGACGAATGCTCCGGGCCAGTGGTTACAATGGTGGGGCCAGTGACAATACAATTCCACCGGCCCGGAGGGCCAGTGGCTTTTTACCCTTAATGTCTACCCCTGGGGTGTACAATTCTCCGTTATCCAATGAGAATGGACGCTCACATTGCCTTTAAGGGCAGCCGACACAAACGAATGCCGTGCTTCCATGAGCGTCAAATCCCGCCGCAGATGGGAATACATTGCAATCAGTTGAAAGCTATTTGCGTCCCTTTATGAAGCTGAAGGAGCCTAGGAGCGTCACAACTGCACGCCACGGGACCCTGACCAAATGAAATGTATGGAGTGAGAGTGTGTTGGCTAACCCTAACCCTAGCCGGACAGGGGATCGTGTCCGTCTCTGTGGCTTCAGGCTTGATCGCCGTTCAAATGACAGTTTTAATGATCTCAATGGGAATGGTTAGCGTTTCATATGCACGCAAATAAAATATAAGCTAACAGAATCAACCAAGACAATAAATGAAGTGCAATACTGTCTGAATCCTGACTAGACAGCTTTAGAGCACGTCTTTCACATCAGTTTTTTTTTTTTAAAGTTTTTTTTTAATTTATTTTTTATCACGATAGATACGATATCTCTGAAAAAGCATATCGTGGAGACCTAACATCGTCACGACGATATATATCGTCATATCGCCCACCCCTAAGTTACTTTCCAGTTTTTTGTATTCCTCTTAAAGCACAAACACACTGTCGTAGTAGTCCAAAAATGCGCTTGTGGATCTCACATTTCTGTTTGTGGATCTCAAATCTTTGCTCGTGGATCATCTTTTTACACACACAGAGATTTGAGACAAACTTTCCGCCGGTCTCGGCTAAAATCTTTTTTTCGGAAACCACGTGATGGCGACATTTCCGCATGGTTTTCAAAGTAAGAGCATGATGGTTTGTTTAATGCGCTGTTTTTTTTAATGAACAGCGGAACGTTAGATGCATTCTTTGTCAGAGAGTGGATTAGGCTCTCATTTATTCTGTAATCTAGTCTAAATCTAACCTCCGGGGAATTCGGTAGTATTTCTTTAATGGGTGGTTAAGATGTGAGGATAACAGTGTGTCTGTGTTTGGGCTGAAATAAATATTGTATTTCACCTGTATACTATATTGGCTACAACATGTCCACTTCAAAAGAACTGAGCCATAGTAAATGGTTCAATGCCTGTGAATCGGATACAAATTTGTTTGAATACAGTGCATTTTGTATCTACAAGGAGCCCAAATACGTCAGGCAGGCAAACAATTGCACAATTTGATTGGAGGTTGATGATTGGCGTCGATATATTGTGAGATTACAAACAATAGGGGATCAATGCTCTAACTAAACTTGATCTAGGACTTTCTTGGCTTGTCAGTGTTTAATATTTCAATGCAGAATCAACTTTCACTACTTTTGACTTTTAACATTACAACCGTTTACATTTACAATAGACGTTAACTTCATGAGCATCATCCTTTAGCAGTGAAGAACTGTTTCCCATATATGTATATTTAGTGACTTATTGGTCCCATTGTACTCTGATTTAAGAGAATCTTCTTAAATAACAACAATTTTGGGTGCAAAAAGGCTAGACACTGATAGACACTTTGAACCATTTGTGTATAAGTAACAAAAACAAAGTGCCATTATCTCACATTATCAACCAGAGTCAGCAAACTTCTTACAGACTCTGGCTTCAAAACTGTTTGAGTGAAGTTTCACAGTGTGCATGACTCCAAACCCCGTTCCATTGGCCACTGTCTGTGTCATTCTGTGTTCTGTTTGAGTAAGTGTGTATACGTGCCTGTATGTTTGTGATGCGTTAATCCACAGTTAAATCCTTGTAGCAAAAAAGGAGCTTTAGCTGCCAGCTCTCTGGGGTTTGAGCGGACCCGAGAGCACAAGGTCACTGTCCTGTAGCACTCTGAAATGTCAAACTCAACAGAGCATGAGCCTAAATAATGTTCTATTTCTCAATACACATTTAGATGTTCCCATGCAACTTCTAAACTAAAGTTTTGCATGAGGTTGGATGAATTTAGGAGTGAATGACAACTGTGGCAGCAAGCATTAAGACTACTCTGCATTACTTACAACTTAACAGAGGTATTTAGCATTGACAAGCTTGACCTACCTGTAGAATAACAGATGGAGTGTAATAAAAATGAGGCTTGAAACTATTTTCTTTTTGAGTCTGGATGCGTTTAATGTGTGAAAGTAATCAAGACACTATCCTCTTCAGTTGAACATATTAGAATGACAACTGAGACAGAGACAGACGAGGCAGATAACCTGCGTCAAAACGCTCAGGTCAGTATCCAAGGAATTTGAACAAGGCCAGCTGTCTATTTATGGGCTTAGATATGACTCATAATAATTTGTGTGAACATACAAATAATTTGTGTGTAAATATGTGATTTGTAAATGTAAAACACCATCCACAAATGCATTTAAAAGATTTGCAAACTCACAAATACATTTGCAAATGTAAAACGGATCTGCAAATACGCAAAATATGTTTACAAATTTAAAAAAAGATCTTTGAATACCTCGTTAACATTTACAACTTTCGATCAGGTATTTGTGAATCCATTTTGTATTTGTCAACCAAAAATACGCCTTTGGATCTCACATTTCTGCTCGTGGATCTCAAATCTCTGCTTGTGGATCGTCTTTTTACACACACAGAGTTTTGAGACAAACTTTCCGCCGGTCTCGGTTAAAATCTACTCGTGTCACTCGGTTATATTTCGGTAAACCAAGTGATGGCCTGCTGATGACGACATTTCCGCATGGTTTTCAAAGTAAGAGCATGATGGTTTGTTTAACGCGCTGTTTTTTTAATGAGCAGCGGAACGTTGGATGCATTCTTTATCACCACCATCATCATGTTATAGTGATACAGTTAGTTTGTGGTTCAACTTTCTTCATTGTTTTTTGTGTAGCGGGTCAAAGTTACAAAGCACTTCAAATCTTATTAATCGGCCTAGTTTTACCTTACCAGTGCAGTGGTAAGGTAATCTGTAGAAAAGCACCGTATTTGAAGCCCAAACACAGACACACTGTTATCCTCACATCTTAACCACCCATTAAAGAAATACTACCGAATTCCCCGGAGGTCAGAGCTAGACTAGATTACAGAATAAATGAGAGCCTAATCCACTCTCTAAAGCCTGTATATAATTGTCCATAAACGTATGATACAGGAAGCTTGCATCGTTTTATCTTCTATGATAAAACGCTTGTGGATTAAGAATAACCTTCTTTCAACTCCACACACACCACCTCCGAACGAGCAGAGGATTATTGGTATTACTGTACGGATCCCCCAGAGGTACTGTAAGATCACCTTGTCTTAAGCATCAGCACAGATCAAAAGAATGTTGGTAATGCTTTAAATCTTTCTGTAATGGGAGTCTGGTATTCCTAAATTGCAGATGTCATCGTTCAAATTAACCTAAAACCCATTCTTGTTATTGTTAAAACTGAGGTTAAGGGCTTAAGTGTGAAGGTGTAGCAGGTACACTTCCATTTGGCAGGATGGTTATTCAGAATTGTACCCCTGATGCTGTATTATTGAAATGTTCCTCATATTTTACTTCCAGTGCATCTGCAAGTCGCTGTCAGCTACTGGTAGCAGGCAAGTACTCTCACTGGGTGAGGAATTGGTTATTCCCAAATGTTGTTCTTTTTTGTATCTTTGGCCATCTTCAGTTGGCTATAAAAGCATTTTACACTCCAAAGTCATTGCTGAGATCTGGGAACATGGTGGCACTGCTAGAAAAGTCAGATGAGCCAAGAAACTCAAACTGTCAGGCGATGAGATGGGTTCTAAACAGGCCAACAGTTACAGCAGTTTGTCTGAACCATTGTATTAAGTGATGAAAAATGGAGTTCAAGTATCATGTGGTTTTTTTCACGTTATGGTAAACGGGTTACCATTTGGAAAAGTGTATGCCTAAACACTGGCAACATACAAGACTATTAGGGCACCTGATTTACCAGATGATCTGAGTTCAAACACTCACATATACATTTAGGTATGAGATCAAGATTCAAAGCTCAAGTCTGTCTGTAAGCTTCCATCAACCTTAACAAGCATATGTTTTGGTAATCATTTTACTGATTGTCTTTCTTTTTGCTTAAAGGTTGTGGTGTTTGACCACAGTTGTTGCTATGACACTTGTTGAGTACAACCTCTGCTTTTGTTTGATCTTCAAAGGATGTTGTGTTTTTGGTTGAGTTTGTTTATTATTGGGATTGTTTGTCTGTCTGTCAGCAGGATAACGGAAAAAAACTTGGGGGCTGTGGGTCACCATGGGTCGGGGAGAAACTCCCTCTGGAGCAGTGTTTCTCAAACTTTTTCATACCAAGGACCACTTAACCAATGAAAAAACACTCGCGGACCACCTAACTCCACAAATATCCCAAAACACATCGTTTTTCTAGAACAGATTATAAATCGCCTGGAAATGGTGCAAACAATTGGCAACATGTGTGACGAAGGTGTTGTGCTGGGCTTTATCATGCAATATAAAGTGAAACTTAAGCTCGTTCCATTGCGGAGATATTCCCACGAGAGTGCGGAAAACTTAAATTGATTTATTTATTTCAAATGTGAAATGTTACCAATATACTCACGGACCACTAGGGGGCGCTCACGGACCACCAGTGGTCCGCGGACCATACTTTGAGAAGCACTGCTCTGGAGGGACCTTTGGGAATTTAGCTTTTGCAGATCATTTACATGCAAAAAAACCTTTATATCACACTACAGGAAAGGGATGGACTGTCCACTCCAAGTAGGGAATGAGTCCTTACCCCAAGTGAAGGAGTTCAAGTATCTCGGGGTCTTGTTCTCGAGTGAGGGAACAATGGAGCGTGAGATGGGCCGGAGAATCGGAGCAGCGGGAGCGGTACTGCAGTCGCTTTACCGCACCGTTGTGACGAAAAGGGAGCTGAGCCAGAAGGCAAAGCTCTCTGTCTACCGGGCCATTTTCGTTCCTACCCTCACCTATGGTCATGAAGGATGGGTCATGACCGAAAGAACCAGATTGCGGATACAAGCGTCCGAGATGGGTTTTCTCCGCAGGGTGGCTGGTGTCTCCCTTAGGGATAAGGTGAGAAGTTCGGTCATCCGGGAGGGATTCGGAGTTGAGCCGCTCCTCCTTCGCGTCGAAAGGAGCCAGTTGAGGTGGTTCGGGCACCTAGTTAGGATGCCACCTGGGCGCCTCCCTAGGGAGGTGTTCCAGGCACGTCCAGCTGGGAAGAGACCAAGGGGTAGACCTAGGACCAGGTGGAGGGATTATATCTCTTCGCTGGCCTGGGAGCGCCTTGGGATCCCCCAGTCAGAGCTGGTTGATGTCGCCAGGGAAAGAAAAGTTTGGGGCTCTCTGCTGGAACTGCTACCCCCGCGACCCGACCACGGATAAGCGGGAGAAGATGGATGGATGGAGGAAAGGGAAAACCCCCAATACGCTTAATATGGCCTCTTTAAATCCAAATCAACATGAAGATACACAGACAATGTTTAACTAATGGAAACAGATGTCAGATGTCTGCATGGATGTCTAGTTTTCATTAGGATGAATGCAAAAAAAAACAATAAGAGGACAATCCAAGAATATAATTAAAACACAGATAAACACCCTGGCCACAAGTCGGTTAATAAAACTTAATGTAACAAATATTATTTTCCCGTCATCTATGAGTACTTGCAGGACTCTTGTTATTGGCAAGCCCAGTTACTGGTGTAACACAAAATCTAACAGCAGGTCAAGACCCGGGTGTTTTTACAGACTGCAGTTGCAATAATTAGCTTGCTTGCCAGGCTGTGGCTCATTACAAGTCCACAGCGAGAAGCAAGGACGGGGATACAGGGTATTGTTCAATTCGGCTTAATTAAAGCAGCCAATTAAAACACTTATCGCATTAGTCAGGTGTGCTCTAGGGAATGTTTCAATTTGACTTGTTAAAAAAAATTGAAAAAACCAGCAGATTACTATCTATCTATTGCTACTTATTATTCTGTGTGTGTATGTGTGTGTGTGTGTGTGTGTGTGTGTGTGTGTGTGTGTGTGTGTGTGTGTGTGTGTGTGTGTGTGTGTGTGTGTGTGTGTGTGTGTGTGTGTGTGTGTGTGTGTGTGTGTGACTCTTACCTCACATTTGCTTCCGTCTTGGAGGCAGCACTGTGGAATTCCTCCTTGCTCTGTATGTATTTTTCTGAATTCTAAATGACAAGACAGGGAGACATAAACATAATGCATAAGTTGAGCTTTATTTTTTTGTTTATTATATGTTACATTTAGTCACAGTGTCGTATGTTCAAAACATTATCACAATCATATGTGGGTTACCAGATTCATGCTGTACACCTGTTCGACAATGTTGAGCCATATCAGATATAACGATATATATGTTATAAAATGTGTTAGTGTTTGGCAACTACAAATATTAAGTATTTTCATAGTAGGCTACGAGTTTAAAGTATGAAATGTTTGACAAAGAAATTTGGACATACTTTTTGTGAGAACAAAATGAAAACATTAAAGTCTGTTTCTGTATAGGTTAAAAAAAGAGATATGACATCTCCAGATGTGCAGGTAAGCACAGCGCAGCTAGCTTTTCCCCCCTTCCTCCCCTGCTTTCTCTTCCCCTATTCCATATAGCAGCTTGCATTCTCCATTGTCTTTCAATTTTCCACATTGTAGCTTCGGGCTTTGAACTTCTAGACTTATGAGTTCAAAGCTGCAACTCTGAATTCCACCTGTGATTTAACCTGAATATTACCTTTACTCTAAGATGAACCACATGGGAGACCCCGGGCCAAAGAAGCAAAGCTACAGTGCGAAGAAAAAGTTGTGGAGCTGTATTTTCATCCTCAGGAAAGCTATGCAAATCCAGCTTCTTCCGGCAAAACTGAAGCTCAGCAGTAGCAAGTTGCCTTACTCGTACATTTTTAAAGAATTGGTCAATTCTGACTGTGCAGCTTGCCTGGTGAGGACAAAACCCCAAGCACGCAGGCAGTGGTATTATGATAAAACAAGCAGCTAATCCACAACAACTGCAGCCTTTCCTTTGCTGATCCTCCTAGCTTAGGCCTCCCAGCACCAAGTACCCACTCCCCAGCTCCCAAATATTTAACCAGCAAACTGTACCAGCTGGGGAGGAAAGAGGCTAGAGGGGAGGTAAGAGAGGAAAGAAGAAAGAAAAGCAGCAGAAGGCATGACGGTAAGAGGCAGGAGAATATTTGTGTTTGCCTTGACTTTTTAAATTGGATTGGGCCCAGTGTGTGCACGTGTCTAAGATAGGCAAGGTACAAAAAGGAGTGCTGCCAGTGCCATATGTACACTAAATTCCTTATGCAGTGGACAAAAAAGTGAATGTAACTGAGGAAAAAAGGGATTACAAAACACACCTACATAGCTATGTTATGATTAATCTTGAATGGTTTGGGTCAAAATAGCCTATTGGTTATGACATAGGACCTGACCCAAGCATGGACTTCTAACAAATCCAATCGCTTGAAGCAGGATTTGCTTCATAATGCCTTTCAAGAATACACCACGATACTTGAATGATTTGAAAGTCCACAAGAAGACCATGACGCACAGAATTGAAGAGTTCCTGTGGTACTTGGTGATATCAGACCTGAATCATCCATGTACAAGTGTGTGGTCTGATTTTTTAGCAGCCTGGTGTCATCTGCATTGGATTTAACCAAGGTAAACAAGACAAAATATAGAAATGGCAGAGTGCCCTGATGCAGCACATGACCGAAACTTTTCCATGTGGTTCCGAGACGTCTTATCTCATTCATTGTGAAATTGAGCGCACATACACAAGACTGACAGTTTACCATAAATGACCATGGACATGCCCTTAATCTACATTTGCATATTGATACATCTGCCTATTCAACCACTCATTAGACCAGTCATACCTGCCAGTGAAGAGAATGGCAAAGAAGCAGTGTAACAAACAAATTGGTGCTTTATAGTCTAACCAGGCCACCATTTCTTTCTCCCTTTACCCATATTGCATTTATATTACAGCCATTGACATTCGCAATTCTGGTTTTCTGGTCTTAAATAATCCAAAAATAATTATATTGGAGAATTGACCATGTAATGGAAATGTTTTGTGTAAGGGTCCAAAAAAAAAAAAGTTATCTACCCTGCTTCAATGAAAATCAGACACAGATGAAGATTAGAAATTCACCATGGATGAAAGCCTCAATATAAAAGAGATAAAGATGGATTTATAAAGGCTTGAGAAACAATGTTATTCAATAACTGAGATAAGCTAAATCCTGTTTCTATCTCAATATAATGAGGCACAGCATTAGGTTGTTTAATTTGAACAGACAAATGAACAAATGGCATAAAAGGAAATAATGGAACACTTGCATCGAAGCTTCGTCCAGACCAACTATTACTTCTTGCTTCTCTTGTCCTACCACAAATGTTCCAATGTACTTTCCTTTGTATGCTGCATATATTCACTTGTTTATAGGGACTTTGAATACAACTATTAGGCCACCTGCAGCCTTTTAATTTAAACGTTCCTATTTCCTAGGCGCTCATTATGTTCACTCATTTGACGTCATGAAGACCTGTCTTGTCCTCTCTTGGTAGCTTAGTTTTTTAAGGCCCCGTCCACACGGAGACGATATCTGTTGAATCTGCTAACGTTCTCTATCGTATAGACGGTTCGTCCACACGAGGCCGACACGGAAACGCGGACACGGAAACGCGGATTCGGAGCCCGAATCCGATACACGTTGATAACGGCTCCCAAAGTGGGTAGGTCTGAGGACGAAACGCTTGTGGCTCCGTGTGTACACCCGATACGATCATTCCCTGAAAACGATAACGCCATAGCCCCGCCCAGCGTTTCCGCCAGGGGGGCGTCTTGCCGTCATTTGACGCCCTTATTCGGCTCGGGACGCCCTGAACTCGAGTCGAGGGCGTCCAAAAATATGAATAATTTGAGAGAAGATCGAGAGTTTTTATCGCTTGAAATAACGAAAAGGAAAAAGGACAAGGACATCCATCTGTTGGAGGGACAAAGGAGTCTGGTGGGATTCTTTTCGGAGTATTGAAGATTGTTTCCCCGACATCGGCGGTGCCTGCTAAAGGACAACACACGGACGCGATGAGCAGTGCTAGTGGAGCACGCGCGTGAACTGCGAGCGCCAGAGCCTCGCAGCGGCGAAACTGAGGCTCCGTGGTAAACTGTGGTAACATGAAGAGCCGTGTGGGAGCCGAAACAGCCGGCGCTTTAAGAGAGCCGAGCCATTTGATCCGGCTCACTAACTTTAAAAGACAGTATCTGTAAGGGACGGCTCAAGTCAAAATGTAAGTGTCTCCCCCCCCGCTCTAGGGGTGGACGCCCTCTCAGCTCTGATCTGGCGGAAACACTGGCCCCGCCTCTCCTGCTCACCCCCGCGTCATTGCTGATGCGTTTCGCCAACAACAATGGCGGATCACAGGGTTGCGTTCGTGCTCCAGACGCTACTGACCATGATACAGATTTTAGTGCAAAATGTACAGCTCCTCTACCACAACCATCAGCAACAATAATAATACTAATCGTCATCAGTCTTCTTTGCTGCTTTTGGTATATTTTGTGGCGGAAGTACAGCGCCACTTACAGGCCCGGCATATGTACTACAGCGTCTCCAGCGGGTCGAGCAGTCTCGTGTGGACGGACACGTTTCTTAAGCCAATTCCGTGTGGACGGAAGACTTTTTTGATATCGAATTTGGTTAGTTTTCGTCTCCGTGTGGACGGGGCCCAAGTCAATTTGGTGGTTTTCCTGATTAGTAGTCTTTAGGCACAAAAAGTGGTCCCAACATCTGAAGCTCTAAATGCCATTATGCTTTCCATCTGAATAATGGTGGCATATGGTCGATATTTTTGAGCGAATGTACCATTTCCTAACCAGGGTTAGGGCTAAAAGCAAGAGGAAAGTTGATGTGCATGGGATAGGAAAAAAAAGTAATGAAGGAGAAACCAATGCTCATTACTTTTTTAAAGATGGCCATATAAAAGCGTGCAAAACATAGCCTATGTGTAGAGTGTCAAAAAGCCTGTTAGCTGTAAAAATGTGGCAACAGCTGCACTTAACAGTCATCAGCCATCAATAACCAAACAGATTTCTGCTTCCCTACTGATGATGATTGCAGCAATTCTCCCCAGCTGTCTACACATGTTTACAACCATCCTTCGACTATGGGATCCTAAATTTGGTGCTTGTTTGGAGTCAAAGGCAGCCTCAAAAGTAATGAGGTAGATTTGTTTAATAGTGTAGTTCCATTGCTGTTCGCTCATTAAAACAAGGTAATTATGACAGAGGTAATACTGAGCTCAGATCAGGATATAGAGCATCTCACTCTATTGGTCCATGTAGGGCATTGATAAGGTTGATGTATCCTGGCTGAAAGTATCTGCTATGAAATAAACACATATGGCACTAATGTAGGATAGACACTTGCCAAAGCAGCAAAAGGCTTAAAGAGGCCACTATGCTTTATTGGGGTTTTCTCTTTCCTATAGAGTATATAGGGTTTTGTACATGTAAATGGTCTGCAAAGGCTAAAATCCCAAAGGTAACGCTAGAGGGAGCACAACATCACTATGTAACACTCACGCTTCTATTGGGTACTGCTACACCAAATACTATATGATATTCCGACATATCTCTAAGCAGTTGACCAATCTCAACAGATCCAGCCAGCTAACCAATCAGAGCTCTTGTTTTCAGATGAGTATGAGAAAAATAAAGCGCTTTTTAAATATGAATGCATGTTAACGTGTCACAGAAGAGGCACAAAATACAAAAAGGATCCTGAAAATGAGCATAATATGTCCTCTGTTCATTTTTGAACAAATCGCAAACCTTGGTCAACAAGTTGGTGGCTAAAAGAAAACTAACACACACTCCCACAAACACTCCCACCTCATCTAACCTTTTGGTATGACCTGAAAGTGGCAGAGGCATTTACTGAACCACACAAAAGGATTCTTGATGGAGTCACACTATTGACCCTGGGCTTTGAGTAGAACTGTATATGTGTGTGTGTGTAACATGTGTTACGTCCTTAAACAAATGTACTTCCATTTATCATTCTACTTCTTTGGTGTGTATGTCCTAATGTATATTGTATACTGTTTTCTAGCCCTTGAGGGGTCAGAGATGTCACTAATGGAAAACCTAGTCAGCTAATAGTTATGACTTACAACTCTGGCAGCATTAGTTTGGACCCTACAGAATGTATGGACAACGGTGTAAAAAACGGGGTTATGTAACATCTCTGCTTTAGAATGTAAGTTTAAGATAAACATCATAAGTGGATTCAAGTTCAATTTACAGGTAAAGTAATTATAAGAGAAAATGCTCTTGTAGTGCATGGCAGATGTTAAACTTAAACATTATCAGATATAAAACACAGTATAAATCATGCATTTTACAGCAAAAAAAATGTAAGACACAACTTCAAATTCACCCAAGAGTGTTTACCACAACGTACAGAAGTACTTTATTTTGTTGCGAAGGCAAAAATAATTAGGTATCAGGAATGGAAACCACAACTCTGCAATGTTTAGTGATGTAAACTTATTTTGCAACTCATATCTTCATCTCCAGATGGGTGCAGCCTCAGAGGAAATATTGCTAACAAGCTCAACTAATAGGCACATTGGAAGTCCTCGCTGCAGCATATTGAGCAGATAGCTTTTCACAGGATGAAAGCGTTAAACTTTGACTCGGGCCCAGGGTGTATTCATTTCCATAAGAAAGTGCAACACAGCAAAAAAGTGGAGTTTTAATACGGTACTAAAAAAAAGTTCTGATTAGAAAGCCAACGTGCCATTGTTACCGCGTGTGTGTACGTACAGTATATGTGAATATACAGAATGTGCATAACCAGAGTTCTCCTCTTCTCTGTTTGACCAGGGAAAAGGTACTGCCATCGGCTTCATTTACTGCTAAGCTGTGTGTGTGGGCCAAGTGGCAAACTCTGGGGAACAGCCGGGACGCCAATACGGAAGTGCCACACACTGCAGTTCATACATGGGCCGCTAGGGACTGGCTGCAGAAAGGAGCAATGTCCATAGACCCGTGTTAAATGTTAAAATGCCCAACTTTACAGCAGAAAAAAACATGTTTCTACCCATGGATGCAATAAATATTATTATCGATATAGTTAGATTCCACCTTCATGATTATGAATCTGTGAGTGAATTGTTTTCTAACACGACCATTTTATTTATATTAGGTCTTAACGTTTTTGCATAAATTAGGGCGTGGTCACTTTGATGGACACGTACATGCCTCACTGTCAGCTAACAGCAACTTGTTCACTCTGCTAGGCTACAACCATAGAGGCTACAACGTTAGTTAGTCATAGTACTGTACTTGACCCTTTAGCTTTAGCCATGTTCGTGGTGATTGTGCCTTTTAGGGAATATTGTTACAAATACCAGACAATTAAAATGTCGTGCTGTGTGCTTGAATGTACTAACAGAACTTCCAAGAAGTCTAAAATGATAATATTATACATGTTAACCCCGTTCGCAGATGTTTGTGTGCTTGGTAGCTTAGCTTGTTACTTATTAGCCAGCTAAGGACGTAACCCTTTATGCATACATATACATTTTAGTTTATGATTCAGCCTTGGGTAAGACTTTTATAGTCTATGGCTATGACGCCCATAATGCTAAACGGGAGCAAATGTTAATAGGGGACCCAATTATCCCAGTGGTGGCCGCCGGAGCTAACGGAGCCGCAGGGGGCTAGCTCCAGCCGGCGTCCCGGAGCTAGCCCACTAGTCCGTCTTTTCTCAATGTGTGAATGACAAGCATTAAGAATAACAAAATATAGCTAATTCTCTTGCAGATTGTCTCATTTGATTATGAATGTAACGTTTATATAGGGGAACTACACTGTTAGCAGTAACTTGTTATGCATGTATTTCATGTTAGCTTAGCTTCTTAGCCTGAGCTAGCTCTGTTTACTTCCAGTTCGGAGGCAGCAGGTCCCGCCTCGGCTCCGCCTCTTTGCCCTTATTTGGAGCAGGCGGGATTAGACTCTGACGTCACAGTCGAGCCGTTAGTGGCCGACTCCGCCTACTAAGGGCTTCTCGGCAACTCTGCAGAATCCTATGGGTGACGTCACGGACACTACGTCCATTTATATATACAGTCTATGGTGTGGTCGTGTGTCTGTATATTTCCAGTGCGCTACATGGAGGCGCCCGCTGTGAGTGTGTCAAGGAACCTGTCAGACTTGAAGGAGGATTATTATTATCCCCTCCTGTATGCTCTATTTCCACCAGCTTCAAACTATACTTTACCATAACAGGAGTGTGCGTGAGAGAGTGAGCAAGCAAGACGAGACGGTAAGAAGGAAGAGTAACATATATATCAAAAGGTGCATGTGAAACCAACAATAGACATGTGCAAAAATCAAATAAAAAATTGTGCTAATACATTTCCTGTATTGACATTAGTGTTACGTGCTCCCCTCTTTTTTGTCTTCTCTGTCTCTCTGCTGTGCAGGTACACCTGGGTTGCGTTCCAATAGTCCATTTAGCTTAGGAACCTTCCTAACGGAGTGAAATGACCCGGAAGTACGTCACTGGCAGCCATGATAAGTGCCGTTCCAATTCTCTAAATTAAAGGAAAGGAGGTTTCAAACTTCCTTTATAACCTCCTTTAGCTTAGGAACCACTGGACCTCCCTTACCGAAAGGAGAGGAGAAAATGCTGCCCCACAATGCATTGCAGCCGCAGCATTTGCCGTCACTCAACAGTCGGCCGTTCACGGAAACAAACGATTATGACCGAGCAATTATATAATGAAAGTTACGGTGCTTATTAAGCATTTTAAAACGTATGTGGTAAGTTGCCAAAGTGCTTTGTTTTGAACGTTCATCAGTATTATAATCAAAAAGAGAAATATGAACGTTAGTTTTTACTGAAATTATCAAATAAAGTCAGCATTTCACAGCCTTTACTGAGCTGTGTGGGGTTTGTTCAACTTTTAAAAGATGTTTGAATGGTGATGTACACAGTGATAAATGTTAAGGACAGTGGCGGCCGGCCCAAAGGGGCGCCGCCCCACCTCTTCCCACATACAAAAAAATATATTAAAAAAAAAATAAAATAAAAAAATATATATTTAAAAAAAATACATTTTATATTTGTATTTTTAATTAACAAGGTAAATATCATACAATTGGTATCAGTAAAATGTATAATCTACAATAAAATCTCGTTTAAAATTGTGTTACGATGTCTAAAGTACTGATAAGTCACATGTTTCCTGCCTGGCCTTGCCCATGGCATTCGTTTATCATTACCGGGCGGAGCCCCCGAGACAAACAGCAGCAACCAGCACGTTAAAAAAGTCTCAATAGTAAACTGTGCCGCCGAAACATGATTTCAGCCAATCAGCGCCGTCAAATATTTTGGTCACGAGGGCGCTGACGTTGGCGCCCACGTTGCTTACGTGCCTTGACGTGAGTTGTTTTTTAGACCAAGGTGACGCAGTATGAGAATATATGAGAACTATGAGAATGGCATCGTGTGCAGGTGGAGTCGACGGACCACGGCCCGCACCCAATTCAGTGCAAGAGCTACTCTCCAATCCTTTTGAAAGGCGAAGTTTGGGAGATAAAATCATACTTAAAGACCTTGGACCGGACCAACCCGATTTGTGCATATCACAGAATGCTCGTGAGAAAAGAAAATCATATACGCGAAGTTTCACATGTAGCTGGTACAGCAGAAAGGCTTGGCTAGCTGGATGCAACAAGGTAAATGCTGTCTTCTGTTTTCCATGCTTGCTATTCAAACAGCCGGGGACAGATACGTCGTGCCCGTGGACTGTGAAGGGGGTAAATGACATGAAACATTTGTCCGAAAGAATTAAAAAGCATGAGCGCACGAAGGCACACATGACATGTACCATTAAGCTAGCCATGCTAGGCAAAGCTAACATGGCTTTGATCAAGGGTACAAGATCTCAGTTATGAAGCACAACGAAGAAGTAGACAAGAACAGGCACGTCTTGTCGAAGATTATTGATTGTGTGAAATTTTGTGGGGGCTTTGAACTGGCTTTGCGTGGCCATGATGAGACCGACACGTCCGACAACCCCGGCGTTTTTCGGGGTTTAGTTAACCTGCTGGCCTCGTTAGATAGCGTCTTGGAGGAGCACCTTAAAGCGGCTACCGTTTTCAAAGGCACCTCAAAGACGGTGCAAAATGAACTGTTGGACTGCATATTAGCAGTTACTAAAAATTACATTATGGAGGAGGTAAAAAATGCCAGTTATTTAGCTATTCAGGCGGATGAGACCACTGATATTTCCACCCACTGCCAGTTAGTCCTTGTGCTACGCTACATCGATCCCCATAACAACGTCCAGGAGCGTTTTTTTGAGTTCATCCCTCTTCAAAATGCGAATGCTGACATAGTTGCCACCGCGCTGATGGAGAGGCTGGGCACTATACTCCCCGATGGACAACAGGGCAAACTAATCGCCCAAGCCTATGACGGTGCAGCGGTGATGAGGGGAGCTAAAGGTGGAGTTCAGCGGAAAGTGAAGGATGTTTACAGTAGTGCGCACTACATCCACTGCTATGCGCATCAGCTGAACCTCATTATGCAGCAGGCAACATCCCACATCCCCAAAATAAGTGCATTTTTTTCAGACCTTGGTGGATTTGCTGCATTTTTCTCCAGGTCTTTTAAGAGAACTGCGATCCTGGATCAAGTGGTGGCACACAGACTTCCTGGCACTTCCACAACACGATGGAACTTTCACAGTCGTGCTGTTAACACTGTGTATGAGCAGAAGGAGAACATCCTGAAGTGTTTCAAGACAATCAGAGACTCAGGTGACTTTGATCCCATAACAGTGAGAGAAGCTGGGGGCTTTGTGAGAATGATGGAAGATGACGTTTTTGGCTTTTTCCTGACATTGTTCCACAAGATAATGCCACATGTAGACATGCTGTTTAGCCAACTGCAGAAGAGGAACATCGACTCTGTCTACATCAAAGGACTCATCAAGAGGTTCACCAGCAGCATACAGACAATCAGGTAAATCATTATTTACAATGGCTGAGATGTGCTTATTATAGGAAATCTATTAAACCTAAATGTGATTTAGCTGAACACAATAGACCAACTCATACATACTTGTTTAAATATCTTAAACAGGCTAACTGGAAATGTATATATTATATAACGTTTATAAGGTGTATCTCTGACTACTATTTCAAATAGTCAAACCTAATTTGTCAATTCTTCCCACAATGAGTAATTGTACATGGTTACTTGTGGTTTGGATCAGGGACTCCATTCCTCCTGATGGATCTGTACAACAGCCGCCCACAACAAAACGGAGGGGACTTGGACATGAAGAGCAACAGCGGTTGGCTAGAGAGGTAAGCAGTAATAGGAAGGTGTTCTATGACCAAAAGCTCCTTTAATAATATAGGTAATTTCATATCACAATAATGATACATTTCACAATAAAGCCCATTTTCTGTAAATTCAATAAATAGGTAGGCTAGTTAAAATATCCACATAAAAGGCCTATTGCTTATTACATTCTGAATTGTATACACTTAACAAGGCCTAAACTGCAAAAAGTGTCCCACAGTCTCTACATTTCAAAGGGGATCATCAAGACAGATCAGAAAAGGTTTAGGCCTCCAGAAGCAACCACAGGGGACAGAAAGGGCCCAACAATAAATGAATGAAGTGTAAACAGTCATTAAATGTATATATTGTAGTGACTTAATTTTAAACAGTAATATTGTTCTGTTGATGCTCAGATAGATGTCCTGTTATTCTGATAGGTTCCATTCACAAGAAAGCTCTTTGTTTGTTACACATCGTATAGGGAACACTAATGACATTATGACTGATAGATGTGAAAAGGTGATTCTGTTATTTATTATGTCTTGATTTTTTCATTGTGCATTATTTCATAGGTATGTGATACCATACTGAGTCACGCAAAGGAGAGATTCTCCTTCACCAAACACCTGATCAGCGCCACCCTCCTGCAAGGAGAACTGTTCGAGCAACACAGCCAAACATTCCCTGAAGCAGCGCTGAAAACAACTGTGGAGGCCTACCCTCTACTGGACAAGGCAAAGCTCAAGACGGAACTGTCCCTCGTCTATGACACTGACCAGTTCAGGGCTTGCAGTGGTGCTGTTAATCTGATCCAGTTCTTTGTTGACAACAATCTGCAGGAGACATTCACAGAGACTGTCAGTCTTCTGAAGGTTCTTGTAACCACACCCATGGCTACGGCTGAGGCAGAGAGGTGCTTTTCCACTCTGAAAAGGATCAAGACTTTCTTGAGGAACAGCATGACACAGGATCACCTGAATGCTCTGGCTATGCTGTCAATTGAGAAAAAACTAATTAGCAGCATTCCTGACTTCAACACCAGAGTCATTGAGAGGTTTGCCACTCAGAAGGAGAGAAGGGCAAAATTCCTCTACAAATAAAGACACACACATACACACACACACACACACACACACACACATACACACACGGCCAACCCTTAAAAAATAAAATGCGTTTTATTAGAGAGACAATTAAACGGCCGCAGAATGTTGTTTATTTTACCTTTTATTTAACCAGGATAGGTCTCATAGAGATTAAAACTCTCTTTTTCAAGAGAGTCCTGTATTGTGAAGTTACTTTTGGATACCAAAGATGTTTTCAATGTTGTTCAACCACAAAGTCCAGGAACATGAGGACAGTTTGGAAACCTGTTGCGTTCGACTCATTTACCCCAGAGGAACAGTTGTTTATTGTTTCCTTTTGTTTTTGTTATTCAAAGCAGTAAAAAAGGTGCTATAGGCCAATAAGCTGGATATCACTTTATGTATGTAGAGAGGAGGTTTCCCATGGTTGTGTTAGAAGTTTATTAATAAGTGGGCATTTATCACAGAAGTGATTGTTCTGTCTCCACGTTTGTTGCATTGTCTGTGATGTATTTTCCAACGGTTATAGCTCCTCTTGTCCTGTCCCAGCAACACTACACGGTTTGCAGCTCCACCACATTTTTGGTTTATCTTCGGTGTCGCTTTAAATCTGCTTCCCATTGGACTAAAACCTCCACGAAATCTGAAGACAGATACTTGAAGTTATTTAAACCTTTTGCAAACTTATTTATGTTCTTTCTTGCTCTAGTCTTGCCAGTTACATTGTACATAACAGTTTTAAGAAAGAAAAAAACAAAGACCAGTTCTGAGAATACAAATTCCTGGTAAAGTGTAGATGTTCAGGTTGATAAATAATATTTTCCACACTGAAGATTATGGAGGTATTGATCAGTCTTCTCATATTTGTAAGCCTCAATGTGTCTTCTCCCCCCCCCCCCCCCAACATCACCAGAAGTCATAATTTCTGAAGAAAAAAAATTCCCCCCGTGGAGGGGAGCCCTACCAGAAAAATAGGCCACCAGCCGCCACTGGTTAAGGACTTACGTTTATAATAAATACATCTGTATTGATTTTAAGATCTTTTCATAGTTCATACAATCATACGTATTGGGATCATTTGTATTAATGTGGACCGGAGGGAGAGGGTGACGAGCATAAGTTTCACTTTCCTTTTTTATTTCAATTCTAACTTTGGTCATGAAGAATATGTTTCTCTGTTGTCCACATTCATAAAGCATAAAACAACAGCATCAGAGCACGGTGCAGAGTCTCTAGATGAGTTTACAGTAGTCCCTCGTTCTTATTAAACATCCATGTTGTAGTCCGCTGTATAGAAAACTGTAGTTTCCATAGTTTCCCCACAGCAGCAGACGCACATTCATGACGTCCGCTGGCGCATCATAAACACGTCGGATAGTCAAAGTGCATTCGGATTCTCTAAAGTACCGCAGTCTCTTCTCCTAAGTCCTTTTGAATTCTCCTATCCACTATCCCTTAACCCTGTGACGTTTCACTCAGAGGTCAAGGGATAGACGATAGGGTTAGACATTAGGAGCTGATTTTTGGATTATCGGAACGCAACCCTGGTCTGCCCCTGGCTCCGCCTCCCCCAGGTGTTCCTAATTCCATTCAGCTGGGTACTTAAAAGGAGAAGCTGGAGGAGAAGAGGTCTCTCCCCCGATCCTGACGCCGAGAGACACACTCTCCTTGGAAAAGACCTTCTTGTGCATTTTTGAGCTGTTGCGTGTTTTGATAGATGTGCTGATGTTTTTCCTGGAGGACCTGGTAGTCCAGTTTTTTCGCGGCTTCATTTTGTTTTCATTAGGGCTGTTAGATTGATTTCTGGTAGGGGGGGGGGGGTGCTCTGGGTCCTACGGCCCGTGTTGTGGTTGGCTCGGGTTCCCTCTTTTGTTTTGTTTATTTTGGCCAGTCTTCCAGACCTTTCTTTTTGTGTGCCGTTTTCGGCTGTTTAAGAATAAACACACAGTATCTAATTACCTGTTTTTGCGTGTATTATTTTATGTTGCGGGTCTCCCCACGAGCCACTACCGCAGAGTAGAGGATGGGCCATAACAAGAGACATGGAAAGACAAAGATGGATTTGTTCTAACAAGAACACCTTTGGTTTGTTAGAAACATAAGGTGCATTCACACCACAGTACTTTTGCCACAAAGGTTCATGAGAACTTAGTTCATGAGAACTCTTTAGTTCAGATCGCGTTCACACTGGAATAAGTTCCTGGGGAAGGATTAGGCAAATGAAGCCGCTGACGTCACTTCTTCTTCTTCTGCTTTGGGTTTACTGGCAGGCCGCAAACAACTTCACGGCGTATACTGCCACCCGAAGTCCCCGGCCGGAAGTCAGAAGTGCTGTGCTCCACATGTACCAGCCATTGTTAACCAATCAGAAGTTGCCCATTATAGAAGGTGATAGACAGATTGATCCAATCACCTGCCAAGTATATTTACTTCCAATGGAGCTTTCCTAGATGGTGTGGTAAAACAAACCATCTGAGTCAGGTTAGTAATGCTCCATCACATGTTTTACATCTATTACAGGGTGAATCTTAAACTGAAGCTTGACTTTAAAGCAACCCAACGGAAGTTTCATGTAAGTTTAGTTATTGCACTCGTAGTTCAGTTCAGTTTAAGATTCGTGGCTGCGGGGGTGCTAGAGAGGGGAGCACGTTGATACGACCTTCCTAGCCGGAGATATGGCCGCATTTTACAATAAACTTCCGTTGGGTCGCTTAAAAACAAATATTGCGAATCGCAATCGCAATATTTGTCAGAAAATTCGCAATTAGATTTTTGCTCAAAATCGTGCAGCCCTATAGGGTAGTTCAGACTAGATGCAGTGCCAGGTTCAGTGAATTACTTTACAGGCGAGAAAGCAGGCAATGTATATTGTAATCAATTCAGAATCAAAAAGTCATGTGATCGTCCACATATCAACTGTTTAAAGGGAACATGGTCAATACAGATTGGTGGCCAATCGATTGAAGCACATTTAATGATGAGAAGATCAAAAAGTGGCAGTAAACTTTAACAAAGCAAACAGGAAATACATTGACAGCACACAACATTAAATAGTCAGCACTATGAAATGGATAGTTTGTGTGTCATGTCATTTTCTGTTAAGCGATTTTTCGGTCTTGTTGTCATTCCATGTTCTTCTTTACTCAATACAAGAAAACAACAATCTCTATTCTAATGCTTCCAATTAATCTTGTCAAATTTTGAACAAGTTCTTGCCAGCAAGTATGTTAATGCAAAGGTGTAAGATACTGTAACATAGTTATAAGCCTGGCTCAGTTTCACTTTACCCATCTTGGTTTAGTTCAGCTGAGCAGTTTGAGAAAACTAAAGCTCAGGCATTGAGAACACTTGGAGCAGTCAAACAGAGTAAATCCACAGCATTATGAGGCTACTGGTGCGGTCTGCAAACACACCGAGCCTGAGGATAGAGACATAATTCCTCCATTTACATATACAGTACACGTGCACCTGAATATACAGTATGCATACATATCTCTCCGTATTACACACATACACATAGTGGTCTGTCTCCAAACATCCTAAGCCCAACGACAAACACAGCTTGTGCCACCCGTACGACAGCCTGCCAGTCTCCTACTCCCTATGCAAACCCACTAATGAGACAAACATAAATAGCCAGGCTTCTGAGTCCAAGACTGTCCAGAGCCTGTTTTAGATATTGTAACTACGCAAGGAATAAAAAGAAAAAGTGGTTACCTGTTACAAATACCTGTATCTGGCTTGATGATTGTCTCACTTTTAAACGTCATGTCAATAACCTGCTTAAAAAGCTGAGGGTTAGGCTAGGTTTCTTCTACAGGAACAAGTCCTGTTTCTCGCTTGAGGCCAGGAAAAGGCTAGTCACTGTGACCTTTCTACCTGTGCTGGACTATGGTGATTTGATGTATATGAATGCACCTGCCCATTGCCCGGTCAAGTTAGATGCTGCGTATCACAGTGCACTGAGATTTGTGACAAACTGTAAAGCATTAACCCATCACTGTACCCTGTATGCAAGGGCTGGTTTGCTTTCACTAACTGTACGGAGGCTCAGTCACTGGTACATTTTTATATACAAAGCCATGTTAGGGAAACTTCCATCCTACATCTGCTCCCTGATCTCACGGCAAATTGTAAGTGGCTACTGCCTGAGATCGCATGCTGTGGTTTTATTAAATGTGCCAACTGCTAGGACTGTCTTAGGGAAGATGGCATTTAGATGCGCAGCTCCTCTGTCTTGGAATAGTCTGCAAATGAAATGGAAACTGAGAAATCTGGTGCCACTAAATGTTTTTAAAGCTCGGTTGGATGCTACTCAATCGGAAGCTGTTGGTACCTGCACATGTGGATAGTTATGTAAATTGTAAACCCTGTAATGATGCTGTATGATGTCCTTTTTGTTGTTCTGTTTATGTTTTTATGTTTCATGTGGAACCTACTTGAGCAGGTCTCCCTTAAAAAAGAGATCAATGATCTCAATGGGATACACCTGGATAAATAAAGGTTTGAAATGAAATGAAAGACCTCTGTGTGTGTGTGTGTGTGTGTGTGTGTGTGTGTGGCCTATAAAATCCACAAAATAATTGGAGGATATTGGTGTTATGTGCACATTTTCACACTCAAACACACACACATATACAGTGTACATGCACACAAAATCATCTTCCATCCATTTAATCTCCAGCATGCTTTGACTCTCCACAGCCATATTATTATTCTTTCTCTCTCTCTTTTTCTAATTCAAATCGCTTCCGTAGCATGACAGAAATACAAGATTTGGGTAGTATACAAAACTGTCCAGCTGGTCAGAAAGTGGGTGGGCCTCAACACACACTCCACACGGGGCATCATCTTCCTCCCATGTGGAGAGGGGGGGCTGGGAGTCCCCAATGTCGAGTGGACCTACATAGCCACCAGGCTAGCCCACCTGATCCACATGCTTAATAATGATGATGTCACCATAAGAGAAATGGCCAGGGCCTCACTCGTGCTGGATCTACAAAGAAGGAAGATCCCCCTGGCCAGTGCAGACCAGAACAACTTCCTCGGCTTCAGGAGGAAAGACTCTGGGAAACTGGACTCTCAGGCCAGGGGCTTCGGGGTCTGACTGGCCAGATCTCAATGACCTCTGCAATCGGACTGGAGTCCAGCTGAAATGGACAAGACTCAACACACTGACTGAAGTAGGTCTGAAGTCTGAAGTCAGAAGGACTGAAGTCTCTGATGAACTGATCACAGACCCCAGTGTGGTTGTGAAGGCCGACATCACAACACCTCAGGAAGAGACTGTGGAACTGCACAGAGACTCTGCAAGGAGGGTTCTGCTCAGCATGAAGCAGTCTGAGATCAGGCAGCACTGGTGTGGACTCAGATTACAGGGAAAGCTAGCCTGTTTGGGGTTTGCTGACCACTCAGTCTCACACTCAGTGTTTAAGAACGCCGCTGTTGGTGAGGATGTTCTGACATTTACCATCAAAGCAAGACTGCAGGTATTACCCACTAAGTACAATCTGTCCACCTGGTACCCTCGCATTCACACTCCATTCTGTTTAAACCATCAGGATTCACAACAACACCTAGAATCCATTGCACACATAACAAATGGATGTAATGCATACAAACGCCTGTACATAGCCCGTCATGACCGTATTGTGGACATTGTGTCTGATGCGGTACAAAACATCTTACCATCTAGTGCAGCAATGTACAAGCACACTAGAGTGCTACCAGAATGGTTTGGTTTTACCAATGATGTCTTTGCTAACATCCCAAATACACCTGATGTTGTTTTTGTTGACACCAACCACAGGGAGGTGCTAATATTAGAAGTAGGATGTGCCTTTGACCTGTACATGGACCAGACTTTCCAGGACAAGTATATCAAATACCAACCACTGCTTGATGTGATAACCAGCTTTGGGTACAAGTGTAGATATAGCATACTCATATTCGGAAGTCTTGGCATGTATATAATGCACCATGATTGGTCTGAGATATGCTGGAATGTCAAAGAGAAAAGCCAAACAAATTGCCAAATATTGCTCTGTTTCAGCTATTATTGGCAGCTTAGCCGTGTGGAGAAGGAGATGTATGGAGTCAGATTTGGGTCAATATTCTAGTGCGCAAAACAAGCTACTCACGAGCGGAAAATGTGCTTTTACACGCGCATGAAATGACCCTCGCGCGCAGATTAAACCCCCGCGAGCGGCTATGCGCTCGCTCGCGAGCGGCTATGCGCTCGCTCGCGAGAGGCTATGCGCTCGCTCGCGAGAGGCTATGCGCTCGCTCGCGAGAGGCTATGCGCTCGCTCGCGAGAGGCTATGCGCTCGCTCGCGAGAGGCTATGCGCTCGCTCGCGAGAGAGACAGCCCTCTTGCTCCCTCGCGGGAGTGTCAGCCTCACTCGCTCGCGGAGTCTGTCTACGCTCGCGTGAAAAGTTTCTGGCACTTTGGGGCGGAGCCACTGGACTTTGATTGACAGCTGCCAGGAAGTCCGGAGTTGCCAGGTTTGATAAATGCCTGAACTACCAAGAGCCGAGGAGTGACAGCTGCAAGATCAGTTGGACGCGATTGAATGGTAAATGTGTCCATAAAAAACTATTATATTCGTAAAGTGTACAGCTAATATATATATATATATAAATTAATTTTATATAAAACAATATATTTTTGAGTGGGCTGTATATGTCGAAAACTGCTAGCTACTGTCTGCTGCACCTCCCTTACGAAATGAACTATAAATTAACTATAGTATTACTATAGTATATTATAAGAGTTGTATAGTGTCCTATAGTCAGTTTGTAGTGTTCTGTAGTATTTTTCACCAGCTATTGTATTACTATAGTTTTTTCTGTAGTGCCATTTTATTAGCTATAGTAGCCCTATAATATTTCAATAGTAATACTCTGTATCTAGATCTTTGTAGTATTCCTATATTATTTTGAATAGTATAACTATAGTATAATATATAGTGTTTATGTAGTTGTTTTAAACACACTATAGAACACTCCTAATAGCATAATATTGTCATAGTGAATGCATATTATTACTATAGTGTTTGTAAAAGTATTACTATAGTGTTTTTGTTGGTGTTTCCGTATTAAGACTATATTATTTTAAATAGTACTACTATAGTATAATATATAGTAATAGTATGATGTTGTCATAATGAATGCATATTATTACTATAGTGTTTGTAAAAGTATTGCACTCCTAGAATTAATGTCATTTATTTATATCAAATGAATTGAGATATATATATAGCCTATATATATATATTAGCTGATAGTTTTTTATGGACAACTTTACCATTCAATCTCGTCCAACTGATCTTGCAGCTGTCACTCCTCGGCTCTTGGTAGTTCAGGCATTTATCAAACCTGGCAACTCCGGGCTTCATGGCAGCTGTCAATCAAAGTCCAGTGGCTCCGCCCCAAGGTGTCAGAAACTTTTCACGCGCGCGTAGACAGACTCCGCGAGCGAGTGAGGCTGACACTCCCGCGAGGGAGCAAGAGGGCTGTCTCTCTCACGAGCGAGCGCATAGCCGCCCGCGGGGGTTTAATCTGCGCGCGAGAGTCATTTTATGCGCGTGTAAAAGCACATTTTCCGCTCGTGAGTAGCTTGTTTTACGTGCTAGAATATTGACCCAAATCTGACTCCATGGAGATGCTATGTGTTCCCCTAAGTGTTCTGTGCTGCTTAGCCCCGATATATTTGATTCCCTGTCTTATGTAATATAATTTGTGGAACCAAATAAAGGTATTCAAATGTGTGTGGGTGGTTCTATAAAATCCACGAGAAGAATTGATGGATAGTTGGTGTTATGTTGCACATTTTCCACACACACCACAACACACAAACACACCACACACACACACACCACACAACACACACACACACCAGAACACACGACACACAACACACACACACACACACACACACACACACACACACACACACACACACACACACACACACACACACACACACACACACACACACACACACACACACACACACACACACACACACACACACACACACACACACACACACACACACACACACACACACACACACAGTGTACATGCACACAAAATCATCTTCCATCCATTTCATCTCCAGCATGCTTTGACTCTCCACAGCCATATTATTATTCTTTCTCTCTCTTTTTTTTCTAATTCGCTTCCGTAGAATGACAGAAATACAAGATTTGGGTCGTATTATGTGAATATGTTGTGAATATAACGGTGGAGGCCATTTGTCTCTGAACCTCTTCAGTCCTTTCTCTTTCTCTGCTTGCTTTTATTCTTCTTTCACTTAGATTGTGTTTTTCTGGCATCAAAACAAGTGATACTGATGGAGGCTAGTAGCAAAGAAGTCATTTTACAAACTTGAGGCTAATATCAAAGAAAATAAATCAATATTCTTTAGCAATGAGTCCATAGAAAAGCTTCTCTTTTTGTTTTTCCTTCTCATACCTCTATACCCACCTCAGTTTTCTTCTTCACCCCCCCCCCCTTTTTCCAAACTGGACTAACATTTTTTAATTTCAACAAGTCTTCCGAACTCGAGGGAAAACGAGTCATTTGTCATTTTCCTCCAAACAAAAAGCCCCATCGACATTATATATCAATGTCTTCCAAACCAGAAGCACACGTGATTAGTTTTACACTGGTTCAGGTTTTCCCAGGTTTAAGCAAAGGAGTTAATTAAGGTGAGGGAAAGATCATGGTTTGGGTTTAAACAAGACAAAGGTTCTGTGAGGCTTTCATTGGCCCAGTGGAGCTTACAATGCTAACGTTACAATGAAACCAGCAAGCTGATATAGATTGCTTTATTGTTTATCTTGTAAACCATGTACATAATGTGCCAAATACTTTTGGATTATTGTCAATAATATAAAACAGTACAGCTGAAGCTAATCCGTCATTATTAGTTATATGATATTTTTGAGTTGATGATAGCCAAACCGGAAAAACTGTTTTCACCAAAGGAGATCAAAGTTATTAAAATCATTCATCTGGAGACCATGAATATCAAGTTATATCATAAATAAGGAATAAATCAAGAGAAAATGTAAATATTGCCATCACTGCTACCCGCTAGAATGGCTTAGAAATACATGGAAAAAAGTTCTAATGGATTTTGGACCAGTTGAAGGCAATGCAACAAGAGTCAACCCATCATTGACAGATGATATGCAACAATGTTTTTATTTTCTTTACTGAAAAAGCTCGATTTTCCTGACACTTGGTTTGAAGGGGACCATGGGCCTAATGTGAACTATGGCCTATACGAAGTGAATCACATGCTTTGTTGGGTTCCTACCTGTCTCTATAAGTGGTTAAGTTCCCCTGCCTTTGCTTCTGCGAGTCATCATTCAAATGAACCAGGGTCTTCCATGAGGATTTTGTTTTGGACAATTTCACAAGCAACCAATACTTTTGCTTTTCTGGTAACGACCGCAACAAATGTATTCTGTTTCTTTTTCTCTTATCTTATATTTTGCCTTTTGTACTACTGTCTTACAACCTCTTCTTATATATCTTTCTTTCCTTTTCTCACTCTCACTGCACTCTTTCCCTTGCTCTCACACTCACCTTTTTTGTCTCTTCAGATGTTTTTTTAATTTGTTTCCCTCTTTTAATATTGCTTCTCTTTACTGATTTTTCTCCTATTTCGCCTTCCCCCCTCTATTTCCAAGTCTATAGTTTTGTGTACAACTTTGGGAAAGAATCTAATAAATGTATGTGTGTGTGTGTGTGTGTGTGTGTGTGTGTGTGTGTGTGTGTGTGTTTCAAATGTGTCTAAAGAATTTTCATTGGGTAATCAATGTTTATTTAGGCTGCATGCATGATAATTAGAATACAGATGTTGTGTGATGATGCTGTAAACCTGTCAATGGAAGAAGACGGAAATAGAATCATGGGGGAAAGCATGAAAAGAAAGAAAAAAAGAAAGAAGCAAACCATTTACTTGTTTCAGAAAGCCCAAACTTCAGATTTAGCCAAACAGAAAAAAGCCCATTGCTCGAGTCAGTGGCTTCCAACAACTCTATCCGCTTTTGGTAGCTTATGGCAGACACTAAATATAAACTCAACCGACATGCACATATGCACACGGTTTATTCCAAACCTGCTGTGAGATTTTCTTTAGTTCAATTTTCCAACAGTACTCTGGAATTAACAAAAAAATGAACCTGTACGTACACTAAAAGAAAAGCCAATAAATAAGCGTTTCCCTTTCTTTGAGGGGGGTTAATATACAGTAGGTTGTTGTGCATGTAAATAGACTCCGAAGGCTAAAATCACAAAGTTCCCTCCAAAGGGACTTTCTCTCCCACACACACTCCCCCTGCCTGAAACGCCTCCATTGGACTCCTTTGTTTACTTCAGTAACATAATTATATCCCTATGTAACACTCAAGCTCCTTTTGGCTAGGGCTCCTACACATTGTACGTGATAGGCTGAGGGGTGGGACATCTATGAACTGACCAATCACAACAGAGCCGTCCAGCTAACCAATCAGAGTGAGCTGGGCTCTGGTTTCAGACAGAGGGTAAAAAGAGGTAGTATGAGAAAAATATAGAGCTTTTTGAACATTAAAGCATGTAAATACTTCTATAGAGGCACAAAATATATGACCCTGAAATTAGATAAATGGGGCCCCTCTAAAGGCTGAGTATATGATTGAGTAGGGCTAGGTATCAGTACATTAAAAAAATATTGGTAACTTTTTTTAATGTAATGTTACGTCACCTTGATTAGCCCACTGCTTCAGCTGATAAAACGCATACAGTCTGTGAAGTTAAGTTTTGTGTGTGTTTTAAATAAAACAAATTTTTACTTCAACACTTGTATTCGTATATTTGTAGAAATATGTTAATGGTAGGGAGAGGTGGTGGCCTGTTATTCAACTGTATTCCCATAATGGGTTACAATGAGTTAGAAAAAAAGAAAGGCAAATTAAATACTCTGTTGGTATTCTTTCAAAAAGGTACTATTTCCTTAACACTGGTATTATCATTTCTATACGGTACAAAGCTACAAACATATGACCCACAGAGGGTAACTGTTGCACTGCAGGGATGGCAGTCACATGGCCCGTGTGACTCCATCTGCTCCCAACACTCATTTTGCAGGACATGCTTCAATTAGCCATTAACCCTAACCCTAGCCATAAACAGAACACCTAGATTTGACACATGATGTCCTGCAAAGGTCTTCTCCATCTAAGAACTAGAGGAGCACTTCCCTCAGAGAGCCGGTCCATCGTGTGCAGCTGAGACTTAACTCGAGGCTTCCACACCTTTCCTGCCTGCTAAATGTCAGCCGGGCAAATGAAAGGGGATGAAAGGGTTTGTGAGGGCTCTGTGGAAGCGCTCAGGTTAGCTAGAATCTGTGTTTCCTTTTTACCGACACACCTTGTGCTTTTCTGACGGATCTTTGTAGGATCTTGCCATTTTTTTTGGCTAGTTTAACTTTATGTTATACAGAAAAAGTGCATGCAATAAAACCCAATAAATAGCTTGGTAACAACCCACCATGTTAATGTCACACAGTGCTATTTTTACAAGGTATGTTTCTGCAGATGTGAATGACAGGAGTCAGACAGCCAATGCCATTCATTTTGCAAAAGTTATCGATCAGTTACGTCCATTTTCAGTGTTGTAGTGTGCTAAGTGGGTGAACTTTCCCAAATCATTTGGACAATAATAGCGTATGCACTGTGCCTGCATTTGTCTGAGGGTGTTTCTTTATGTGTGTCACAAAGCTGAGTCTGTCTAAGTTCCAAGTCCATAGTTCTGTGTGCAACTTTGGGAATATGTGAAAGAATCTAATAAATGTTGGTGTGTGTGTGTGTGTGTTGTACCCTCTTCTCCAGTTGTGCCATCTGCTCCTTGTAGAAAGCATCCAACGCTTTCAGCTGAGCATCTTTCTTCTGTAGCTGCTGAGCCTGAAAAATAAACACACACACACACACACACACACAGACGGGATTAAACTATCTGTAATACTACGTATTCTCCCTATAAGGTAGAATACCAGTCAAGTGTGCATAAGAAGTAATGAACTTTTTTTTCTCAAATCTTAGTAATTACATTCACTTAGTAATAGTAACATGATACAACAGTGTGGGATACATACTGTGGGTCTGAGGAGGGCAACACAAAGTGTGTGTGAGTAGGAGGGAGGGAGGGGCCTCTGATTCTAACATTTGTTTACCTTTTGGTATTCACAATTTAAAGTTTTCTTTACACAATATTGTTTATAGCACTAAAACGGGATTCTCCAAGATCATGTAATAGGTCACACACACACACACACACACACACACACACACACACAAAACAACTACAGATTGGGTTGGAGGATTTGTACACTGTGGAGCAAGCATGTGGAACAACAAAGTTTCTTGAAAAAAAAATACGGTTGCCTTTTATTGATAATAATGTCCTTTATGTATGTTTTTATATACGACACTGGATCCATAGACAAATAGAGACAAACAGTAAGGAAAGATGCATGCAGGACACATAGAAATAGAAGAAAGAATAAGAAGGAATGATGGATGGATAAGGAAAGGTAAACATATATGTATCATTTCAATGGACTGACAGAAGGGATAATAAAACCAGATGCCACCTTGAAGATAGGGAGATGTGGAAAGAAATGAATAGAAAAGTATCAATACATCTTTATACCAAGAACTGAAAGGCTCATTGACAATCATCAGCAAAGACATTTTGCAAATGGCCAAGTGGGAAAGTAAGACACTGTGATGGTTAGAAAGCAGCAGGATGGAAAGATGGATGGTATGGATAAAAAAGCAGGAGGTTAAAGCGAGCTTACCATCATATCTATCTCATCTGGAGACTTGAAGTTGGGAAATAGAAAGGGAAAGAGAAAGGGTAGAAAAGGTAAACACACAAGCAGGTTAAGAAAAGAAAGCCCACAGAGGGGGAAGAGAGAAGCACAAATGGTAAGAAACACAGAGCAGCTTGGCGTAGGCCTGTTAAATGGTTATTATTTAAATTGCAGTAAAAAAACAAAACGTATATTAATAATTGAATCATGAAATGTAGCATTTAAGTGTTTCTCAGTTACTGTTGTTGTTTTAATAAATCAGACACTGATGGTGTTGCGCTGTACTGTACCTCTTTATATAGGCGTTTTCCTTAACAAATTGTTTTTGCGCTGATCAGGGGGTACTTGGCTGAATTTTTTTTTCAAAGGGGGTACATTATTGAATAAAGTTTGAGAACCACTGCTTTAGAACATGTATGTAGTATTACTTATTGAACTCCCCTGTTTTTGCTGAACCAAGCAATAACAAGTGGGGATACATTTGTAAAGTAAAGATTAATTTAACTGACCATGGTGCAGTTTAACCTACTACAGTAGCTATTTGCACTCATTGTTAAAGTTTCAGAATGCATTATCTCTTGGAGATACTCACAAGTATAGATATAGATTGTTTTGTGGATGTTTGGGAAGCATGCGTGGATTCTGGGTAGAATATGTATGTGTAATGTACAAACTGAAGAACGTTCTTTGTGCGGTGTGTGTGTGTGTGTGTGTGTGTGTGTGTGTGTTTCAGCAGCATGGGGTAGATGCTAGCTTAGCTTCCAAATGACGCAAACTGGGTGCGTGTGTCACATCGGGAAAGTCAACATGTAGAACGTTTTAATAAGTATTTCTGAGACTGACAGCCTGTCAGACACTATCTCAAGTTCTGAACCACACTAATGTGCTAACTCTAACACATCTGGTACACCCAGCAAATTAATGCCAGTCAATATTTAAAAGGCAAATTCAAAAGGCACTATTGTCCCAGACTAACGGCACTGTGGCACTGAACACAGCATCAGCACAGAAAAGTGAAGAGAGTCTACGTGCACACGCGAATGGAGGGAAGATTCATCATAATTATCAGGGCTGCTGAATCAAATCAAATCAGAGCTGATCGTCTGTGTTTCATAAACAGACCTTAACTGGGGAGAGACAAAGAGCGGGGGGCTACTGATTTGAGAAATACTTTCACTGTCGGGTGTGAGCTGCAGCTTGCGCTTGGTAAAAGGTAGAATACGAAACGTTTCGCGTGAGAATAAATAAACGGCTACACCTATGACATAGATTTTGGGTTGTGTACTTACTGTACATCGCCCTAAATGTTGCAACAAGATTAAAACCGTGAAAAATCTGTAATTTTGTATAATATAACAGTGCGTTTTATTTGGTCGCCTGCCAATGGCGTTATATCTCAATATTAAGGAAGTCTGCTACCCACTATATACTGCAGTTGACTATAGTTTGTATTGCAATCTTGTGACGGATCACAACTGTCATTGCGTTTGCAGCACGTTTCAAGGATGTCCCAACAAAGCGCACATGTTTATATCTTACGTTTTTTACAGCTAATTCATTAGGGTTACGTTTTCAAAAACCTCGTCGATAAACATATTTTCTGAGTCACGTCATCAATGGTGGCTGTTCAACATTGAGGGCAGCAACTCCCATGATCCCAGGCTAATTCTATTCACATTATCAAAGTCTAACTATTGTTATGTTCGATTGAAAGCCCCCTTGTTGCAGAAATGACATACTGTGTTGAATCAGTTAGAAAAAGGGACTGAAATTGTGTTATACATGTGTTAATTGTATATGTAAGACAAGAATCTGTTCGGTAAGGATTAGGCAGAAACTGAATGTATTTAATTAAAGAAACACTCAGTTTGCCTTCCTATCAGTGTCTATGTTGGTCCTGTTTTAATTTGCAGTCGGAGAAGAAACTGCAAGGGAATCACATGACTCCTCTGGTGTCCCCCCAGGGACCTGCGAGTCTCTGGTAGATAACAGCCAGCCAGGCGTGACTTTACACACAACACAGCACACACACAAAAGGATTGCTTAGGCTTATACACTCACCTTTCTGGTGGGATACCTTGGTCCTTAATTTATTCACTCTAACATATCTGTTCTCATGTGTATCATTGAGTCCATCTGTAATTTGGTTTTCTATTAGCAGTAGCCTATTTTATTTTTATTAAACTGAAGACTACTGGAGCAGAGGGCTGTAATTCAGCAAAAATATTTGGCTCAACTTGTATGCAACTAAACAAACTAACTGGATTAGATTTGTTTGATCCAAGGGTCAGTCTACCTATTCAGGCCTGACTGATAACTCAACAACCATTGGATGATTACCATGGGATTTTAGACAGAAGTCAATAGTCCTTACAGGATTAAGCCTAGTCATTTTCGTTACCCTCTATTGCCACTGGTAGATTAATTTTCCAGCTTTTAGCTTATTTGTAAAATATATTTAGATGGATTGCCATTACATTTGGTACAGACAATCAAGTTTGCCTTTAGGATGAATTGTACTCACTTTTGTAATACCTGAGATCTTTCCTCAAGCATCAGCTTCTTGGCCACTACTTTGGTTTAGGACCAAAACTAAATGCTAAAGTAAGATGACTAAAATGGTTTGTGGTCAGTATCAGCATGTTAGCGTTGCCAAGTAATGCTTCCGTATAGTATTTTTCAAATTGTCTTGTTTGCTTAAGGTAAGGTACGTTTATTTATATAGCACATTTCAGACGCAGAGGTAATTCAAAGTGCTTTATTTTATTTATTTTGATATACTTTATTAATCCCTGTGGGGAAATTGTTTTTCTGCATTTGACCCATCCTAGTGTTAGGAGCAGTGTGCTGCCATTTTGAACGGCGCCCGGGGAGCAGTGTAGGGAACGGTGCCTTGCTCAGGGACACTGAGTAGCACTTGGTCTTGCCGGGACTTGAACTGGTGACCTTCCAGTTGCCAAGCCAAGTCCCTATCGACTTCGCCACCACCGCCCAATGATCATTATCACTTAATAGTAAGACAACAGAAAGAAACACAATAAATAAACATAATGGAATAACAGATTATGTATAAATGAGATACAAAATAGTTTAAAAACGACATTGTAAATACGGTAGGTGCTAAAACAAGTTAAAAGGCTTCTGGGTAAGCAGCTGTAAAAAGTAGTGTTTTTAGCCTCGACTTAAAAGAACTTCTCTGAGGTCTTCAGCGTTGGTGAAGACCTCAGGTTTTCTGGAAGTTTATTCCATTTGTGGGGAGCATAAAAACTAAAAGCAGCTTTGGCGTGTTTGGTTCGGAGCTGGGGAACAATGAGTAAGCCCGCCCCCGATGATCTCAGAGCTCTGTGTGGCTCGTAACAGGGCAGCATGTCGGACATATATTGGGGTCCTAAACCATTTAATGCTTTATAAATTAGCAATATAATTTTTGAAATTGATTCTGTAAGCTTCTGGTAGCCAGTGCAGAGATCTGAGTACTGGGGAAGTGTGTTCTACTATTTTTGTTTTGGTCAGGACTCTGGCAGCGGCGTTCTGGATTAGTTGTAGTTTTTTAACCGATTTCTTACAGAGACCTGGAAATACACTATTACAGTAATCAAGCCTGCTAAAAACAAATATGTGAACTAGTTTTTCAAGGTCTTGTTAGGGGTGTAACGGTTCACAGAATTCACGGTTCGGTACGTACCTCGGTTTGTGGGTCACGGTTCGGTACGGGTTCGGTACAACAAGAAAAAGCAAAAAAAAAGTCCCAGATGCATAATTCCAGGTTTCAACAGTAGTGCAAGTTTCAGTTTAAAAATAAGGAACTCTAACATTTTGAATAATTAACTGTATTACACAGTGAAAAACAAACCACAAACAGTACCACACACACTCAGATGGCCATATTATCTATAATGGCTGATGTCAAACAGAAAGGTTTCATCAAGCTGTAAAACTAAAAAGAATGTCTTGAAGATATTACAAAAAAAATAATAAGAAAGTGTTTCAAGGGTGCATAGCCGTTGAAATATATACAGTGGGGCAAAAAAGTATTTAGTCAGCACCAATTGTGCAAGTTCTCCCACTTAAAAAGATGAGAGGCCTGTAATTTTCATCCTAGGTATACTTCAACTATGAGAGACAGAATGAGAGGAAAAAAAATCCAGAAAATCACAAGAATTTATTTGCAAATTATGGTGGAAAATTTGGTCAATAACAAAAGTTAATCTCAATAATTTGTTATATAACCTTTGTTGGCAATGACAGAGGTCAAACGTTTTCTGTAAGTCTTCACAAGGTTTTCACACACTGTTGCTGGTATTTTGGCCAATTCCTCCATGCAGATCTCCTCTAGAGCAGTGATGTTTTGGGGCTGTCACTGGGCAACACGGACTTTCAACTCCCTCCAAAGATTTTCTATGGGGTTGAGATCTGGAGACTGGCTAGGCCACTCCAGGACCTTGAAATGCTTCTTACAAAGCCACTCCTTCGTTGCCCGGGCGGTGTGTTTGGGATCATTGTCATGCTGAAAGACCCAGCCACGTTTCATCTTCAATGCCCTTGCTGATGGAAGGAGGTTGTCACTCAAAATCTCTCGATACATGGCCCCATTCATTCTTTCCTTTACACGGATCAGTCGTCCTGGTCCCTTTGCAGAAAAACAGCCCCAAAGCATGATGTTTCCACCCCCATGTTTCACAGTAGGTATGGTGTTCTTTGGATGCAACTCAGCATTCTTTCTCCTCCAAACACGTCTAGTTGAGTTTTTACCAAAAAGTTCTATTTTGGTTTCATCTGACCATATGACATTCTCCCAATCCTCTTCTGGATCATCTAAATGCTCTCTAGCAAACTTCAGACGGGCCTGGACATGTACTGGCTTAAGCAGGGGGACACGTCTGGCACTGCAGGATTTGAGTCTCTGGCGGCGTAGTGTGTTACTGATGGTAGCCTTTGTTACTTTGGTCCCAGCTCTCTGCAGGTCATTGACTAGGTCCCCCCGTGTGGTTCTGGGATTTTTGCTCACCGTTCTTGTGATCATTTTGACCCCACGGGGTGAGATCTTGCGTGGAGCCCCAGATCGAGGGAGATTATCAGTGGTCTTGTATGTCTTCCATTTTCTAATAATTGCTCCCACAGTTGATTTCTTCACACCAAGCTGCTTACCTATTGCAGATTCAGTCTTCCCAGCCTGGTGCAGGTCTACAATTTTGTTTCTGGTGTCCTTTGACAGCTCTTTGGTCTTGGTCATAGTGGAGTTTGGAGTGTGACTGTTTGAGGTTGTGGACAGGTGTCTTTTATACTGATAACGAGTTCAAACAAGTGCCATTAATACAGTTAACGAGTGGAGGACAGAGGAGGCTCTTAAAGAAGAAGTTACAGGTCTGTGAGAGCCAGAAATGTTGTTTGTTTGTAGGTGACCAAATACTTATTTTACCGAGGAATTTACCAATTAATTCATTAAAAATCCTACAATGTGATTTCCTGGATTCTGTCTCTCATAGTTGAAGTGTACCTAGGATGAAAATTACATATTTTTAAGTGGGAGAACTTGCACAATTGGTGGCTGACTAAATACTTTTTTGCCCCACTGTATGCCAATAACTTCCGCTGTCGAACAACACCGACACACCTTCCTCGTCCTATCCACCACTCGCACTCCATCGTTATTGTAGTCCATAGTGATGTTACTTATTGCGCCGAGGCTTCGGAGCGTGTGTCGAGTAATCCCCGAAGCTTTTTGTGAAGCTTGTATCGAGGCTTGTATCGTTTTGGGCCAATGAAGTCACCGATGACAAACGAAGCCTTGCTGCCCCTCAATACCACGTGACTGCTTCAGAAAGTGCTTTAGAAAGTGCTATATAAATAAACTTGCCTTGCCTTGCCTTGCCTTGCCTTGCCTTGCCTTGCCTTGCCTTGCCTTGCCTTGCCTTGCCTTGCCTTGCCTTGCCTTGCCTTGCCTTGCCTTGCCTTGCCTTGCCTTGCCTTGCCTTGCCTTGCCTTGCCTTGCCTTGCCTTGCCTTGCCTTGCCTTGCCTTGCCTTGCCTTGCCTTGCCTTGCCTTGCCTTGCCTTGCCTTGCCTTGCCTTGCCTTGCCTTAGATCGGTTGAACCCATAGATGAGATAATGTAGTTAATAAATGCATTATTTGATATGGTTTAGCCTTTCTCAGGCTACAACATGGTTCAGTTTACGAATATTATTAAGGAATACAAACCCCTCTTTGCAATGTTTACCAGCCTCCTTAGGCTTTTCAATCACAATCATTAAACTGGAATAAATACAATATTGTTAACATGAAAATATGATTTTATGTTCGTTGTTTAGAGTTATTCTAAGGCTTTACTCGTTGGGAACTCGGTATGAGGGCGGCTGGCAAACAGCTTTTAGGCGCAATACCGGCCCCTGGATTATATATAGTGTAATGGATACTGCCCTGAGTGACAGACTTTTTTCCCACTCATAAAAAAGGCGTATTCGTCGTGTGACTGCATGTGCTGAACCATGACGTCCGAACCGTGACGGTACGGGATGAATACGGATACCGTTACACCCCTATGAGACATGAATGTTCTAAGTCTGGCTACGTTTTTTAGGTGATAGTATGCTGATTTAGGCTGGAGCCACATGAGGACGATAACGCAAACGGACCGAAATCAATATCAAAAAAGTCTTCCGTCCACACGCAATAGGCACCAGAAATGTGTCCGTTCACAGGAGACCGCTCGAAAGCGCTGGAGACGCTGTAGTACAAATGCTGGGCCTGTAAGTGGCGCTGTACTCCTGCCACAATAGCAGCGAAGAAGACTTTCCGTGCATGGTTGCCATTCTGTTTATTCTCCGCTGTGGACACTCTGGCTCTTTTTCTCCCTCCCCGAGGCAAGCGTTTGCTCCTGCTGTAAATCTCTCCAGTAGTCCACCAGCAGATGAAAAAAACCACCATAGTGGACAAGGGGACCGTGCGGCAGAGTTTCAGTTAGATTTTTTTCCGCCGGTCAACATGTCCGTTAAAGTTTAAATCTTCCGGACAAAATTAGGTAAGTGTCGGTCAGAGGTCTTCTTTGTTATTTATTGAGCTTTAAAACAAATTGATAACGACTCTATATAATAATATAAGAAGAAAAAACGGAGCCTCTCTTTTCCTCCCCCTCTTCTGACAGCCCAGCAGCTGATCTCTGAGCAGCAGAGGTGGGGAGAGGCGGGGCTATTGCTTCAACGTTATCAGGAAATGATCGTATAGACGTAAACACAGAGCCGTTTGTCCCCTGTGACGAATATGGCTTCGTCACTGTGGACTGACGGCTTCGGGCTTTGTATATTGCACATGTGTTTTATTTTGAAAAGTGTTCCCTTTCCCCATGTCTGTTGCTGTTGATTGTGTGCACCTGGTGCCCTGTGTTGTCCAGAACTACGCCTAGATTTCTCACCTTCTCTGATGTATTTAGTAGTAGGGCTTCTAGTTTAGCGATCACTTCAGCCCGTTCCTCCCTTTTGGCACCAAAGATAATTGTCTCGGTTTTGTTTAATTGTGGGAAATTGTTGCTCATCCAGCTACTAATTTGTTCCATGCAGTTGGTGAGGGATTGTAATAAGGTTCATGGCTCAGTGTAATAACTTCAAAATAAAGCTATTCTCATAATCTAATAAAAGGTGCTTCATTGTTTCCATCCTCATATCCTTAAACCTAGGTGACGCCACATGACCATCCTTTACCAAAGGAAAGGTCATGATGCCATCCCACAATTCTTTGTAGCACTAATTCCAAAGCGACGTGCTGTTTGGCCGTCAAAAACATCAGTCAGTGCTGTTTAAATGCACCCTGGATGAATTGAAGACATCCTTTTTTTCCAAGGTACTTATGAATTCTCCTTTACATCTTTCCTTGATTTTTTTTTTTCTTGGAGTTCAAGAAAGATATATAGAATAAATAGGAAGTAATGTTTTTTCACTATTGGAGCTTGTTTCATTCAAAAAGAAGAAAAATAAAAACCTATAAAACTTTTGTACTATTCTTTGTAGTTTTTATCTAATAATGACTCATTGGCAGCCTTAGTTTTGGTAGTATAGGGACAGTTTCAATCCTCCAAATGATTCCCCTTTTTCTCAATCCTTTACCCAGTGCTATGCCTGTGTTTTGTATGTTTAGTATGGTGTCACATTAACCATCAGTATGACAAAATGATCCAGTTTACAAGAGAAATTATGTTTGATGTGATTCTTGCAATGCTGTGTGAACATTTTAGGGGGATATTGATCTTAAACGTGCTATAAATATGTTTCATTTTATCCTGATTAAAGACAGAGCATGTGTACAATGTAACTACATAATAGATATTTAAAGCACCATTATGATCACAATAGACAAACAACGGTATTGTGTGAATGTCTTACAAGATTTACTTTTGTCATACAGGATATCAAATTCATTCTATTCTGACACGTTTTCAAATTGCAGGAAAATGTCCTTAATGAATGAAAATAAAATAGAGTAGGAACTCATCCAGTTGACAAGGTCAGACAGGAAATGCAAGAGACAAGAGGAAGCCTAAATAGGTAACAAATGTAAACAAGTGCAGAGAAAAACATCCTTAATTATTAAGCAGGTGCATAATTGAATACGGCAGCTGCTAGCCATGAGCTAAACAGGAGATTAGCTTACAAACGTATTATCGCACATTCTTCCTGCTTTAGACACCTTCTGCATATGAATCAATTCATATCACAGCAAGAGGTGTGAAGCATCTATTTAGAAGTGAAAAAAAAAATGTGCTAATGTCATAGACAGGAAAAGGGAAGAGGGAGTAAGTGAGGGGGATACGAGCTGAAAAGGTTGAGGGAAAAGGAGAGACGGGTTAATGTCACAAATAAATGACAAAGTGAAACAAAACAAAAATCACAGCAGGAATGAGGGAGCGTGCAGGAAGGAGAGATGAGACCTTTTGTCCTGGAAACTCACTGTAGAACTTTAAATCAAGCAGAGAGATTTAAGCAGTTGTTTGCAATGCAGTTTCACTTGTTAACTGGAGATACCTTTTTAGAAAATTGTGACAGTTCTTCTAACAATCTAAAAGCTCTAAGCTGGAGACGGAGCTTCTGTGAGATACACTTATTTCAGGCAGGTATACAAATACTTTTAAAAGATTCAGGAATACGATTTTTTGATTCTGTAAAAATTGGGTTGTCATTGAAATTGATGGATAAAGACTCCTAATGTTGTTTTTTAAAAATGTCTTTTTAATGCTGAACTGCTCATTGAAAAACGGATATCCTATATACAGTACTTGTGTACAACCAAAGGTAAGGCCTGTGTCTATAGGACCTGACACACCAGGCCGAAATCGGCCGTTTTCATTAGTCGGACGACGAAGCGTGCCCTGTCGCCCAAACTCAATTTGGTGTGTCCCGCACCGTCGGCAATGACACGCCTTATTTGGCCTTTCATGGCCGATTCAACATGTTGATTCAACATGTTGAATCGGCCGTGCGTCGGCCACAGGCAGTCGGACAAAGAAATCACTCTGATTGGCTGTTCAGCTAGCGAATCAGTGCATGAGAAGCAAAACGGTTGCTTGAGAATGTCTTCCACAAGCAACACTCCAATGGCTGATAGCTCCAGTACCGCACGAAACATGTTTTCGATGGACGAGAGTGAAAATGGAACGCACACGATATTTGTTGTTTGTTTAGATCACGTAGTCTGTTCTTCTTCTCTGTCTTCCGGTTGTTGCCTCTTTTGAATGACGAATACATACTACCGCCGCCTGCTGGTAAGGAGAGTTATTGCCACTCACGCATGCGCAGTTCGTACGTGCCCGGCTGAAGTCTTTGCGGTGTGTTCTAGTTCGACACATGGCCAAGAGAACACAGCGACGCAACAGTCGCCGTCTGCGAGTTCTCTGATGACTGCTTGGTGTGTCAGGGCCTTATAAACTCGAAACAAAACTGCTTGTAGGTATTGCCAACCTTTACAAGCAGGCATTGTTTATTTGTGTCTGATGCAGCACAAGGCTCAATCTCCATACATCGTAGACTGACTAAGTAAGGACTAAAATAAAATGTAGTATTGTCAGTTTCATTATTTTGTTTGCTTATTCTTTTTTGATTAGATGTTTTTTATTGAAATGTCCCTATTTTAGACTCTTTTGTTTAGGTTAATTTCTTGCATGGCTGCCTGTGTTTAGATAACAGTTGAGAATACCGGCTTCTCGTTAGAAAGGATTTCGTAGGGAAATATGCCTACATTTCTCACAGAAAAGTCCATTTATAAGTATGTTTTGGAAATGTGTTTAAAAAAATATTCAGATAAGAACAGTGGTAACGTAAGTGCATTTACTGTAGAACTGTACTAAAAACTATTTTTATGTTATTTTACTTCGAGTATTTCAATGTACTTCTTATTTATACTTTAAGTCCACCGTATTGCACCACTACATCCATCCTACATATTTAGTTACTAGTTATTTTACAAAAAAAGTACAATCCTGTTCTGAACTATACAACAGTGCAGAAATACTTGTGACATATTATAATATCATCGCTCTGAAAGGGACCATCCTGCATAACAAGTACTTTAAATGCTAATAGTTTAGGTATATGTTAATGATAATAGCTTTGAACTTTTACTTAAGAAAGATTTCTATAGCAATTCTATAACTTTAGGCGCTAGAATGGCACGTACAAACAAAGCTTTTATACCTAATTAAACATGGGAGAAATATAGCCTCAATGAATGTTTAAATCAGACATCCTAAAACCAAACTGTAGCTCAGGGGGTAAATGCACTAATCTACCAATCACAGGGTCAGTGGTTCAATCCCATCCCCTGCAGTCAACATGCCAAACAGTTGGAGATACCCAATCCCAAATGGCTTCCGTACGCTTGTCTACGGTATTTAAGTGTTTTGCAAGTTGTTTTGGCTAAAAGAATCAGCTAAATAATGTAAATTGGAGCATATTTTTTTACAGTGCTCAGTACACCGCAGGTTTTGGAAGCTGCGCTGTAAGGACAACAGATGGCGGCTGGCTGAGCTGTTAGCAGTGATATCAGCGACGGAGGGCCAACACCATGACCCAGTACAGAAGGAGCCATGAAGAGAGCATCGGAGGGCAGCGTACCAAAGTTCCCAGTTCAATGGATCAGCGGCACAACACATGGAACGCCAGTGTTTGGGCTCGCTGGGACTGACAAGTATGAATAGACACTCACGCGTCTCACTCTTTCCCTGTGGGCGCTGTGTTGCCATCTGATAGCGGCAGCAGTCTATTCTCCCCCTCTCTCTATTTACTCTGCTGCGTTTATTTAACACATAGCTCCCAGCGAGGCAATAAATTAGCTCTCAATAATAATCTGCCTGATAATTACAGCTAGAGAAATTAGTAGGACAATAATGGTCCTTCTTCTATTTATTTTACCCTGACTACGGTCTCCGTCAAGTTGTAATTTGTTGTTAAACTGTATTTTATGATTCTAAAATGTGGTCTAATGTTACAGGGTTAGGGATATAGTGGTATGAAATTAGACCACTATCATACCTGGTGCATTTGCTTAGCTACTAGGGATGTTAAGATTCACCGATTCGCATCGGTGCACCGGCATAAACGTTCAAGATGCGAGTGCACCGGTTGAAAGAGTGCACATCGGCTACAGTTTGGGTTGAACTCGCGATGCATCGTTTGTAGCGTCTTTGCATCGGTAAAAAAACGATTCATTCATATAATATCCCCTCATCCTGTCAGCACTCAGCAGAGACGATCTTTGATCTTTGCTTCGCACTACGGCGGCCGAGAGTCTCAGTTATCAACAAACATGGAGGTCGAGGAGAAAGAGAAACACAGCGCACCGAAAAATACCTACACATCAAACGTTTGGCAACACTTCGGATTTTTCAAGAAGGACGGACAACTTGAAAAATCGTTCGCAAATTGTTAACGATGCCGTGCCGCTTTAAAGTACACAAGTAGTACGAGGAACTTAGCAACGCACATACAGAGGCGACATGGGGTCTGCGGCTGAAAAGTAAAACCTGAAAGTTAGACGTATGAGTTAAATCACTCAGTGAGGTGTTCTGTCAGAGAGAGTGGTGTTTAGTTTACAGCAGACTGTGACTGCCAATAATAGTTTAAATGTCTTCCTTACAACTGTAAGCAGTTATGAAATACCTGTTTGTGAAAGGTTATTTGTATTTGTTATTGTTCATATAGAAACCACTGCTTTCTGCTCACTGGTGAGTTAGCCTATGGATGAGTGCTAAGCACATCGGGCTGGCAGTTGTGTGGGCATTGCACTGTGGTAGTTATTATTTGCACATTGTTAATCCTGGGCAATGCATCCTTAAGTTGTTTAACTGTGAGGTGTTATACAATTGTACTTTGCTCTGGAGACAGAGAACACTACTACACTTGTGAAAAGGCCAGTTTGTGAAAGGTCCAAGTTTTTGTTTTGTTTAAGGTAAAAAAGAAACAGCATGATGGGATGTGCAGTACTAGTAGAGAGAACCAAATATGTAAATCACTTTTTTGTTAATTTATGATTTGCTGCATATGAGGAATACAACTAAAATCCTCTGTCGCACCATATTGAATTGTATCATTATTTTTGCATCGTGTTGAATCGCATCTTATCGCCCCGTATCGCATAATGTTGAATCAAATCATATCGAACTGTATTGCAACAGGGGTGAATCGTATCGTATCGCATCGCCTAGTGTTTCAAAGGTATCGTTAATGTATCGTTGGCAGCGTATCGAGATGCGCATCGTATCGGCCTCAGTGATGGAGATGCACATCCCTATTAGCTACAGTATTTTAAACATTTTAAAAATCAGGGCGGTTTTACACATTTTTACATTTAAAAATGGTTGATACTTTCAATTGTATTACATGTTTTGTTATACAAAACAAATCCTTTCCGTTTTTATTTCTTTAAGGGTTATTGTGGTTTTTGTTTGATTCATTTAAAAATCCCAAATTGGGATCAATAAAATCCTTCTTCTTTTAAGTAATATTTATTTAAATTGTGGCGTTTCAGCTTTTATGGAGGTAAACATTTATTTAATCATCCAATGCAATTGCTATTCCACTTTGCTGAACAGGTCCTTGATCCTGTCGGCTGATGCTCAACGTCAGGCCGAGTTGCATTGGACAGTCAGGTTATCATTGATGTCTGTGAGAATTAAAGACTTAAGAACAGATCAATATATTTAGATTGTAAATGGACTGCATTTATATATTACTTTCCTAGTCTTGCAGGCTTTACAACACAAAGGCTTCCACCTGCTCATCAGAAGGAATAAACGTTCACACACACTTTGTGGCCGTGCCATCGGGAGCAGATTAGGGTTCAAAATAGATTTTTGAATCTTGAAATATGCATCCAGTCCAGAGGCACTTCACAGTTTACCCATCTATATACTAGAATTACAGTTTAAGAACTGTATCATGTAACATCATTGCCCGTTGAAAGCTTCAGTGAGTAACAGCGAACACATGTGACTTTTTTTCAACTAAAGTGGCTTGGGACTAGTCATTTTTGCATTATTCAGATAAAAGACACTGACTTTTATTCTTTTCTAAATCTGTCTGTTTCTTTTGTAACAAATATTTACTGGACTTCCTGTCCTTCTGCCTGCTCACTTAGCTCATCTTACAAGATTATCTTTGAGCACTCACAGCCAGTCTAAGGCCCCGGCCACACGAAGACGAAAACGGTCGTTTGCGTTACTGTTTAGTGTCATATAGACCGTTCGGCCACACGAGGACGACCGAATACGGCACTAAACGACTGCGGAAACGATAACGGGTCCCAAGGTGGATAGAACGGCATACGCAACGCTCTGGGGGGTCCAACGGCTCCGTGTGTACGCCCTATACGATCATTTTCTGATAATGATGAGGCAATAGCCCCACCTCTCCCCACCTCTGCTGCTCACCCCCGAGTCAAAGTAAACTGCACACTGAATTCAGATTATTTATCTTTCTCTCGATATGGACATAAACGCGAGTGAAGTCTAATCTGACAGGACGGAGACACCTCTCAAACTACCTAAACTAGTTATAAATATGTTTATTTTTACTGTCGGCCGGGTCACTCATTACTGGATCAGCTGCTGCATGAGACAGACACTGACGCTGTCCGAAGAGAGGGAGGAAAAAGAGAGGCTCCGTGTATTTTATTATTATATTATATAGAGTCGTTATTCATTTGTTTTAAAGCTCAATAAATAACAAAGAAGACCTTTGACCGGCACTTTTATAATTTTGTCGGAAGATTTAAACTTTAATACACGTTGACTGGCGAAAAACTCTGCCCGGTTCCCTCGGCCCCCACCGCGGAGAATAAACAGAAGGGCAACCATGACAACCATGCTTCTTCGCTGCTTTTGTGGAGGAAGTTACAGCGCCACGTACAGGCTCCTGCATATGTACTGCAGCTTCTCCAGCGGTTGGAGCTAAAGGGAGCTGTCTCGTGTGGACAGACACTATCCGTTGAATATTGCGTGTGGACGGAAGCTTTTTTGCGATTGCGTTTGCGTTAATCCTATGCGTTTAGCCGTTTTTGTCCTCGTGTGGCCGGAGCCTAATAGCTTTACATGCAGAACCGTGTCAGTTCCTGCAGATTACAATTACTGATACACTGTGGGCTTATCTGTACCTCACAAGCTCCCTCACCCACTTCGAAACCTTGTTTTCCCATCATTCTTACTATGTTCTGGACATCCTTTCCTTTTCCTCTCTTAACGTCTTTAGATTTTCTCTTTTACTGTTCTTACGCCTTCATACATTCTTACCTTTTATTTATGTAATAATCATGTATGAATTTGAATACATTTCCTATGAATAAATACAAAATTAAAGAAAAAATGTGTTTTGTATTCATACAGTGAGAATATTCAGATTGCTTTAAGGATGTAAATCCATTGGAATTCAAGTTTAAACCCGTGCAAAGCAAAGCAACTCATTTAACCTGTTTTTCACTCATCTAAACGGTATAATCGCCGCGTGTTACCATATGTTTGACTAAATAAGCAGTCAGGGGCGTACATGATAAAACATCAAGCCATTCACCAGCTCATATGTACAGCTATAATGAAGCATGTCCCCATCTGCTTCTCTCCGAGGTATGTGTGTTTGAAAACAGCTGTTTCTCTCACACACCATACCCAGAGTCTGAATGAGTTTCCTGAGTGTGTGTGAGACAGACAACACAGTCGCTCCATCAGCAGAGAACCTCTGGCTGATTACATGGGTTTAGGTACAAACAAGGGATACGGGTTTGTCCAATCAGAGACAACATCTGGCTCATTCCAGCAAGGCTGCTGCACAAACAAAAAGATAGGAGGGATACCAACGCTATCTCGCTTTGGAGTGAAGCTGACGCCTCAGATCACTGCTAGGAATCAAACATTTGGGATTCAGCTTAACTTTGGTCTTCTTTTTAAAGTGTTGCTAAGGGGAAAATTACTGAGACGTGGACAATCTCTGCTAGAGCGTTTGATGGGGTTTTGCAATGACAATTATCAAAACAGTACAACAAAAAGACAAAAATCAACATTTTAACAATATTATTAGGTTATGGCACAATTTAGAGTAAAGATAGAAAAATGCAGCTACATTCTCGAAATAATACAACTAATGCTCTACCTTTTATTAAGTTTACATCCTTAACCCCTCAAACCGTGCAAATTCAGAGCAGATATTTAAAACAATGGATGGTATAGCAAAATCTGCATCTCCATGTACAGGAAACTCATTATTGCACCATAAACAAAAAATGTTTGCATAAAATAATGAAATAACTAAATGATGTCATCAGGGTCATCTTGGCATTGGCCTTGAGAACTTTTAAACATACTGGGACTTGGCTTGGGAAAGGGTTAGCCACCAATTAAAGTCCTGATTGGATAAAAGAATACTGGGTGGACTGCTGGAGATGTGACAGTTCGCCTCCTAGAAACTGCTGAGGTTCATTTTGAAAGAGGTGGGCCTGTATCAGGAAAGGGAGTCTAATGTAAAATGCTGTTCAATTGAATCATGGGGAAGTTTCCAATCGTTTTGGAAGTTAAGGACTAGAAATATTGATATCTCTTTTGCTGCTTTAGTTTCTTATAAATCCACTGTAAGAGTTCCAACTTTCATAAAAATATCTTAAAATACTTGTTTAAATTGTTTTGAATATAATACATTAACCAACAGAAAGTAGTTTGTAAAAGAAATACAAGAAGCATGTTGTATGTCAATCTTCATTCATTTCTCATGCATAACTACAGTCAGTTGGCTCTGAAATCTGCCAAAACCCAAGTGACATACAGTCAACGCTGTGCCTGAACGTATCCATTGTATACTTTTAACAATTTAACTTTTGTGGCCTTTAGTGGGCACAATTTACCAGGTATGTAAAGTAAGTAGCAGTGTAGTATTTTACTTCAATAGAGAAAGATGGCTAAATGAACTGATTCTACTACATACGTACACACTCGGAGAAAGAGTGTTGTTAAACCAGCAGAGAGACACACAGCTAGTTACTATAGTGACTGAAACTCAAATTGACTGTTATTAAGCGTGTTACCTCCTGTGGAACAATTATTTTTGACTGATATTCTTTCATCCCTACGAAAGCAGGTGAGACAACGAACGTCTACAGCGTTTGGCAGAATTCACCTCGAGGTTGGAAGTCATTTAAACTTCACGATAAAATGTTCTCCGTCACTCCTGTAGCAATAAAAACAATTGGTGAGATGAAAGGTCATTTTTCAAGAGAGATTAGGTCAATCAGATTAACACGGGGGACCTGTGCAATAACATTTGTGACTGGCTGTTCAACAAGACAATTTCACACTTAACTTAATATAGTGCATGATGAGCAAAGACACAAAGCTGCAGACAGCGAGAGGGAAAGTGGAATAGGCTTTTGTTGCCATCTAGTGTCACCTGGAGGAACTGATTAGTCCAGCATTTTTCAACAGCTGCCATTGAGGAATAATATATATATATAAAAGGTACTCTTCTCCTTGCAAATCTGGATTTTTTTTTTGTTTAGATAATGTGATTATTGTATTACCTCTTGCATCATAATTCCACTGTGGTTTAAATGACAAGTTAAATTATAATAACTTGGAGAGTAGTGCTTGTAAAGTATGCATCTTATGGACCTTTAACATTTCAAATGCAGTATTTATAGAGGTTAAGCTTTTCTATCAATCTGCCCGCCCATACAATTGAACATACAATTTCCAGCGGTTGTTTGTCAACATTGTCGCTTATAGCGGCACAGATCTTTTGAAATACTGCATCAGATTACGTCATGATTGGGGTGGCTTGTTGTAAAGAAAATGTTTCCTCAATCTACAGATCAATTTGTCATTGTTCTCTCAGTGAAACAAAAGATAAAGCTTCTTTAGGATCTGTACTGTGACACAATTCTCAGTGAACGGAATATTTTAGCAAGTATTTGAGGACTTCTGGGTTACCCACATCTCAAAGTGAATCGTTTTTTAAACAAGTATTCGGTTAGATGGATGAAATAAGGTCTGTGGTTAACATAAGCTTAGAAGATTTTCACGTTGTACTACATCATGAAATGCATCAGTAGACAACCCCGGGTGAACGTCTGAAGCTTTGTCTGTTCAAAAAGGTGGTTACTAACAAGCCATCATGCCAACATGAGTGCACAATATGACCGCGATAGGATCTTAAAGCCTCAATAAGCTGTTGGGCTTCACTGTTTTGGTTTGTTAAATCCTAAAAGGTGATTTATAATGATATTTCAACTTTTGATTGCTGCTCAACTGCAAAGAAAATCAGTTATGCAGGTTTATCTGGATATAAAAAGTAGTTTGTTGAAGGATGATTACTGTACACCAATTTTCTATATTTTTCAGTGTTTCAATAATCTGTTTAAAAAATGTATGCATTAAGACGTGAAAATGCTGTGATGTACACATAGCTAACATTTCTCTCTGCCACGTGCTTTACAGGGTGTTTTTTATAGAATGAGAAAAGCTGGGTGGCATTCAGAATCAGAAGAAGAATCAGAATACCTTTATTAGTCCCACAGAGGGGAAATGTACGTATTAGCTGAAGCTCCATTAGAGGAAATTAAAGGGCAACTAAAAAAAAAAATAGGATTCCTAATTGTTCTGCAAAAGAGAGAGAGATTTTCCGTATGCTAATTTGGCTTATAACCTTTTTCCTGCTTTCAAGAGGCACCAAAAGGCCATAACACATTATAAAAAGAGAAAATCCCATTTAGCCCTTTAGTTCGACTTGCTTCCTTTCTTCACATTCTCCCTTTCCCTTCGCTCATTCTGAAATTAATCTGCAGAAGATTTGCTAATAACAAAGAATATTCACAGAGCGCAGCACAGTGGGCTAAAAGATGAAGAAAGGGAAAGAGGAATGGCGGGAGCAGGCGTTCACTCAGAGGAGGACAAAAGCCGGGTAAGAAATTAAAAGTATCAGAAAAGAAGGACGCAACTACATAGCAGAAACATTCTTGCCTGACTTGTGACTCGGAGCTCCCACGCACCTTCTCTCCTTTCTCCTCACACCTTTGTTCCACACTCAAGGCTAAACTCATACCATACAGTGATTCCTTTCCACACATTTGTACTATACACTTCCCTGACCAATGTATCCTCACCTCACCTGTTCCACTCTTTCAATCTCACACTAACCTCTTTTTATCCTGGAGTTAGATGCACTTTAAAATAGTTAGTTCTGGTGCTGATCTATTATTTGAATTTAAATTGACATCGCAATGGTAGGCCTTTGGTCCACATAGTCTTTCTTCATGCAGGGCACTGGGCAGAGCCTTCTCCCAGCTCTTTTTTCAACAAAAAAAATGTATGACAACGTTTCTCACCTATGGGCATGAAGGATGGGTCATGACCGAAAGAATGAGATTGCGAATACAAGCGACCAAAATGGGTTTTCTCCGGAGGGTGGCATCTTAGGGATAAAGTAAGACGTTTGGTCATACTGGGAGGGACTAGGAGTAGAGCCACTGCTCCTAGAAAGCAGCCATTTGAGGTTGTTCGGGCACCTGGTAAGGATGCCTCCTGGCTGCCTCTCTAGAAAAGTGTTCCAGGCTCATCCAGCTGGGAGGAAACTGAAGGGCTGACCCAGGACCAGGTGGAGGGATAATATCTTCACACTGGCCTGGGAACGCCAGAGTCAGAGCCAGTCAGAGCCAAGTCAGAGCTGGTTGGTGTGGACAGGGAAAGGGAAGTGTGGGCCCTCTGCTGGAACTGCTACCTCCGACAACCGACTCTGGATAAGTGGTTGACGATGGATGGGTGTATGAATGGATAGATGACAACGATATCTTGGCAAAGAATCGCTGCTTTTGTATGACAAACTAACTTCTGCTCCTTGCCTTTTATCATCTATTTCTGCTCACTTGTACTTTTTTGAAATCTTTTATGAGTACAAACTGGATTTCTTGTTCTCACACTTTGTATGAATGAGTTTGTCATAGCTCATGGCTGTAGAGCGAGTAGGACACATGTACATGTAAGGCGATGAAAGTCCAACAATCACCGGCAGCACTGTCCAGTGTTAACCGAGCTATACGCCTAAACAAATTGTCTTTAGGTCTTTGTTATGATAGTTTCCATCTGAAAGAAAAAGTCAATATCAAGCTTCTTCACCAGTTTCTACAGTGAGGTATGTAGTCTATAGGTCTATAGTTGATATATGTTCAACTGGAAGATCTCTTCTCTTTGAAAACAACTGAAAAAGAGTTGTGTTTTGTAGAGTTAATTTCGTTGACTAAAACTATGACGAAATATGTTCGTCAACAACCTTTTTTTCCATGACTAAAACGAGACGATGACGAGAAGGCCCCGACGGCAGTAAACAATAAAGTTACGAAATCATGATGCAATATCGTTGACGAAAAGTGACGAGACGAAAATGAAGTTTACTAAATAAAAACTATGCCAAAATCTCTCTTTACTTTCGTTGACGAAAAATGAGGAGACGAAATATTATCAAAGATAACGTTACATCTCTGATAGTCCGTTTTTCTCCCAGCAGTTGCATTTCCGGTGCTGCGGCTGGGCAGCAGCTGTGTGTCTGTGCTGCGCGCAGCGGTACATTTTAATTACACCGGGCCAGCAGCACACCGTGAACTGTCAGGGTCTAACTCATGGTCTAACTAACCTTATTTAACAGAAAATAAAATGGCAACAACAGGGCTTGGGAGCAGTGGTCGCGTTAACCGAATATCCCCCACCCCGTCAGCGCGAGTGAGTGACGAGTTGTGTACAGACTCGACGGGTAATAATGGATTATGACGGAAATGTTACGATCCTGTCCGTCAAAATGACTGACAACGAAAAAGTCTAACGCCACCACTGCTTGGGAGAAAGAAACGATGTGATATTTGGGCCCATTTTCGCTACAATGAGGCGGAGAAAAAAAGCGAATGCATTGTTTTATCAGAAGGGAAGCAATGTGGCCATAACACAGCTGGTAAAAACACCACAAACCTGACCAGGTACTCTCTGCAAAGCTACATTCTTAATCATTCAACCTGTGTTTTTCATCAAATAAGGACAAGATATAATCTTATTGTGAAATACGTTTGACTAAAATGACAAATTATTGGTTTTGGCTAGACTAGTTTGACTGAAATGTTCTATATAATCTGATGACTAAAAAAGACTCAACAGTTTTAAATAATAAAATAATTCGTTTTCTTTGACTAAAATATGACTAAAATGCTCAGACTTTTAGTCGACTAAAACTTGACTAAATAAAAACAGGATGAAGGTGACTAAATATGACTAAAACAAAAACGGAAATTTAACACAGGACTAAGACTAAAACTAAATTAAAAAATAGCTGACGAAATTAACACTAGTGTTGCCTCTTTAACCATTTGTATTACAGTGATGTTAACTCGTCTATCAAACAACTTTTTCTTCAAGGTGAATGCTGGGCAAAGTGTTTCTCTCCTCCTTTCTGTCAATACTCCTCCTTTCTCTCCTATTTCTCTCAGTGCTCTTAATTGTACAAAATGCCATCTTGTAACTTTCTTTCCCCCATGCCTCTCTCCTTAAAGCACTGAAGCAACATCAGTATTATTCACTCCTTACTTCTCATCCTCCCATTGCTCTGCTCTTCCACTTCCTCATGATTCTGCAGGAAGTCACTAAATGATGCAGGAAACGCACGTCATCTTCTCTTTCATTTCCATTTATTCTTGGCTCCTCTTCATTTGTCAACATTCACAAAATGTGCAGTCACTTCTTTTTCATCCTCATATCCTTCTTGCTCCCAATTACTTAGTAAATGCTTAATCAGCTGTCCGCTCTCATATGTTCAATCTTCCACATCCTGTTTCTCAAGGCAATATTGCATAACTGTCAGCGCAATAAACTTCACCCTCAGAGGCTGTGATATTAACATGGGCCGCCTGCTAGATGTAGGTTTCAGACCAAAGCAGCGCACATTGTTTTTGAGACACAATCAGCCATATAGTAAGGTATGGGTACCCTTAGCCTATCACGTACAATGTGTTGGAGCGCTATGTTACATAGTGATTTGAGTCGATTCGAGGCATTTCAGGCAGGGGGGGGGGGGGGGAGTGTCTAGGAGATAAACGTCCACTGGAGGGAGCTTTGGGATTTTAGCCTTTGCAGACCATTTACATGCACTAAAACCTATATAACACAATACACGAAGGGAAAACCCAAAGAAGTGGAATAGGGCCCCTTTCATTTCGATGTACAATGGGAAAGAGACGTATGTAACCCAATATGAATACTTGAATATCTCTTTTTTAAATAGTTAGGGCCTGAAAGTTGCTAGTTATTTTTCCTCTGCATTCATTTGAATGAGCAAAGATTGGACATGATGCCATACATTGGAGAGGGGGGTTCAGGTCAGCGGAAGTACAGAAGTAACAGGATTCTGTAAAATAGTGTTTACTGATTGGCTGTGATTTTATTGCAAAACTCTGCCATTACTTCACCCTGAGATGTGATTTCATACACTGTCTGATTTTACATTTAAACTGACGTTCCAATATATTAACAATAATAAATCAGGTGTACAAAATGCAACACCACCTTCCTTCTTTGTTTTATGGATCTATTACTTCAAACTAAATGAAGTCATATTGAAACTCAGATTGAATTGTCTTAGAAATAGCTATGAATCATTTTAGGCGGGAAATTGGTTTAAAAAAAGACTCAACAGTATGCTGTCTTTGTGGTATGTAAGTCAAATATCATTCTTATTATTATTATTATTATAATTATAATAAATCAGCATTATGTTTTTTTGGACAGGGCCTTCAATAACAAAAGAATATCTGTATTGCCAAGGTTTGAAAAAAATGCTTTCATACACTGATTATAACCCTGTTTAAATCCGGACCAAGAGTACCAGACTCTGGGACAGTTTTAACCCAAAGTCCCTTGCAGTCAACATGTCGCTGTATCCTTGGGTAAGATACTTAAACCCAAGTTGCTCCCAATAGCATGACCAACGGTGGGATTCAATTAAATTCAATGATTCTCTCTTCTAAACCATCAACGTGTATGTTAGACCCAATTCCAACTAAGCTGTTGAAGGAAGTTTTTCCATTAATTAGCACTTATTTATTAAATATTATGAATATGTCTTTATTATCAGGCTATGTTCCACAATCATTCAAAGTAGCAGTGATAAAACCGCTTCTTAAAAAGCACAACCTCGATCCAGAGGTTTTAGCCAATTATAGACCTATTTCCAATCTTCCGTTCCTCTCAAAAATTCTTGAGAAAGCGGTCGCAAAACAGTTGTGTGATTACTTAAAAAACAATGATTTATTTGAAGATTTTCAGTCTGGCTTTAGAACACATCATAGCACAGAGACAGCTCTGGTTAAAGTCACAAATGACATTCTAATAGCCTCTGACAAGGGACGTGTCTCGATTCTTGTTTTGCTCGATCTCAGTGCTGCATTTGATACTATCGACCATGATATCCTATTGCAAAGACTAGAGCACTTAGTTAGCATACAGGGAACTGCTTTAGACTGGTTTAGGTCCTATCTATCTGAACGCTCTCAGTTTGTACGTGTCAATGATGAATCTTCCACGCAAACCAAAGTTAGCCATGGAGTGCCACAGGGCTCAGTGCTCGGACCTATTTTGTTCACATTATATATGCTTCCGTTAGGCAATATTATAAGGAATCATTCTGTACATTTTCATTGTTATGCGGATGATACTCAACTATATTTATCAATCAAGCCTGATGAAATTAATCATCTAAATAAAATTCAAGACTGCCTTAAGGACTTAAAAACGTGGATGACTTTAAACTTTTTGATGTTAAACACGACCAAAACTGAAGTTATTGTACTTGGCCCGAAGAATCTACGAAACAAATTATCTAAGGATATACTAACTATGGATGGCATGAATTTGGCCTCCAGTGAGACTGTAAGGAATCTTGGTGTTATATTTGATCAGGATTTATCCTTTAACGCCCACATAAAATCAATTTCAAGGACCGCCTACTTCCATCTACGTAACATTGCAAAAATCAGGCATATCTTGCCTCAAAACGATGCAGAGAAACTAGTCCATGCATTTGTTACTTCAAGGCTGGATTATTGTAACTCTTTATTATCAGGGTGTACCAAGAAGTCAGTCAAGTCGCTTCAGCTGATTCAAAATGCTGCAGCTCGTGTACTAACCAGAGTTAGGAAAAGGGACCACATTACTCCTGTTCTGGCTGCCTTACACTGGCTCCCTATAGAACACAGGATAGAATTTAAAATTCTTCTTCTCGCCTACAAAGCCCTTAATGGGCAGGCGCCATCTTACCTTAAAGAACTCATTATACCCTACTGTCCTACTAGGGCATTGCGTTCCAAGAATGCAAGGTTGTTGGTTGTTCCTAGAGTCTCTAAAAGTACAATGGGAGCCAGAGCCTTTTCTTATCAAGCTCCACATTTGTGGAATCAGCTTCCAGTTTGTGTTCGGGCGGCAGACACCCTATCCGTTTTTAAGAGTGCGCTTAAGACCTTCCTTTTTGATAAAGCTTATAGTTAGGGCTGATTAGATTCAGCCCCTAGTTTTGCTGATATAGGCTTAGTTTGTCGGGGGATATCTTACTTCTTCCTTCTCTCTGTCTATACCTGTGTACTCTCATGTTCCGATTAACCCAGCTTCCCCAAATGTCTTTCTTTTTGGTATCTATATACGCCGGGATCCGGAGTCATGGATGATCCTGCGCTCCTCTGTCCTGGATCGCGAGCCCTGGATATCCTCGTGGATTCATCTTCCTATTATACACAGATGCATTTCCAAACATTTGGACTACCTATGTTGCAAATGTATTATCTTTTCAATTTACACACGGCATCTATTGCACGTCTGTCCGTCCTGGGAGAGGGATCCCTCCTCTGTTGCTCTCCCTGAGGTTTCTCCCATGTTCCCCTTTAAACTGTGGGTTTTCTTCGGAAGTTTTTCCTTGTACGATGTGAGGGTCTAAGGACAGAGGGTGTTGTATTGTCATACTGATATTTTGTACAAACTGTAAAGTCCACTGAGACAAATGTAACATTTGTGATATTGGGCTATATAAATAAACATTGATTGATTGATTGATTGATTGATTGATTGATGGGAGAATGTGTGTGATGTTAGCTAACTTGAGCAAAATGCTCTGTATGAATGATGAGTGGTTTTAAACATCTGATAAATCCAGACCATTTAACATTCATCATTAATTTTTCTTATAGCACATACATCTGTTTTTATTCCACATATTGACATATTATTACAATAAGCAGTGTTTTATTTCACTGTACAGTATATAACTGCACTTTGTGTCTGATCCTATTCTGTTTTACATATAATAGTTCACTTTGAACCAGTGTGTGCACTTTTTAATGTTTCTTTTAAAAAGTATATTGTATGCTGCACTGGTAAAAGAGCCTGGGACTTAAGATGTACATTGCCAACAATTGTGGTGTAGATATTGTGCATATTACAGTTAAGCCTTTCAATCTAAATCACATTGTGAACAATTGAAAAAGTTCAAAATGTGGGGTTTTAATAGGACAAATAGCAAGTGGACGATTATGCCCTCGGATTCCACATCAGGGAAAAAAATGTAATATGAGCAAATCATGAGTATGTCTGTGATGTATTCATTGCACTAGCAACAGTAATTACACACAGCTCTCAGCATGGGGGGGCGGTGCTGCTTGACCGGTCATTGTGTTCACGCCGTCCCTCCAGCGGCTTTCTATTAGCGGAGGGAGTGTGTTGGGGGGGAGATAAGGCAGGTACTACAGCGTGTCTCAAAGAGGAGGTGGGAAAAGCAGGTAGGAGAGGAGGGGGAGGGAGGGAGAGTCACAGGAAACAGGCGCCGTCAGGTGTGTTGAACAAGCTCTCCCCTCCCCACGTCTATACCTCTAACCCCCCCCACGCTCCTATCTCCAGCTGCAAGAAACTCTCAGGGTGCAATTTACCGCTTGCGCTGCACTGATAATACCGTCTCCAGGGCAGGAAGGAGAGAGTAATAGGCAGGGGTGGAAAGAGGGAGATTGAGGGTGGGGGGAGGGGGAGAAGACAGAAGGACAGCAAGGGAAAGAGGGAGAGGGAAAATGGTTAAGAGAGGGGGAGATAGAAGGAGGTGAAAGGAGGGGAAGGCAGAAGGAGCATCACTACGGAAAATACAAATGTAAAATGAAGTCTTAATTTATCTCCAACGTGTGATAAAACCATAGAAAACCATCTTTATCACTAAACCGCATGTAAAACAAAGTGTTCAACTTGAAGGTGCTGCAATGATTTTGTTTTTTAACGAAACAAAGATTACAACAGCTCCACAGGTCAGTTGTGGAAGTGACAGCGAGAAAATTATTGTTTTTTCCACATTCCTGGTTATTGTTTATCAGAAATGCATCAGCATTTCCTGTATTGTAAACCTCTAAGTTGCATGTTTTCACTGATTGTATTGACTTCACTTTTTGTATTCTGTCGAGGGAATACAGATAAAAAATACATGATTTTCTTTTATTAATAAATAATTTGATGATGAATGATTTAGCTCTCCCCCAAATGCCGAATCTCTTTTGATTTCCAACAAGGCTGTTATTAATAATGACTTTGACAGGGACTTTTGACCCGCTCTATGAAAACGTGTGCGCATGTTGTGTTCTTGCTCGGTATTAATGTCACTTGGGGCTGCATGACATCAATACATTTTTAGTTTACATTTCGACGGGTGACCATCTTACTGCGCAGTACTACACCCAAAACAAAAGCATGAAACAGCACTGCATGTAGTCAGCAAAGTCATGCATTGCATTTTAAATGTGCAACTGATGTGTGTGTATGTGTGTTTTCGGTAAACACGCTTTAGACTAACTCCCACAGCCTCAGGTACTAATGGACCACCGTTTGTAAAGTGAATGCAGAAACTAGTCCCTTAAAGTTGTCCTCTAAAAAAAACGGTTGGTTTTAAAGGGGCAGAGAGTGTGTGTGTGTGTGTGTGTGTGTGTGTGTGTGTGTGTGTGTGTGTGTGTGTGTGTACCAGTTTTTGGGCGTGCTCAGCTTCCATGCGTTTCTGCATCAAGGCTTTGGTCATCTCCTCTCTTGCTGAATCTTTCTCTCTTTTCTCCACTTTGGCCTGTTCCGCCTTCAGTGCAGCCTGCTGCCGTTCATACCTGAAACACACAAACACACACATACACACACACACACACACCTATACATTAATACACACTGTGCTTCCATAAATTGCATACTTTCATTGCTTACTGCTTTCTAAATCCTTTCCTTACTGTCTAAATTACTTGGAACATATTTCCACAAGGGGGCAGCATATACCAACTTTCACCAGACCAGTCAAATACATGGAGAATATAAACTGTACTATAAGCAGTGTTGGGACTAACGCGTTACAAAGTATTTTTGGCAGTAACTAGTACTCTAACGCATTACTTTTTTAATTCAGTAACTCAGTTACCGTTACTACAGGGTGCGTTACTCCGTTACTGCGTTAGTTTTTTTATATAGTCAACAGCCAGGCGAACAGAGATGAGAACTGTACTTAAGTACAGTACCTGAGTAAATGTACTTAAATACTTCTTGTGTCACATGCGGAGACGGGCTGTGGGCGTGTTTGTGTTGTTTACTAACAACAAGACTATCATGGCGGCGGCGGAGCTCAAGTCTAGTTCTTTATTTTTATATGTCAAATTCTTTTATGGGTAGGATCACTTCCTGGACTCAAACAGAGTTGTTTTGAGGGGCTTTTTTTTCAAAAGGACTCGTGTTGACGGAAAAAGTACTTCAAGGCCTTCTTTTTCAGACTATTACAATTGGTACGGGAGTATATACGTAGGCGCATCTACTGAATTAAAAAAGAACAAATGAACCAAAGAAAATGAAAACCATAAAGCAGATTCAGGCAGTAGGCCTTAAAGTATTAGCCTATAGCAGTACAGCTTACAGAGAAGTGATCAAATTTGATCCTTTTACAACAAACACTATATGCTCTTTTACTAACGTTGTAATCCTGCAAGTAATCCCCAATTGTTTTAAATGTAACAGTCATCTGATTCCGTGTTTTCTTATGTAACCGTAAGGGAATAGTTACCCTATTTTTGTATCCTGATTACATAATCCTGTGACATGTAATCCATTACTCACCAAGCCTGACAATACACTATTAAAAACAATTTGAGTGTACGACCCGGAAAGGTATCAAAACAAGAAAAAGCAACAGAAGTGTAAATTAGTTATGCACTTAATTGGGATTTCATGAGATATTGTTCCTTGTCAGGCTTCACCTGCGAAGAGATTCAGTCTTTGTGTTGCAATGAAACATTATGGATCCTATTGACAGACTGCCTGTCCTACTTCCTACTTACAGGGGGAATGTCTGAATAAAATGAACATTCACTAACTGATTTTCACTGTTTATAAAATGTAATTTAAAAAAACACCAATCTGTGTTATCCCAGTTTTAAGATATTGACAGCCATTTTACTAAAATGTAACTTAATCTTTAATTTCCTTAGCTATAATGAGGGAACAATGACACGACTTTACATTTGCCGTATGTACAGGCATCCATTTATATAGCAATGAGCACTCACACAAAGGGAACATGGAATAAGCAGCTTAGTGAGGGGAAGGTACAAATTGAATGTTTTCTTTGTACAATACTCGTGGCTTCATAGGTGAATTTTAGTTGCCATTGATAACAGGCTTTCATAACAGTCTGCATATTGACGCTGAGAAAGTACGAGCCAACTCATATCTCTGATGTCTGATAATGCAGCATAGTTGTGAAACACGAAGCTTTAAGTAGTTTATCAGCTAGAGTCCTTTTTATGATTTCAGAGCAGAAAAGAGGCACTGTTGGGGGCTTAACACATACCAGGGTTTTGTTTTGTTTTTATGCGTGCCCTTTAAAGTTGGCACAAGGATAGGCAGCCAGTGGCCAACCGACGAGCTTTACATTTTCTATAGACGATTAAAGATGCAGCATTAGTCACTATGAATACAAAGAAATAATGAATGCTTGTCAACCGTTTACCTTTTCTGCTCTTCCTTAGCGTAGGAGGCAGGTTTGCTACTGCTGGGCTGGGGGCTGGGCTGGGGGCCGGGCTGGGGGCCGGGCTGGGGGCTGGGCTGGGGGCCGGGCTGGGGGCCGGGCTGGGAGCCGGGCTGGGCCTGCTTCTTGGGGCTCTGCTGGGGAGGGGGGCTTGAGCTAGCGCTGCGAGAGGCACCTGGACAAAGAACAGGGGTAAAATGTAAGCATTAAACAGTCCGTTTATTTACTCATTCCTGCCTTTTCTTCATAATTGTATGGTGGAAATGTCTTATTAAAAGGGAAACACAAAACGCAGGCACAAGATCACAATTGAAGATATACAAAAATGTGATATAATGCAGTAAAGCTCTCAGGCACCCTATAATGCTTTTAAATATGTATGATATTCCAGCTAAGTGACCACACATCTAGACCTATAATTAATGTATGAATCAGCTAATGGCTATTCTATTAAATAAATAAATAGATTTTAATAATAAACCTCATATTTTAATAGCTCATGTGTTTGAGCAAGATTCCTGCTCAAGTTCACATATTATGCAGATTTAAATAAATTGCCACGTAAGTGTTCTCCAAGATTTTGAGAATAAAGTTGTAATATATATACAATGAAAATATTTGATACAGAAAAAGTTGTAATATTAAAAAGAAAACATTATTCCATTACGAGAAATAAAGTTCAAATATATTCATCCCACAGCGGGAGAAATGTAGGTTAGGAATCAACAGTAAGGAAAAGTTGAAGGAGCTGGTAATGTTAACAGATTAGTGCAGTGGCGTGCATGTGGGTGGGCCTGGGCCCACCCACATCCAATCAGCGCGTTATAGCGCAGAGCCGGGAAGCTCAGAAGGAAGTGCCACAAACTGCAGTTCTTCTAGTGGCCAACAGGGGATGGATGCGGAAAGGAGCAATTCCCATAGACCCCCATGTTAAAATGCCCAACTTTACAGCAGAAATAAACATGTTTCTAGCCTGGATCCAATCAAACTTATTCTGGATATAGTTAGATTCCAACTTCATGACAATAGAACAAGGAGTGCATTTTTTTAACGTGAGTAAATTAGTAAGTAAAGTAAGTTTTGCCGTGAGTGACTTAAAGTCTTATTTCTTCTTGAGGTCTGCAGTGAAGCGTGTACACATTTGCTGAATATGAAAAGACTCTCTCAGTGTGTGCCCACTGTGCGACTGTCAAGGATAAACAACCTGTGGCCGCCGAGCCAGTCATGTGTAGGGATGGGTACCGAGCCCCGGTATTAAACGGGCCCCAGGGCTGAATTATTAAAGACCGTGGTACCATTAAGCTCCGACCTTATCGGTTGGTACTGGAGAGAGACATGTAAAAAATATCTGTCATATGTATTATTGCTACACAAACATTATATTGCAGTTTTAGTGTCGCCAACTCTGTTTCTGTGTGCGAGGGGGCGGGACAGTTTACACACACGCAGCTGCTACATGCAGCAACACACACACACGGAGGAGATGGCGGAGAGAACGCGCTCCGAGGTGTGGTTAAACTTTACCCGTCTCGATGCTCGTTACCAAAAGTGCAATAAGAGTTTAGCATGTAAGGGCGCACGAGCAATTTGTCTAAACATTTATCAAAAGTGCACCACATTCAGACGGAGGAATGCACCGGGTTCGACTGTCTTTCTAGTAGCTCTGTAGCTCCATCCACGAGTAACGTTTCCACGTCAGGTGTTATGTATGCTAGCAGCAACACACAGAGTTAACTCAATGATACAAACATGGGCTAATGATTAGAGGTAACTGAGTTATTTATTGTGTTAAAGTTTCAGCTATTCTGTTTACAGTTCTGTCATCAGGTTATTTAATACATTGTTGTTTTTTTTAAATTGAAATAAAAAGCAATGTTAGTTTTGTTCACAATTTGTTTAGTTAACCTTGTTTTTTTCTCAAAAAAAACGATAAAAATCCGTTAAAGCACCGAATCGATAAGCGGTATCGATAAAAGTAGTAGTAGGCCTACCGTTAAAACCTTAACGATACCCATCCCTAGTCATGTGGATATCAGTTTTACACACATTCTGAGGTCGCCGTGCCTATGTTTTTGTTTTCACTGTTAGTTTATGCTTATGTTCAATTAGTGCATTAAAAAAATCATTAAAATCATTAATGAAGTTTCAGCTCAGACCCCACGCTTAATAAGTCTCCCCCTGGCCCACCTACATTTCTCCAGGCCCACCCATACAATAAATCCTGGCTACGCCACTGGATTAGTGTACTAGTAAACCAACCTATACAGTATGACCTATTTCGTATATGAATATTGAGAGGTAAGGCTACAGGTATTGTATTGCTTTCTCAGGATATCAACTGTGCACATGTGCAGTGACATTCACCTGGTAAGCATGTCACTTTAAATGTCTATATCTCTAATGAAACGCTGCAAGGTGCATGATACAGTACCTGTGTCTTTCTGAGGGCTTGAGGTTGGTGAGGCTGGTGAGGTTGGGCGGTCTGGAGCGATGTTGGCTACTCCTCTCATCCTCTGGAGAACATCTTCTGACAGCTAGGGAGAGATCGAAGCCATGCATTTAAAAAAATCAAAGATGAATAAAGACAGAAAATCAACAACACAGGATTGCCCAACTTTGTGCAAACATTGGGAAGTAGAGTAACTTTGGCAACACTTTTGGCATAAAATATAAACCTGCAAATTAGCATAAAAGCTGCAGCTGTACTTTACATTTGAATGTGTGTGTCCGTCCAAGGAAATGGTTTGTTTCTTTAAAAACCACAGTAGGCAGCACTGACTCACTGTACCTATGACTCACTGGATTTGAATGTGCATGCAAAACTGGTAAAAATAGGATTATCAGCAAAACTCGTTCTTTCCATGTTTTACAAATATTTTAACTATTATTATGATTTATGTTACTAACACAACTATAAAGCTCTAACTTTATTGAGTTTCATAGGTGTTTCTTTTATATTACAGTAGCTGTAGAACTCGACTAGGTTGCATTTCAGTATAGCTACAGTGAATGAGACGGTGCCTTCAAACTTATAGGAAATTAGGACACTACACCTACAAATTCCAATAGACCTTTTAGAAAGCAAGAAATTGCTATGGCTTCGGTCACGCTACACTGCAGTGCTTCTCAAAGTGTGGTCCACGGACCACTGGTGGTCCGTGAGCGCCCCCTAGTGGTCCGTGAGTATATTGGTAACATTTCACATTTGAAATTAATTAATTAATTAAAGTTTTCCGCACTCTCGCGGGAATATCTCCGCAATGGAGTGAGCTTAAGTTTCACTTTCGATTGCATGATATAGCCCAGCACAACACCTTCATCACACATGTTGCCACTTGTTTGTACCATTTTCAGGCGATTTATAAAAAACAATGTGTTTTTGGATATTTGTGGAGTTAGGTGGTCCGCGAGTATTTTTGTATTGGTTAAGTGGTCCTTGGTATGAAAAAGTTTGAGAAACACTGCGCTACAGGTATGTGTGCCCTTCTTGAGTTTGCATGCCTGTGGCTTAATATCTTTATTTTTGAAAGAAGCCCAAAAGTTGCACGTCGTTTTCAGTAAAACAAAAGTTCAACTGGAAAAAACTATAATCGTTTTGGTAAGAAAAAATATAGAATTTTGAAAATAACTCTGGGAAACCCCTAAAATAACATAAAATAATCTTACCTGTGAGAAGGGGAGGATGTAAGGGGGGAAATGGTCTAATAATAGAGTAAGCTAAGATTCCGACATTTTCAGTTGCACTGGAAGGCAGCAGTGTCAGTGGCAGAGCAGCACGCCAAACCTCATTCGAAATATCCCAATTTAAAACATAACCTACGTTATGAACAATAAGCTACTACAACACTATTTTTAATCTCTTTTTGATTTAGCAATGTCTCTATTGTGTAATTATATTTAAAAAATTCGACGGAATATAGGCAAGCATTAACGATTTGTTCGCTTAGTTTCTACCTAAACGTATTTAGCGCTGGTAGCAAACGCTGACAGCTGCTTGGGAATTATACAAATGTAAAATGTATACTAATGAACTGCTTCTGGATGGGTAATGTATATGCCGAATTGACAAAAAGAGCCTGAAGGTTCCTAGATGGTCCTGGTAATATGCCAGAGTGTCTTATGTTGCCGATAAACAGGATACAACGTAAACTGAGGCATAGTACGATATACGTTTGGTGTAAGGAAAAAAGGGTTGTTTAAGGTCATACATCAACCTGCCCCAGCCCCTCCATCCCTATACATCCTCCTCATATCAGCAGTCGCTTTAATGGTTGTATACCTAACGTATATTAAACTCAGAATGAACAAATAACTTAATTTGCTGTGCAACAACAGCTAACGGCTAGTTAGCGCTAGCCGTCAGATTAAAGTAATGTTAGCATGGTTTATCAAACGTTAGCTTGATTCGCGTTACCTTGACACCACGAAGAATCCTGACTCGGTCCTCATCATCGACACCGAAAGACACTTTCCGGGTCGTACTCTCTCCTGAGCCCATACCTTCTGCTGTTAGGTGACCTTGCGTAGAATATTGTTACTAACATGAATTGATGTTGTCCTGCCCAATGACAAAATGTGTGACAGATTAAATGCAGGTTGCCAGGTTCAATTTACACCATCCCCCTTTCAAAGACGCATGAAACACGGAGCATCATTTTTTCTTTTTTTTTAATAATAAAACTGAGCCAGCGACTGGAAAAGGGTATGTTATTAATACAAATCATTATGATAGGTTTGTTAAATTAAAGTTTAAACGGTTAAAATACTCTAAATTACCGTTTAACAGCCCAACCTGGCAACCCAGATGCATTACACTAAACTTTATTTCAGTGACTAAAACTCTTGAATGAATGCACTTCAGGTTATATTTATGAATTAAGCAGTACGTTTCAAATGTGTATTTGTGCATGGATGTTGCAACTGTACAGATCATTGACAATACTGTATGTCAATATGGCCATGCTAATAAAGCTGTTTGAATTTAATCGAACTGTCAAGAGCCAATCATATTGCATACTATACCATACAGACATAGGCCTACATACATATAGATGTTGATGCACAGACATTATCACAAGAGTTTATTTGTTGCATAAACACAAATATGTGTCTCATATTCATCCTAAAGGTTGGTGTCCACGCACATCAATGTTTACAGGAAATAAAGATCACAGACAGATAACACACAATTCAAAAGAAATGAAGGTAACTTCATAGACACACTACAAATTGAAATTTAAGAAAATGACAAAAAACAAAACAAATAAAATCCCACAAAGCAAATTCATGTATGAAAAACATTAATGTACTCGACAAAAATCACCCTTATCATTAACAAAACATGTTTTGTAAACAACTTTCTTATGATTGAATGTTACAGTACTGTAGGACAGTGGTTTTGTATAAAAGCATGGCATTATAAAGCATTGTTTTGTATTTATGGAAGACAAATGTAGGGATTTAACAAAAAGGCCTGCACAACAACAAGCTAATGTCTGACTGAGGTAATTTTTTTCTTACTTTTGACACATAAATGCACTATTTAGGATTGATTCCTTACAAATATGGCATTTGTTAAACATGTATTTTATTAGACATTTGACAGGGAGCAGTACAAATACAAAACAATGCTGATGTTAACACCCAAATCAATTCTAAGCATGTAAAAAAGCAAACAACAGAAGTTATGTTTACATCCCACTGTGCAGTGTGATCCAGGACTCTTGTGTGTTTGAATGGATACTGAACGCTGGGTAAACGGGCTCCTTGAACACAACCCTGAAGGTGTGCAGGTGCTCCCTGTGCCCTTTGGTGTTATGGAATATTAAAGTCCCAGCCTCATAGTCCAGTGCTATCTCAATCCTGAGCGGGTGATTGGTAATTTCCCCCAGAGCCACGTTGCAGGAGGACTGGCACACCGTCAGCTTGTTGTTTTTCCACTGAAGCCGCCAGGAAACAGAGTTGTGTCCCAGGCGGCTGTGGTCACCACGGCGAAGGATGCTCTTGTAACACACGCCCATGGACCACATGCTGCCGGGCCCCACTTCCACCACCCATATGTGCTCCCCACTGGAGAACCCCTGGCTGCACAGAATCTGGGGTGCGCTTGTAAAACGCTCTGGGTGCTCTGCGTACGACTGCTTGCTGGGGCTGTACTTGACCGTGCGCAGATCATTGGACACTATCAGGTTCTGGTGGGCGGTGCAGAGGTTGAAGGTGAGGTCCAGGGGGTTCAGGAGGATATGGAGGGAGTTCAGGAGGGGGATCATTTCGGAGCGGAAGTCTTGGGTTTTGAGGCCTGCCTGCAGACGCTTGGTGTTCAGCGGAGCCTTCAAGGGGACCACGGAGGGAAAGTTGCCTGTGGAGACCTCTTTCAGCTTATTCTCAATCTGCATGAATCTGGAGAGCAGAAGAGTTCTCTCAGTTGAGGATTTTTACATTTTATTCACATGCTTTGGTTCTGGCATCACATGTCTTTACTCATGTAGGCAGACACATGTGAGGACTTATCTGCTAGACTCATACAAAGTAGTAATAGCTACTAGCTCACGCAGGGCCGGCCCTAACCAATTGGCTGCCCTAGGCAAGATTTTTGCTGGCGCCCCCCCCCCCCCCAAAATGCAGACACTCACTATGACCCGCGCATGCATGCACGGTTGTGGCATGACCACCAAAACAGAAAGATATGGACACAAGATGTGTACAAATGTATTTAGTTTCCTATCCATTTGAACATGATTTAAGTGGGGGTGGACCTAACCTCCTCTTCCCCCGGGAAGATTTGTTTTTAATATTGAAGTTAAAAGCATCAATCTGGTGCACTTTGAGAGCAACATTAAGAGATCTATGGATACATCTCTCAACACCCATATGAAACAGAACTGTAAGCAGATTTTTTTTAATTTATAGATATTTTACAAATCACTCCCCTTTTAAACTGTATTATTGTTTATTAATAACAACTTTTTTTCCTGTCATATAGTATTTTATACTATAAGAGAATAGATGAAAATCTATTCTCTTATTTTTTAACTATAATGATCATATAAAGGTGTGCCTTTACCTCACTGAGCTGAAGTTATCAGAGCCTCTCAGTCTTTCAGGAGAGAGCTCTCCTCCCTCCCTCCCTCCCTCCCCCCCCCCCCCCCCGCGGCCGCTTACACAGTAAATTTCAATGTTAATAAAAGCTGTATACGTTTTTTGGGAGTTTGATTTATTTTAAATGAACACAAATACAAAATTAAAACCTATAATTGCACACTAAAACCATTATTTAAAAAAAAGAACTATTTCGCATTAACCTCTGGTTTTTACTGGGGCTGGGGCGGTTCAACTTGATTTGGGGGGGGGTGCACCATAGTTTATGGGCGCTGTACGCAATATAGGCGTAGTGCTGTTAGTATAAGATAATAAGATGTACTTTGTTGATACAAAATCGGGAAATTGTGTTGTTATGAAATACATTTAAAAAAAAAAAAATTCTAACTTTTTTTTTTTCTTTCAATTTTCGGCGCCCCCCATTGATTGATGTTCCCTTAGCATTCGCCTATACTGCCTATGCCAAGGGCCGGCCCTGAGCTCACGTAGTTATCCGGCACACTTTTAAATGTAACATTATCTAATCTCAATTTGGAAGCCCTGAGAGGCAAGTGAGGAAGAAAACAAATTATGTTGATTTATAAATCCAATTGACTTTTCTTTCTTTCCTGTGCCTATGACTTAAGAAGTGGTGCATTTTGTATGGATAATCTATTAAATATTATTTTGTTATGATACAGTTTTTAAGTGTTTGTTACTGTAATACTAATTCTGGCCACTAGAGGCTGAAATGCATCACTATCCTATTTTCTAAGTACACAAGAGTAATGTTGAGATCAGACTTTCTTTCTCAATTTTCTCTCAGGAAAAGCTTATATTGTTAATGAAATCAAGTTTAATGGCACATGTATGAACCTTTGTAAATAGACACATATAAATGCTGTCAATTCATCAGTGAAAACATGTTTTCCTATATTATTAGGAACTACTTATTTCACATGATTTTGGACTCATATATTACTTCTTTTTTTTCTCCATTTTTTTTTTTTAGCAATATATTCTTGTGTACCTGTGTATGAAGACGCATGGGTCTGTCTCACTGAGGACCTCTTCAGCGTTTCTCTGGACCTCCACTAACTGCTGCTGCTGCTCCTCCAGTGCATTGAGTCCATACTGCCAGCTCTGTCTGCGCAGGCTCCTCTCCTCCTCCAGCAGCACATGCAGGCGCTCCCTGTACCTGAACACAACACAGCGGCAGTTCATCAAAATCATGGTAAACTGGGAACATCATCATTCCCACCAGACTATATACTACTCATATTATGGCATTGTGTGTATTACTTCAGCTTTGAAGAGCCTTTTTTAACAGTATGTTTATGTGCAAGGACAGCACGTTTTAATGTTTCTAGGTTTTCTCTAATCGTTGAAACTTTAAATTACTGACTCAATGGAATCAGTCTCACAGTGAAAGCTGAAAGGTGATCTTAAAGAGCATATGACACTTGACAACGTTTCCAGGCAGTCTCAAAATGCTGACAAACTGGATCCATCGCATTAAGTGACTGTTCAGGACTGAAAGAACATTTGCTTCTGTCAATTGTACTCAGACTGACTTATCACATTAATCATATAACCTGTTAGTAACAGTGCAGGCGTGGTTTTACTATTTTATTGTACTTTTCTGCTTCAGTGTTTGAAAATATGTTTCAATTCATATTAATTTGAAAGGGCCTTTTAAGGTTTTAAGGTTCCTATTGTATGTTGTGCCTCTACTGTGACATGTTTCCATGCTTTAATGTTCAAAAAGCCCTTTATTGTTCTCATAGCCTACTGCCTGTGCTGCAGCAACTCTTTTCACCCTCTCTGTCTGAAACCAGAGCCCAGTCTGCTCTGATTCCGTACGGGGCATAACGCGTTAATTGGCCCCTAAAATGGGGGGGGGGGGGGGGGGCGCTGGGGGGCTTTGTTTTTTCCAGAACCCCGGGGACACCCCCGAGACCCCTGGGGGGTCCGGCTATTTTACAAACGTCGGGCGGGGGCGGAGTAATTGGGGGGTCGAGCGCAGGTTGTCCACTGCCTGCATATTGCGATGGCAGTGGGCTTCCATGTTTGTGGTGTGAGGGGAAGGAAAAATATATATTTTTAAACAAATATTATATTTTTAGAAAAAGTAGTCCCATTTGACCAAAGAATATAGAATGATGAAAACAAGGCTTTATCTCGGAAACTAAATACAATCAAGTATTGGGCAGGTGGCGCAGTGGTCTGTGCATCCGATCATCAGATCAAGGGGGAGTGCTGGGGAACTCCAGTTCGAAACCCGCTCCTGCCGCCACTGTGTCAAGCCGTTGTGTCCTTGGGCAAGACACTTCACCCGGATTTGCTCCTGTGGGTATTGTCCACAGTACATGTATAATACCAATGTGTACCTGTAAAAGCGCCTCGATGTCTTCGAGGTGTGAAGATGGACGGTGTGGCGCAGTGCGCTGTGCAATGATCATCAGATCAAGGGGTGAAACCCGCCGCTGCTGCGTCTGTAAAGCCGGTGTGTCCTTGGGCAAGACACTTCACCTGAACTTGCTCCTGTGGGTATTGTCCACAGTATCTGACCATTGCATGTATCATATATGTGTAATGTGTGTATATGTAAAGCGCTTTGAGTCATTGATAAAGCGCTATAATAAATGTAAGGAATTATTATTAATTATTATTATCAATAAACTAGTTAAATGCACACATATGCAATGTAGAAAATGTTTAATATAGAATACTTTTTTCCCGCACTTGTAAAAATCCTGACATTGACTTTTAATAAAAGTATGATCCTTCATGTGATCTAAAAATGTTGAAGTTGTAAGACACTTTGTCAATATTTAAAGACTTTGGAGCAATTAAGAACAAATGTAAGGCTGTTTTTCCTTATACTTAATACTACAGTATGTTACCTGTCCACCAGTGCAGCCATACTGTCCATGATGGCGACCGCCTTGTTCACCAGTTTGTCTCCGATGGCTTCAGACGCTCCTTGCTCCTCTGCTGTCTTTTGTAGGACACTCTCTGTGATCTTCAGCCTGAAGGAAACCACCTGCACACATGTTGCTTGTTTAGCACTTTGTATTTTCCATATTGCAAGAAAAAAGAGATGTCTAGTCATGTGTACGTGACATTTCGGTGAGATGATTTTGCACTTCTTCCTGGACGTGATCTTATTAATTATTAAGTCATCTGGAACGGAAAACTCAAGTCAACCCTGTCAGAAGTCATTGGGTGTTTCTCGTCAGCCGGACAACTTTTGCATTCTTATCATTCTACTGTAATGCGCCATGGGAGTGAGCCAGATGGCCGCTAGCCACTTTATTCAAACCTCCGATGTCTCGTTTCATTGTGCAATCTCTATTGTTCTCCGTTTGGTAGCAATTTATTGTTCAAGGCAAGGCAAGGCAAGGAACAGAAAACATTTCATGCATGAGGCCAAACGTGAAGTGTCTATTAAAGGAAAAACAGGAATTTATTTAAAAAAGAACAGTTTGATATAAGCACAGTCAATTCAATATTCATTTATTATCAGAAACGTTTTTGTTCATGTTTGTCAAATGTGTGTGACAAACTTCACATGTTCCCACGTTCAGTTGATCTTCACTTTATTACCAAAAAGAATCGCTGGATTACCAACCCATTGTTTCTACAATTTACATACAATAGGCCTAAGTACTTTCTAGATCAAAAATGTGATCGTAAAAGAACACATTTAGGGTAAATGTATTTGACTTTACCCTGTGTTTTACTCTGTCCCAAAGTCCCAGTTTTCTCAGTGTTTGCAAGACTGATGCTACGATAAAAAAAGGAACAAATATCTCTCCTTTAGTAAACATAAATGAAAGCACTACCTTGCTGCGGCTCTCCAGCGCCGCCCTCATCTCCTGCTCTGCAGCGCTGAAGGTGAGAACATCGTGGTCGTAGTGGTGTCCCTCTATGAAGCACGTGCTGCACATCAAGGTCATGTCGTTGGAGCAAAAATACTCAAAGGGACGCCGGTGAGTGGCACAGGCCTTCATCCCCAGCTCCTTCAGGGGCTCCACCATGGCGTGGGCCCTGAACGCCTCCTTCTCGTTGTGCCTCTGAAGGTGTCTGGAACACAGCGACACCTCGCACTGCAGGCACGTCTTCACGGCTGCCAACCGCTCGTCTATGCAGTGGTCGCAGAAAACCTCCCCCCCGACAGTATCAGGCTGCCAGTCCAGCTGTGGAGCGGTGGCTCGGTAACCCTCGATGATGCTGCAGAGTTTGAAGTTCCTCTGCAGGGATTCAAACCCTTGGTACTCCTCGCGGCACTCTGGACACCGTGGAGGTGTTTGGTCCTTGATGACGATGCTCTTTCCGATACAGGATTGGCAGTAGTTGTGTCCACAGGGGAGAACCAAGGGATCGGAGAAGAGCTGAAGGCAGATGGGGCAGCTTAGCTCGTAGGCTAGCTGCTCCTCTGGCTTGGACAAAGACATGGTTTCCGTCTCTTATTTCTGTCCAACCCCACCTCCACCTCTTGTCATGAGACTATCTTCTTTACTTTGTTTCTGCTTTCCACCCAGTGAGTCTACAGTGACAACAGGCAGTATACAGAGCAAACAAGGAAGTCAGCAGGCAATAACAGTTTACCAGAATAGCAGGAGGTGTATCCACAATGTGTGCAGTACAGCATTCCTTTCAATGATGCCCTGCTGTCTTTGTTACCTGAAATTCCCACCAGCATAGGGGTGGCTGTTGATGGTAAAACAAACGCTTCACGTGACTCATGCAAAGTAATTAAAGTGCCAAGAACTATCTTCCCATGAAACCATAGAGCAGGGGTGCCCAACCTTTTTTGAACCGAGAGCTACTTTTAAAGTTGCCAGTCTGCCGAGATCTACCAGTCCAAATAGAGAGGCATAGCCATTACTGACAGCCTAATACCAGGTAAATATACACTTCTACTTGTATAAAACTGACCTTTGTACGATGAATACTTCATAAAATACTGCAGATCCTTTATCTTACCTCTTTCTAATCTACACACATACAAGTATTTAACTGAAGTTACACAATTGTTGTTGATACAGAGTTGGAGTTCATTCACATGTCACATACTACAGTGGGTAATGTTTTCAAGAAACATTGAACAGTGCTGCCACATATGACACAGGAAAAAAAGAAAAGACTCTGAACCCTTTCTTTGCCATTATATAAAATTAGTGTTGCTACAAAAGTATAAATTAGGCTTACTAATAAGACAACTCAGATCTGAAGCTACACAGGAATCTGCTGCCAAAGTGCAATAAAAAAAGACAAAATTAATAGAATCAAACCCTTTTTTTGTTGCATTTTAGTAGAGTATAAAAAGAAATACCTTTAAAATAGGATGCAAGCAACACTAGTTTCTTAACCTGAATTGATAATAGACTATAATCAATTTAAACAGAACAGATCTGAATGTTTGCATTCTTATACCATTGTGTACAATAATTATAATGAATAAGTTCAAACAAACTAAAACTTACAGCTGATTAATAACGGTATCTAACTTGAGTTTTTATTATATCAAAAACCTGTTGAAATGCTACTGTTATTTTTTACTGTCCCCCAAAAGCGTGTCGGCAGCCTCCAGGAATGCTTCTTTCACAACTTCGCCGTCTTTGAAAGACTTCATGTGTTTCGCAAGAACGTGACTGACACGATAAGGTGCTATGGTAGCAGCCTTGCTCTTGTTGTTGGGCCTGGTGAAAATGGACTGCTGTGCATTTAGCTGTCCTTTCAGGCCCCTCTCCTTTTGGAGCGTAGGGCAGAATTAGGAGGGAATTCCGTCTCGTAGCGTTTGTGCACTGTTTTGAAATGCCGCTCCTAAATTACCCTTCTTCGATAAAGCCACGCTCGCATTGCAGATGAGACAGATGGACTTTGAATTGGAATAGATACAAAAATAATCATCCTCCCACTCGGAGTGAAAATTATATAGGCCTATGTTGGGCTTTTTTGCTTCTGCCATAATTGCGGTCTTGTGTGTGTGCGGACTGTCACTCCTGTTGACACGGACAACGTCAGCGAAATACTGCCCAATGCCCACCAGCCACGCCCCGACACATGGGGTCACGCCGGCCAATCACAAAGCTTTGATGCATTCAAGTGCATTATTCTGGACAGGAAGATTATGTTTCAGGACAACATACAACAGAATGTTGTTGTTCTATTTTTAGACACATCTCGCGATCGACTGGGAATCTCCCCGCGATCGACCGGTCGATCGCGATCGACTGGTTGGGCACCCCTGCCATAGAGCATGAGATCTTTACTCGAGATAATGTAAGTTGCACATCTTGTGCAGTACTGGAGCAGACACCTTTGCACAGGTATTGCAGGTGTATGAATTTATGCAAGACTGAAAGAAGATAATAAGGAACTAATGGAAACCCCATACTGTACACAGTGGTTCTCAAATGGGGGTACGCGGACCCCTAGGGGTACGTTGGAGTACTGCAGGGGGTACGTGAGATTTATTTTTATGCTAATGAAAAAAATACAAATACAAATTTTAGGAAAAGTAAGAAAGTTTGAGCAGTGTGGGTTTTATATTAACAGAGTTACACATATTTCAAAACGTGAAGTGTAATAACTGCAGTGGCCTTCCTGTCACTGAGAATAACAAAGATCCTCAGTGAAGCACAAGCCCATGTTTCTCACTAAATTGTAAGTACAACTTATTAAAAAGATCAGTTCTATGCAACTAATGTCGTCTTAATGTTATTGCATGATGTTAAAATTGGTTTGCCATGAATTTAGTGATGGATTGTAAACATTTGAAATGTAGCATTTAAGTGTTTCTCAGTTACAAGGTTGTTGTTTTAATAAATCCGACACCGATGGTGCAGCACTGTACCTCTTTATATAGGCATTTCTTCCCTAACAAATAGTTTTTGTGCTGATCAGGGGGTACTTGGCTGAATTTTTTTTTCAAAGGGGCTACATTATTGAAAAAAGTTTGAGAATCACTGCTGTACAACATTGTCAAGTCAGTTTAATAAATTCCACAAACACAGGACTCTCGATCATGGGATTGCTGTGTCCTGTGTGAAAACAGAGTCAACATTTTACGACCATAACTAGACAAACATTGCCAAACAATCATAATTGTTTTAAACCTAACCTAAGTAGATTTGTTGTGTTTCTGTTTTATTTAAATTCCAATTCACAAGTGTGAAACAAGTGTTTTAAACAGCAACTTAATCCAGGACAAAATATGTTTTACTTTGTAGAAGAAAGCGTTGCAACTATTGCTTCCTCTCTGGTGCGACACTCACTTGTAGGTTCTTTATTTTTGACCCTGGTTTGAGCAGCGTCTCCGATATTGAATGACAAATCCAGCCGAGGAAGTCCTTTTTACTGGCTTGCTTGATGCTGGGATGGTCGGCACAATCATTGCTAGGAAAATGTTTTGTCAACTAATCATGCTTGATCATTTACATATTACAAATATTGCACGCCTATTTCAATCTGATTTCCCCAGAAAAAAAGCTATTATCTTTTTGTTTTCAACCTGATAACCCCAACCCATTTAGTTCAGTTTACCAATGCCTGTGAATTTATATACATTGATACATGCTTTACCTGTTTTTACCACTACTTTGTTGTGGTTCAGTGGGTTCCAACGTGGGTTAGGGTGTAACCTTCCCTATCCTGTGCTGGACTTTGCCCCTTCATAACATGGATTAGACTTCAACAATCTACAACCTAACCCACCTTTATTGAAAATAAGAAATGCTTGACACTGATGTTGGTTTTATCTATCTTCAATATTATTTGGCCCATTGTGGATATGTAAAAGTGTGTTTCTGCATAATACTCACATGCGCTGATGTCTCCTGGGACTCATCGCTCGGTCCAATGTTGTTACGTTTGTATTACCAAGGTAAACGGTGCATGCAAGAGACTTTGGTTTAGGTTTCAAGGTCACCCAGCAACAAAAACCCAAGCGGAAAAAAAGTATTTCTGCAAAAGTAAAAACTGTTATCTATAATTAGATACACAGCCGTTTGAAGGTGCTGGCTCTGAATGTTTCTAAAGCAACTCCAACTGCAGGTACTGTATACCTGACAAAAACATAACCCATAAACCTTTGTGATATATTGAAGCCTAAAATGTAGTTCCTGAAATAGAGAGATAATATTTACTCAGTGGCTTCCCATATATTTCAAAAATAAATTAGATCATCTGACATGCTTCAATATACAGTTTTTTTTATAAAGCATGTCTTGTTGGTGATTTCCATTCATTGCCAACTCTCCATTATAATAAAGATCAACATGGCATTTTGATTTGTCCTTCCTGATGCATGTCACAACTTTCCACTGACCAGTTTGACAACACATGTGTGAGTAAGGCTTTAGACTACAAACATTGATGTGACACTTGATACAAGGACATCAGTACAGGAAGGACATTAACCCTTAAAGACCTAGACGGAATTTTTGACTGCTTGACTCTCCTGTATTTATTTGTTTCTCCTAACCTGTTCTAACCTTTTCTAGCAGTCAGCATCAAGTGCCTTACCTCATTTGATTCAGGAGAACCTCTAGTTCAAGTCTGGCTAATTTAAAGTCCAAATTTTACCATAACCTTGTGTGATAATGGCTGAATTTACCAGCACTTTTCAAAAACGCCAGTACAAATGTTGTGTTTTTTTTACTGTTTACTCCGCCAGGAACATAGGAATTTTCTTTTTTATTATTTACAAATCTGCATTTAGATGTTTTAGGCTTTCAAATGAAATGTCATCTGCATATTATGTTCTCTGAGCAAGTTACAGCTATTTATTCCATATTATCCTAGGCGTTTTGTACTGAAAAACACCTAGGATAATATGGAATAATTAAAACGAAATGTATTTCCATATTTAAATGACTGATCATGTTTCTTCTGTCAAAAAAAGGTTGAGAGTAAAAAATTCAACCATAACAGATGACATTGCAACAAAAATAACTTGTTTCAGAGAAATATATTATCATTTGAACATTGAAATACAAACACAAACAGTGAAACAAATTCAAAGTGCAAATTAACAAAGTGCAAATTATATTAAAACTATAAACAAAGTATTAGGAATATATAGAAAGTGCAAATGTACAAAGAGCAAATGATCTTCAAACTATAAACAAAATATTAGAAAAATATATAAAGAGCAAAGGAAATGTATCAAGATTCATCATGGTCTGGGTCGCTCAGGTGTACAGCTCTGCTGATTGCCATGAACCTGTCTCTTGTCATGACAGAAGCAGGAAAGAGAACACTTAGGTGTGATCCCTTCCTCCAATAGTCTCTTACTTTTGGCAGTTTTAGAAGTGCCATGAACATCATAAGGCCGACAGACATGAGGAATTTTACCGGCTTTCCCAAACAAACTTTTCCCCCTTAGCCTGCTCCTTTTCAGCATTTTTGTTTGTGTTCTTGCAGATGATATTTACAGCTTGGTTGTTAAAAAAATGTCTAAATATTTGTGCAGGAGTATACTCCAAACCAACAAAACCTTGGACTCCAGGGGCTCTTTTAGGGCAAAAGTGTGGTAGTTGTTGGGCAGTATCTGGCACCAACAGCTCCTGGCTCTTCTGGGGTCAGAGATGTTTTTTTCCCTTTTCCTCTTCCTCTTCCTCTCCCTTTCACTGTTAGGGGGGCTGGCATTGGTTTGGCCTTTTTTCTGGATGCTGCACCCTCCTGGCCACATTATTTTCCCTCTCGGTTTGAAGGAGGCCTACTGATGGGTGTAGAGGAAACTTCTGTGTAGGCAATGCAGTGGGAGTCACCGACTCAGGAAGGAGACACGGTAGGAGCAGTAGCTTTGATGTCAAACACTGGTGGTTTATTTGGAGTTAACGGCCGGAGGATTCACATCACAAGTCCAAGAGTCAGAGGTTCTGACTTCACGGTAGAGTTGCCACGTCAATTCTGGAGAGCCTCTCTCTTGCCAGCCCATCTAACTGGTTTCGCAGAGAGTAAACAACATATTTGAGAAGATAGCCTAAACAGCACCGCTGTTACCGCACCGTTGTGACGAAAAGGGAGCTGAGCCAGAAGGCAAAGCTCTCTGTCTTCCGGGCCATTTTCGTTCCTACCCTCACCTATGGTCATGAAGGATGGGTCATGACCGAAAGAACGAGATCGCGGATACAAGCGGCCGAGATGGGTTTTCTCCGCAGGGTGGCTGGTGTCTCCCTTAGGGATAAGGTGAGAAGTTCGGTCATCAGGGAGGGACTCGGAGTTGAGCCGCTCCTCCTTCGCGTCGAAAGGAGCCAGTTGAGGTGGTTCGGGCACCTAGTTAGGATGCCACCTGGGCGCCTCCCTAGGGAGGTGTTCCAGGCACGTCCAGCTGGGAAGAGACCAAGGGGTAGACCTAGGACCAGGTGGAGGGATTATATCTCTTCGCTGGCCTGGGAGCGCCTTGGGATCCCCAGTCAGAGCTGGTTGATGTCGCCAGGGAAAAGAAAGTTTGGGGCTCTCTGCTGGAACTGCTACCCCCGCGACCCGACCACGGATAAGCGGGAGAAGATGGATGGATGGATAGCCTAAACAGTTGGGAACACTGAGTTACTTGCGTCGGACACTTATGACCTCGAATATTTCACACCTTGGAGTCCACAAATACAGAGAAGGAAGTGTCCCAGTGTACCCACAACACAGACCATCTGTGACCCAGTATTGACCGGTCACAGAATGAGAACAATAACATTATTGGCTGAAACAGCCTGTGTCCTTAAAGGAGGTAAACAGACGTCAAGGTTTGTCCTGTATGTCACATCTTGGCGTCTATGATAATTATTTCCATAACAATGGGGACAGTGGCTTGTGCATCCCCTCTCTCATCCTCTGTACTAAAATAAAAGGGAGGAAAATATACAGATATAGGCCTAAATGTCTGAATTTATTTAATTTCCTTTATTTCTCCAGTGTCATCCTATTTTCTAAACACAGTCTCAACTTTTGATTTGATTCACACTTTATCCCTCTGCTAACATTACTAGTTGATGGAATCAGTAACTGAATTGTAATGCCATGAATATAATAACATTAGACCTCATAACAAACAACCAAAGAGGGCAAGCGGAATGAGGCAATAAATGAAAGGTATTTCATTTCAAAGGTGTTGTTTTACTGAAATAAATAGTAGCCTCTATTGATAGTGAATCTTGAGCTCAGGACTTCACTTTATGACACAATTACGGCAAATGGCCATCCATTATAAAAACTCGTAGGACTAATTATTTTCAGCGTTATACAGAAACAGCAACCGATAAATGCAACACAAACAATAAGAAATAAGCAAAGTTACTCACTTTTTTATCTTCGAAGGGATCAATCCCGTGATCATACTCCTCTTCCTTGCCAGTTGTCAGCTTCAGAATCTGAGGAATCCACCGCTGCATCGCTAAGCGGTCCGCCAGACAAAATAAATTCTACGGCTTCTTCAGTAGTGTAACGTCGTTTTGACAGGTTGGTTTGAATTTGTCTTGGGATATGTGTGTGTGTGTGTGTGTGGTGTGTGTGTGTGTGTGTGTGTGGTGTGTGTGTGTGTGGTGTGTGTGTGTGTGTGTGTGTGTGTGTGTGTGTGTGTGTGTGTGTGTGTATGTATGTGTATTTGTGTGTGTGTGTGACTGTATCTAGATATCTCGTGTTGTATTTATTTCTCTTACGCTGGCAAAATTACTCTTCTTTAGTATTACTCTCTCGTCTCTCTGTTTCTCTTTGTTTATCTCCCGCCGCCAAAAACATACACAGCAACCTATGTTGATTGGTCGAGAAGATGGTAGCATGGGCAGAGGTTTGCCTGGACCTTTACATTTTAAACCTATCCGGACACAGGGGGGTGGGACTTAGTCTAAAACCTTTGCTGTTTGGCTCAGACGGAGGGGCCGCGTGGGTCGCCTTGACGAATCAAGGCTGTAAAATGTGATGACGTTGCCCCGATCACGTCGGAGCCTCTGAATCCCGGAAAAGGACATAGTGATACCAGCGAAAAGCCTAGAATAACCGCTTTACCTCACTTTTTAAATCGGATGGATAGGATTAGCGGTTAAAAAGTTATTAAGCATTTTAGAATGCTACCTCTTTGAAGCCGCGGGCGGCTCGCTCAGCCTTTAAGGGTTAAGAGGGCACTGAGCCAGGGAAAGAGGAAATCAGCGTGAAACAGTATTTAACAAAAAAATATTTTAAAACCAAATGATTTGAAAGCTATATCTACACTTGTTATACAGGAAACCATTTGGCAAACCAATATCAACTCAAGGTCCACTTACTTTTTCTTTTTCCGGAGCTTTCAAAATGTCTCACTTGGTCTTCATCAACAGGAGTTTGCTCAATTGGCATAAAACTTCCAATAACAATTAGTATCAAAGCCATGTTGAATTACACACAATTGTCATTGATAGTTTTAAACAAGAAAGCACCCAAGTTGTGTCCACACCACACCCTGCACAGTAGCTGGGGGTTACTATCACATGTGGGGTTCTAAAAGTATTTTTGTGATGCCCAAAACTTCCCGAAGTCAGAAAAAGAGTAAATAGAGGCATGGGCTGCAGGGTCAATGCACACACAGACACCACCACACACAATAGTGGGTCTACTGATGATTAAGAGGGATTATCTTTATTTTCCATGCATAGTTTTTTTATGGAATTGTTGCATACTTGACCTTTTAGAGACAATATCACACCCATGTATGTGTATGTCATTGACTGTATGTTTCATCTTGAACATCCAATGACATCCAGCGTCCTGTCATAAAGGGCCAGTTCAACCACACACACACACACACACACACACACACACACACACACACACACACACACAACACACACACACACACACACACACACACACACAACCAACCCTGTCTCCTAAAAATGACGTTCCCACAGAACTAAACTGCATTCTCAATTAGCCTACGGTTAGCAAGAAACGTATTTTCTCCCACGTTACGTTCGTTATTAACTATCTCAAATACGTTTATTTTCTACATATCTTCTAGAAACTTATTTTCTCCCACGTTACGTTTCTTATGAACGTATCTTAAATACGTTTATTTTCTACATATCTTTGCCATTTATTGTCTTGCTTATAATAATGATAATAGTCATTTATAAATATCATTTTAGAGCACACATTTGAAATCAGTAGGCGAGGCTGTAATGTCGCCAGCTGTTACTCTCATGAGCGAGGCAGAAAATAATAGTTTTAACATGCCAAAAAGCTGCTGTGTCGTTTATTGCACCTCAAATATTAAAACAAATCCAGAGTTACGTGTTTCTGTACTTCCTCTAAGAAGAAAGGACAGTAAAAGAAGAGCTCTGTGGCTTCAGGCTTGATCGCCGTTCAAATCACAGCGTTGGTTTCCCCAAAAGTGGGCGGGGCTGTAAAGTGACGTAGATTTTACTCTCATCTATTATTCAAAACCATTCTATTTATTCTAACGTAAATTACATGCCAGTGTTTTATCTTTTTATTTATTTGTTTTTATTTTAAATCGTATAATGTCGGATTTTTTTTCCCGTCTGTGAGGAAAAGAAATGGGGCTTCAAAATACTGAAATCTGTATTTTTTGAAAATCTTTTTTTCCTTCTAATTTGTTATTCTTTTCTAAATAACACACTATTATTTACTCAACAATAACAAACAATTATCCTTGTTTTTATTTATTCGTTTAATTCTATAATCTTGGGCTTTTTAGCCGTAAATAAAGTCACCGGAAATAGACGTAGGCCTATAAGGGACATTTTGAGCGATACACACCATAAACCCACTGAACAGATTACCCAATATCCTCAGCTTGTTGGGATATGATGTTAATGCGATAATATCCCATATCATATTATGATATCCGAAAACATTTTTTTTTTTTTTTAAATAATACTTTATTCCGAGTGTTCTTCAAATCAAATCAAATCAAGTTTTATTTATATAGTACGGAGCCCTGGAGGGTTCATAGAGAGACAAATAAATAAAACGTGGCCACGTTTTACTTTCTCGTGCGCACGAGTTACTAAAGCGTGCGCACGAGTTACTAAAGCGTGTGCACGAGTTACTAAAGCGTGTGCACGAGTTAATAAAGCGTGGCCTCGTTTTATTTAAATTGAGGGATTCCTGTCCGTGACTCACAGTATCTGCTGCCCACAGCTGTTTTATAGAAGGAAAACCTCCTTCACTTTATGAAATCTCAGCGGCACCAGTGGCCTGTACTACGAAGCAGGATTTGCTATTTACACTATTCATTCATGAAGTATGACGCTGCGCTGTCAGCACGCGTCTCCATGTTTGTCTCCATCGCGTTTGTTAGGGTCAGTTAAGCCGGGTAAATCAAACATATCCAGGTCAAGTCTGTTGAACTGGCTTCGTCGTACAGGGCACTGGAGGCAGTAACGTGTAACTCAGCAGAATCTCAGAAGAGCAGCACCAGCTGCAAAGAGCTGTGCCTTTTACTGTTTACTTCACTGCGTTTCCCTTCATTAGAACTGCTGAATAGAGATCGAGGCTGCTACGTTTAACCACACACACCTATACACACATCGAACTACCAGAGTATTCCCCCTCGCTTTATGAAGGAGATGTCCTGTCACCGGGGCGCATGATGTGTGTGTGTGTGTGTGCTCAGCTCCGCTCTGTGTGCGTGTTCGTGTGTATCCGACACCACCGGCATTTGTTTTCAAATGACCACGAACAGCACACGCACACACACACAAAACGAGGCCACGCTTTATTAACTAGTGCGCACGCTTTAGTAACTCGTGCGCACGAGTTACTAAAGCGTGCGTGCGCACGAGAAAGTAAAACGTGGCCACGTTTTATTTATTTTTCTCTCTATGAACCCTCCAGGGCTCCGTAGTTACACATGCTGATGTAACGCAAATGTTCCAACTTGGGATCAATACAGTATATCTTATCTTAAATAACTTGTAATAACTTTTACCTTGTCGAGGTCTCCTCGGAACAGAACCAGCTTACTCAACATTTTCAAATAAAGATTTTTTGCAATTTTTCTGCTTTTCATCTTGTCCATTAAAGTGCCATATTGTTCAAGTTCAATTAAGATACAATTAAAGTACGGTTTTGAGTCCGACCATTTTGATTTGTGAATAAAATATTTGTCAATAATAATTAGAAGCTGAGTAATCGGCTGCAGAGTATGTGCTCAGTGGGCGGAGTTACAGAGATAAACATAACTTTTTTCTTATTTCTTAACATGATTAAGACTTAAGATTTAAGACTTAAACCTAACCCTAGATTTTAGAATTAAGATTGAGACTTAGAACGTACATCCCTCAAGATTAAAATAGATCTACATGATTGATTGATGTTTCGATGAGAAATATGAATACATTCTGTCTCATATATTAACTGCATATTTGCAAATTGAACAACCCCACTTTTCCCTTTTTTTCAGTGCACATATCTGTTTTTTCAGTGCACAGATCTGCACTTAACTACTGTACATCGAGGAATGTGGGCTGCGGGTGTTTTTCTATCCAATAAGAAAATCTTTATGAATTATTTACATATTATCTCACTCCAAGGACATCATTCCTTATTATCTGTGCGACACACCTTGAGCCGTCAAGTATAATAAGAACAACCTAACAATTCACACAGTGTGAAGTCGTTTTACTCGGTAGAACCTGAGGATAGACAATGAAGTACAAAGTTTTACTCTAGGCATATTTGCAGTGTTTCTGACTGTTGAGTTGGAGTGTGTGTGTGTGTGTGTGTGTGTGTGTGTGTGTGTGTGTGTGTGCCTCTGTCTCCCCCCGCAGGCTGGTAGCAGAGCAGACTCAACGAGGTCCTGCCTCAGCAGTACCTGCAGTACTTTGATGCTTAAGATCTCGAGGTATGAATAAACTACCAGTATACTTCTATCATTACAGTGGGACAGTGCCTGTGTAATTCAAACTTAGGTAATTTTTGTTGGGTTTCAACAATCACTTTGAGCCTCGTTTCCAGGGTGATTTCTTGCTATATAAATACAATTCTCTCCCCTTAGAAAGCTTTATCGAGTATTGTGTCTGAGCGGGCCAAACACTTTCAACTTAACATCTATTAATGTGCCTATTCTATACATGTTCACACAGCTCTTCTTTCCCTTTTGTCACTGACATGTTTTTCTGACAGTTTCTCTAACCCTGAACCATTAAAAACTATATTGCATGTGTTCAAAACAAATTACAGCATACAGATTTGAAATCAATAATAATATAATCAAGTAAGACCATTTGTCTCACCTGCATTTGGTAATTTAACTGTATTTTACTTATCATTATTGTACATTTTTCTCCACCTTACCTTATGATAACAGGTGTTTCTATTATTTTTTCCTTTCCAGAAATACCTCTATGTGGAACGCAATAGTTGAACAGCACTAAAAACTCCTTCAAAATGATCACCAACACCTTATCTATAATAATAATTTGACCTTACCTGTCTAAAACAGTTTCAACACAAACTGAACATTATAAACCATTATTAAGCTTAATTTATTACAGGAATGTTATGGTTAACTGAGCATATTCTTCAATGTATTAGACATTTACATTATTTAATATATAAAGACATTTTTATCGCTATCACCGACTTTTATTTTTGTACTTTATTTTATATTTAATTTTTTGATTTCTTATTATTATTACAATTATTTGTTTAATCTATCAAAGTGTATTAGTATCCTTTGTTGTGAAGCACTTCGAGATTTGTCTTGGCAGATGAGAAGCGCTATATAAATTAAATGTATTATTATTATTATTATTACAGGTCTATAGGTCATAAAATAGTATTTCAATAGGAATACAACCTCTATTTGGAATCACTGTTTGGAATCCCACTAAGCGAGGCTGTGGCTCAGTGGATTGATCCTTGGATCAGGGGAGCACATGGTTCAAACCCCGCTACAGTCAGCATGTCTTTATGTCCTTGGACAATACGCTTCACCCTTAATTGCTCCTGAGAGTATGTAAGTCGCTTTGGGTGCAAGAACTAAACTGAATTCGCAATTACGTTTAGCAAGAAACGTATTTTCTCCCACGTTACGTTCGTTATTAACGTATCTCAAATACGTTTATTTTCTACATATCTTCTAGAAACATATTTTCTCCCACGTTACGTTTCTTATGAACGTATCTCAAATACGTTTATTTTCTACATATCTTTGCCATTTATTGTCTTGCTTCTAATAATGATAATAGTCATTTATAAATATCATTTTAGGGCACACATTTGAAATCAGTAGGCGAGGCTGCAATTTCGCCAGCTGTTACTCTCATGAGCGAGGCAGAAAATAATAGTTTTAACATGCCAAAAAGCTGCTGTGTCGTTTATTGCACCTCAAACATTAAAACAAATCCAGAGTTACGTGTTTCTGTACTTCCTCTAGAAAGGACAGTAACAAAAGATCTCTGTGAAGCCAGATGTGGTGTTGTTAATGCGATATGATATCAGAAAACAAATTCAGTTTAGGATGGCCGAAGACACTACACTACCCATAATCCCCAGCTATCGTTTGGGACTACAGTCCCGTTGACAAACCCCGTGATTAATCTTCAAGCTCTGGGATTGGATGATGAGTGGCAGTGCGCCAAGGTTACACCCAACGTCAAGCTCTGTGAAATGGAACGAAACCACGGTAGACTATTCAAAACTGGACTCGAACGCCCCCCCAGAAATACAAATGCTGTGTTTTGCAACACGTCTCTGCTGGGAATTGTAGTTTTAAAAGACGTTTTCCCCAAAATTAGAAGTTGACATTATTAAACTGTGTACAGCCCTGGAGGTTTAGGCGATAGGAAACACATTGGTGTGTACAAATTTAAAACATGTAATTACTAAATGGGTGAAAATCGCTTGTATCCATAATAGGCAGCAGGGGCAGACTGGCCATTGGGATTACTGGGAGTTTTCCCGGTGGGCCGATGCTGTGCGTGGGCCGGAGGGCAAACAAAAAAATAAAAAAATAATATATTTTTGTCTTTGCCTAAATCCTTCCGGCCCACATTTGTAAGTGTTCCGGCCACTCCCTTTTTGTTTTTTTTGCTTACCTAAATCCTACCAGCCCACAATTGTAAGTGTTCCGGCCACTCCCTGGAGGGGTGTGGCCCACACCCCACTGGGCTGGGCTGGGCCGTTTTGATAGGCTACCTATCTATATCAGATAGTTTCACTTTCACACATCAGGCCCGTAGCAGCTGTCACTGCGCAGTGAACGATCAGGAGTGAGTGACTGAGAGACCTAGCTGGCAGTTGCTTACAGATGAATAAACAAGCTCCAAAGCGTAAAGGCGTCTTTGTATAGTTTGTGTATACAGTATACAGTATTATACACTGTAAAAATCAACCTATAAGATCTACTCAATAAAATGGGGGTAACAATTTGCACCCACTTCTTTTGAGTAGATTTTACCCAATGTTTTTGGGTAAAGGTTACTAATATTTAATATATAAATTACTTAAAACGTATTACCTATAAATGAGTAATATTTACTCCTAATCGTAGGCAGCTATTTACTTAATAATTGATCCATATTACACATTAATATTACTTTATTAGTAAGGTTACCAGTAAACAATATATTGCCACACAAGATTTTATTGATCATGTTTTTTTTATTGACCAAATGTATAAGTGCAATATGGTCATACATTGAGATTATTTAAACAGTTAATTGCATTTCAATTGTTAACACTGAGCAGAATTTTCAAAATAGTCATACAATCACATTATTTTAACAGTAAAGTGCATGGGAATTGTAAACATTTTTAACATAATCTTCCAAGTGCAATTTACTCAACTATTAAAACCTTTGAGTGCCAGTAAACAGTCCACTTTTAACAGAAAAAGGTTTCTCCACATCCATTACATTCCACATCACATTATTTTGTGTTTGTGTCACTCTGCACTAAAACAAGTCAACATCCACTTCAGAACAAATTGTTTATTTGAGGCTCTGGACCTGTTTGAGCAGCTTGGCTCCATCAAGCTCCATCAAGGCTGCTCCATCAAGCTCCAAAACAGTTTTTAGAATACCTCAAATGTGTATTTGAGCTTGTTGGGGTATTCCAGGTTGAGGGCGTAGATGAATCCCATCAACAATGCACATGCCTTTGTTTGGTTTCCGCACAAATTCAAAACTCTGTCTCCCTCTATGACAATGAACACATCTGCTGGTCCCCTGTCTGGCATCATGGATCACAAGCACCTTAGCAGTAGCGTAGGCAGAAATGTACTTTAGTTTAGCCTGTAAAAAATAGGGTGGGCCAGATTTTTCTTCTGCGCATCAGAAGCTAACAACAATCCCTGCCGGTACCGGTGGCAGATTACTTTTAGAATACTTTCTTTTTCCATAACAGATGGGTATGTTTTGGGGAACAGGAGACACATATTTTACTGTTTTAATGGCTTATCAAGAGCACAAACACAACATCTTGGTGTCATTCTGAACAGCTCTCTCATCTGCACCCCACATAAAAAACATCACCCGGACTGCATTCTTTGTACTGTCTTAAAACCTTTCCTTAGAATATGTTATGAATTGTAAGGTGTCCTTGGGTGCTTTGAAAGGCACCCCTAAATAGAATGAATTATCATTATTATTATCTGAAACGATGTAATAACTTTTTTAAACCTTTTCCAGTCACTTGCCCCATGCATTCAGCAGCAGCAGGCCATTCACTTTGATTTTATCCCGTTATAAAAGTCATCATTTCGACAATAAAGAAATGCTACATAACCGTTATATTGCACATTTATCTAACCATCTCCGTTTCTAACTTTCAATATATTTTAAAAGAGATCTCTCTCTCTCATCTGCGTGCGGGGGCGGACGCCAGCTGAATACACTTGATTTTTGTATTCTGATTACGTAACGCCGTTACATGTATTCCGTTACAACCCAACCCTGTGTATATCCCTCCGGACTGTCCACCAGCAGATGAAAAACACCCACATCTCCGCCTCTTCCAAGGGACGAGGGAACCGTGCGGCAGAGTTTCCGTTAACATTTGTTTTT